>NC_133455.1:88387792-88700792 GCF_048565385.1 Saimiri boliviensis
AAGGTTTTTAAAAGGAGAATGACATTATCTAATTTATTATTTACAACTGTTACTCTATGGGAAAAAAATGGATTTGAAGTTACAAATACTGGAATCAGGGAGACGAGTTAGGAGGTCATATGGTAATCCAAGCAGTAGATGAGGGTTTCTTGGACTCGGATAATGGGTTTAGACAAGGAGGTGTCAGGTGTATTCAAGAAACACTTAGAGGTAAAATCAACAAGACTAGCTGATGCATTTGCCATAATGGGCAAAAGATAAGGAGAAATCAAGAATGACACCTGAAGTTTTGGTGAGCAGCTTGGTAGATGGTGATATTATTTACTAATAAGAGGAATGTAGACAGAGTGGACAAGAGAACCAAACAGTCCTGAGATATTTGAAGTCTGGTTCAATTTCTACCCTCTTTATGAAATATCCTAGTACCAAATGGCTCTAGTGATCTATTCCTGCAAATTTAACACCCAATTTTAGTGTCTCAAGTTTTATGAACAATTCCTAGGAAATGGTTTACAGTCATCCCAAACCTGTCAAAAATGTCTTTGGTGCATGGCCTAACATTCTGCCTATAACACTGATAGAATCCACTTAGCAGGTAGATAGGGTACATTTATATTATTTACTTTTCACATGTACTCACATGGCATGCATTCTACATTGGAGTACAGACTTCTTGTGTCCAAACAACAGATACCTCTTGATGTGTCCTCAGACTTGGCATTGCACTTTGTAGCAAGAAGCCTTTGATCAATGTTTGCTGTTGTTGATGATAGAATGTCTGAAAGTGTCATCAAATTCGGAAAATTCTAGTAAACATTACACCAGCAATCAGTATAGTTCTGGTATAGCTGAATATTTGGCATTTTGGGGAATCCCTTTCAGTTCAGGTGTGCTGGTAGACTTATTGAGATAATCAGTTCTAAATATTCATTTCATAGAAATTTTCCTTAATCTTGACTGAAATGTATCTACACTGATAGTTCTCAATCTCACAGAGAAAAGAATAGATTTGGCATCAGTGAAACTGGGAGTAATGCACGGTTTAGTGGTAGCAGCTAATGAGACACCAATACTGATGGTTTGTTATTCATCAGATATGTTTCTGAGGAAAAACAAGTTAAGACATACTTCTCCTGTCTATCTTTGATGGGCATTTGGGTTGGTTCCAAGTATTTGCTATTGTAACCTGGATAAAGAAAATGTGGCACATATATACCATGGAATACTATGCAGCCATAAAAAAGGATGAGTTCATGTCCTTTGCAGGAATATGGATAAATCTGGAAACCATCATTCTCAGCAAACGGACACAAAAACAGAACACCAAACACAGCATGTTCTCACTCATAAATGGGTATTGAACAATGATTACACATGGACATAAGGAGGGGAACATCACCCACTAGGGTCTGTTGTGGGGTGGGGGGCTAGGGAAGGGATAGCAGCAGGTGGAAAGATTGGGGAGAGATAATATTAGGAGAAAAATCTATTATAGGTGATGCGGGGATGGATACAGCAAACCACCATGGAATGTGTATACCTATGTAACAACTCTGCAAGGTCTGCACATGTATCCCAGAACTTAAAGCAAAATTAAAAAAATTTTTTAAAAGAATCGAAAGCAAAAAAAAAAAAAAAAAAAGACATACTTCTCCTATACTATAAAGCAAGGAGTCTGCACTTACAATATTTCCCAGAGAAACATGAACCTGACATGGATAAAAGTAATGAAAATTTACTACCTAATGAGATAAAGCTCCCAAAGGAGAAAGATCAGTGAAGAAGTACCCTTCTCCTTACCTCTTGTGCCCTAGGTGGAAGAACTTCTGCTAGTGATACTTTTGGCTTCTGTCTGCCCACTCACTCATGTCTCCCTTGGAAAAAGGAAGTGCCTTATGTAACTGGTGGTTTGGAGAGAAGGAACAGGAGATGCTTTAGCAAAGTCCTCCCTAAGTTCTGCCTGACACCAAAGGCAGGTGACTTCTGGACTGCCCTCTGCTATATTCTAAGAGGCTTGCCCCTTTGGAGAGTCTGGGGTTGCCATTTGGTTGGGGGGAAATATTAGCAAACACACCCACAGACCTCAAGCCATGTTTTCCAGTTGCATATTCCAGTTATGAACCTGAAATTTTTATTTCAACCTGAATGACTCCTATGACTTTCAATTGTTCCAACTCCTGAGAGAGGGATGTTACTTCAGGGCCTCTGCAATCCCTAACACTAACAAATTGCTTAAAACAGAACCGCAAAGGATGCTGGATTTTTGGTTAGGGCTACAAAAGTAAGTATAAGATTCAATGCACTTGTATGTTTGAGGAACACTGCATGTCTCCCAGAATAATAGTTTCTATCCTATCATGTTCTCTTCTATATCTTTTTTAGCCACTTATAACAATCTCCATCTGTATGAAAACCCAAAGGAAGAAGTTGTACGGAAATACCATTTCTTCACAGGTCACTGAAAACGTGCTCAAAATAACTCTTCACATTGTATAAGAAAGAAATGTTGATTACACCTTTATGTTCAGGCTTATCATAAATGAGATTCAATCTCTCTCCAAATTAAAACTGCATTTTCCCTTTTGATATTGCTGTCATTAGGATGCTCAGAATATCATGCAAAGGGGTCATGGCTTCTGCATTAAACTTTGCTGTCATGGATTCTGGTATTTGTTTGAGGAGACCTGGCAGGAGTAGGACTAATTCATGCCTCACTAGTTCAGGTTCGTACTGAACCCATTTGCTGTGCTGTGCTGTGCTGTGCTGTGCCCTGGAGGCACAGAGCAGGTGAGGTTCCTCCTTCCATCCTCCCCTTTACAATAAACAGCACCCCCATTCTTCCAGTTACTCATGCCGCAATCCTTAGAGACATTTTGGACTCCACTTTCTCTTTTTTCTCACATTCATTCTCACATTCAAAAGCTGTTCAGTCGCCGGGCATAGTGGCTCAAGCCTGTAATCCCAGCACTTTGGGAGGCCGAGGCGGGTGGATCACAAGGTCAAGAGATCGAGACCATCCTTGGTCAACATGGTGAAACCCCGTCTCTACTAAAAATACAAAAAATTAGCTGGGCATGGTGGCATGTGCCTGTAATCCCAGCTACTCAGGAGGCTGAGGCAGGAGAATTGCCTGAACCCAGGAGGCGGAGGTTGCGGTGAGCCAAGATCGCGCCATTGCACTCCAGCCTGGGTAACAAGAGCGAAACTCCGTCTCAAAAAAAAAAAAAAAAAAAGCTGTTCACTCAAATTTCACTCCACATCCAGAATCCTACAATTTCTTGCCTCCACCTGTCACCCCAGCCTTAACCCCCATCATGTCTCACCTAGATTACTGCAATCACTTCATAAAAATTCTCCCTGCTTTCACTCTTGCCCTCTTAAGTGTACTCTCTACACTTAAGCCGACACAGTAGTCCTTGTCAATCATAGATCAGATTTCACTTACTTCTATACTCAAACCTTCTAGTGACTTTCTGTCTAATGCTGACAAACAATGAGAAAACACCAAAGTCCTTACCACCTCCTACAAAGGGCCTACATGATCCAGCCCCTTCTCCCACTGCTCTGATCTCATGGCCTAGTGCTACCTGTCACTGAGCACTTTCTAGCCACACTGGCTTCCTTGCTGGTTCTCAAACCAGGAATCCAGCTGCTAACACAGATCTCTGGCATGTGCTCTTTCCTCTGCCCAGGGTGGCTTCATGGTCTTCCTCGGTCTCCGCCATACAAGACCCTGTCAAAGACGCATTCTCTTAACATGCCATAATACAAACCTTATTTCTCTTCAGCCTTCTTGCTCTCCTTTTATACTGAGACATGTAGCAGAATAATTTCTTATTAAAGACCCTATAACCACACTGCCGGGGTTCTAATGCCAGCTGGGTCATGGGCTGGTTCTGTCTGTGGAACCTAGAACAAGTAAAATAACCAAACCTCTCTAAACTTCCGTTTTTCCATCTGTAAAATGGACATTGAAATGTGAGAATTAAATCTCCACATAAAGCACCTTCAACATCCTTAAAATGATTCCTGGAAACTATAAACATTCAACACATGATGGCTATTACATTTTTCATCACAGCCTTTCCCCCCACCCGACTTGTATTTGTTTATCTATTTACGTATCGTCTGCTCCCTCTCCAGAATGTAAGCCCCAATAAAAGAATGGACCTTGCCCTTCCATTCTGTTTGGCTTTCTTGCACAACTGTATCTTCATAACTAGTACATTTCCTGGCACATGGTAGGCATTTAATCAAATTTTTATTTTTGCAGTTTAAGTCTACCTCCAATATTTCTGAAAAGAAATTTATATGCTTTGTAGTCCCATTAAGAATCTAAATCCATAAAGCAGAATAAGATCATAAAATCAGGATACAGATCTCTAAAGCTCACCTGGCTCAATTGGGATTTTCATTTAATTTAACAGATGACACAGGTTAAAGCCAAGGGTCCTAGAATCCCACTGCTAATACATGATATGGGAAGTGCCTCAGTGTCCCAGACCAGCACTCTCAACATTGTCTGAGGTTACTCTAAATGCCATATTTGGTCTGTGTATGGAGTCAGAAGGACCAAGTTCATTTTTAATAGTTATATATAGTCAAGAAACTATAGATGATACTTTGCTTTCTCATTCGCATGGGGTCAGAAAACCAGGTAACATCTCAAACACTTATTCTGGAATTTTCTACGCCTCAAGTCCACAAAGTCAGGCACAAAGGTCACAGAACAGTTGAAATTATTTGGACTATTCTCTTGTGTCTGTGTCTGTATTTTGGAAAATTCATTGTTTCTGTTGCCAACAGTCATCATCTTCCGATGACACTGTTCACTGAGGATCATTTTCCTCATGAATCCTGGAGATTTTTACTTTCTTGATGGTCAGAAGTAAATGCAGAAAGAAGACAATTGTTCTCTGGCCCCCCAACTGGGGCTATGAACTACTAGAATTAACACAGCTATTATTTCTACACAAAACGTACCCTGCTTTGGACTTCCAACGTCAGGAACTCTACCCAGTGTAGGATTCTCTGAGGTCAGCCTCAGCTTTCAATTCTCCCCTACTAGGTTCTTAAATAATATGGATGTGATTCTGGGTAGAAAGCCCATGTTTATGTAACTTTCTCAAACGCTGTAGTATATCTACATAGGAATGTACCAATAAATTCAGAAAAAGAAATAATTCTCTCCAGAACGATTTTCTTTTCTCATTTCAGGTTCTCTTAATGCAAGAGAACCTAAATCTGTCTAATTTATATATGTAAAGTCATAAAAATTACATTCAGCAAAGAAGAGTTGATGATAGAAAAAGCCCAAAATAAAACATAAATCTTTTTAGAGTTTAACTCTTCTATGATTAAATTTAAACCCACTTTTAATGCTGAACTATCAATATTTTTAGATTTGGATACAGTTACTGAATGCTAAGTAGATTTGGTAAAATAAATCAATTACAGTAAATTGTTTTTATCTTAAATACCCTTAAGAGTATGATAAAAGATAGAAGTCTGGGAACCAAGCAAGTCCATTTCTGTGTCTGGTTCCCTTGGAATACCATATTCATTGGGTTTTCCTAGTGCACCTCATTGTATTCTGCCCACTGAAATTTCAAAGGCAGTGAGAAGTACAAACACACATAACACACTACAGCATTAAGCGTGTAAGACATTTCAATAAATGTACTGAGAGTAACAGCAGTGAACAATAAAATTAGACAAAAGATTTTCACATTAAAGTCTATAACTCATTTTTAGCCATTCATTTATCACATACACTGGTCATGTGTAATAAACTGGAGTAGAAACTAACTGTAGAGAAATTCAGCAGTAGACAAGTATGAATAGTGGTTTTTAAAAATATTCCTTGAGTTATTCATTCGTCTTAGCTTTGTGACCCATCTACAGCAATGCTCTGACAATTGTCATTCTTGTGCACATTAGATTGCCTCTTCACTTCCAGAATAATGTATCTCAGATTTTTAAGAGGTGATATTTTCTCACATACACTTTTGATTTTCTACCATGTTCTATTCTTCATGTTTACTGTATTAACACACACACACACACACACATATAAATGTATATCTGAATAATTCAAGAAAATTCCTTTTTCCTGTACAGTGAATTACGCCACCCCTTAGAACCTCATAGGAAATTTTACCAACACCAAAACAAAAAATGATCAATTGTCTATCTTAATTTAGATATGGAATAGACACTTACTTGAGAACAGAAGGAATTACTGTAAGTCTATAGTGAAGTTTGTTTTTCTGATATTGCATACTCTCCTTTGATTGGCACAAGAGAACTGGTTTAAAATATACTAGAAGTAGGAAAGCTTTACACTAGAAGTAGGAAAGAAAATATGGTAATGCTGCCTTAAAATATCAGAAAAATATTCCATAAATATTTTTAAGATTTAAAAACAAATCTTAAAATGATAGGATATTTGTAAAAGGATATTTATGAAAGTAATACTCTGACATGAGCCATTTTCTTTTTCAAAATAATAAGAATGTATTATTTCATTGTTATCTCCCATATACGGGTGGAAGGAATAAGTCACTGAGGCTTGACTGTGTGGTGGGCTAAAAGTAGTGTTCTTGTTTGAGTTATGCTCTGTAAAATTCACTCTGTATTTATGTGGATATTAAAATCCACCACCAACATTGTAAACACTGGTCACTTGCCAAAATAAATAGTAAAATTGTGTATGTGTGGTTTATAAAACTTGTAAACAGTACAAAACACTCCTCCAGCAAAGGGACATTTTTCAATAAAATATATATATTTTTTGAGACAGGGTCTCACTGATGTCTAGGCTACAGTGCAATGGCACAAACATGGCTCACTGCATCCTCAACCTCCCAGGCTCAAACAATTCTCCCACCTCACCTCAGCCTCCTAAGTAGATGGGACTACAGGTGTGTGCCACTATGCCTGGCTAATTTTTTTTTTTTTTTTTTACATTTTAAAGGGTGATTTATTTGAGAATTTGAGAAACATGAAATTGTGACAGAACACTTCATAGGTTCACCACTTTACACAATAAAATAGGCAATAATAACATATACATTTTGCAAACATAAACACTCAGGTACACTAACAATAGTCACATTGATATAAAAGTTATGAGAAGATGAGCTATATTCATAAATAGATCAAAAAGCAAAATGTATAAATGCATATTACTATAGTTAGTAATTGTTTTCACCCAGCTTTATAACTGTGGTCATCTGAAATACTATGAGGGACAACCTAAGTCTTGACAAGATTATTCAAAAACTGCCATGGGTCACCACTGCATATACAGTTACCCAAAGAGCTGAGATCTCAATACATTTTACCTTTCACAAACGCATATATACAAAAAGGGTACCCTATGCCTGGCTAATTTTTAAAAACTTTTTTTTGTAAAGTTGTTGGGATTACACATGAGCCACTGTGCCCAGCCCCCAGTGAAAGATTTTAAGTGTGTATTTTGCACACAATGGACCGTGATGATGAATTGATAAAATGCTATTCCAGAATAATTCCTTATTTTTTTGAGACAGAGTTTACACTGCTGCCCAGCCTAGAGTGCAGTGGCACAATCTTGACTCATTGCAACCTCTGTCTCCCGGGTTCAAGTGACTCTTTATCTCAGTCTCCCAAATAGCTGAGATTATAGGCACGTACCACCATGCCCAGCTAATTTTTGTATTTTTAGCAGAGACAAGGTCTCACCATGATGATCCACCTGCCTCAGCATCCCAAAGAACTGGGATTACAGGCATGAGCCACTGCACCCAACCCAGAATAATTCTTTAATTTAATTTGTAGCAAATAGAAAATAGAAAGAATAGATCCTATCTAAAATGTACATTCTTCATGATCATGCTGAAACACAGTCAAAAAGTGCTCACCACGAAACTGGACTCTGTATTTGAGTCATCTTCAGTCTAAAAACTACCACAAACACAATGCTATCACATTTTCCCACTTATCTTGAAACCAGTCTATATGATGTTTTGACTTTCTGCTAAAATACCTATGTATTTAGTTCTTGTTGTCACTTGAGTTTTTATGCCAATCAACTGTTTTTTTCCCCAACATTAACCTAAGATATGAAACAAGAAAAATCTCTTTTCTGTTTCTTCTGTGGATTTAGACTGACTTCAACAATAATGTTTAGAAATCATTTCCTAAATAATGTTTAGAAATCACTTCCTAAATCTGTTTGTAGATGTCCGCAAGCTGCTCAGTGCATTTTGGCTGCCTTCAACAAAATAAGCACAAGAGAAGCATATGCTGAAAACCTTTGCACATCTCATCTATGAAAAGATTAAAGACTTAGGTATGTTATGGGCTGAATTACACCTTAACCTGCAGCACCGTACAATGCAATCATATTTAGGTCTTTGAATAGGTAATTACATTAAAATGAGGTCATTAGGTTGGGCCCTAATTCAATATGTCTAGTGCCCCTATAAGAAGAGGAAATCTGGAGACAGACACACATACAGAGGGAAAATATGAAGACCCAAGGAGAGGGTGGCCATCTACAAGCTGAGGAGAAAGACCTGGGACAGATCCTTCCCTCCTGGCCCTTGGAAGGAAACCACTTGTTGACCCCTGAATCTCTGACTGCCAGCCTCCAGATTTACCAAAAAAACAAATTTCTGTTGTTTAAGCCACTCCATCTGTGGGACTCTGTGATGGCAGCCCTAAAAACTAACACAGGTAGCATCATTTCCTTCCTTTGTGTCCTCCCACAGAAGATGATACTATACATGGCAGATTCCCCCTAAGTGTTGTTTATCAAACTAGAACCATATAAGTCAGCCCAGCCTTTTCTCCAAGTAATTCCCTCCCCAGTTTCTAATCCTTGATCCAGAGGGCCACCTCTTGACACATTCATTCTTCTAACCCCGTGGAGCCACCAGCCATCACGTCCGTGGCCTTCTTGAAGTAGGTCCTTCATCTGCTCCTCAGCTCCTGGCTCTGTCATGGGATAGTTCCAAATTTTGTGATATTCCTTTTTCTCCCTAAAATTGAAGCACTGAAGAAATATTCAGCATGCTTTCTCCAGGAAGCATTCCTGGCAAGAATCAGCAAAATGGTATGTAAACATGTGAATTTCATCTTACTTTCACAAAATGGCAGATGTGGAAGAGAGATGACACTTGCCAATAGATCTGTCTCAACTAAGAGATAAACTCCTAATCCCTGATATGGCCCTCAAAGACAGCAAGAGATGTAAAAAAAATCTCTTCTAAGTATAAATTTCACATGATCTAGATAAAGCTAAAGAAATAAAAATGGCATCACTTATCAATGAGTTAGTATATTTTCCAATTTATTAACTCTCATTTAACAACAGCGTATCCTCACTTTAAAAAAAAAATAAAGAAAAAGCAAAAGAAAACCCAAAGCTCTTATGAAAACCAGAGAGTGGAGCTTCCCTCTCAAGATTTTATGGTGTAAATCTTTTTAAAAGATGTTGAACAGGTAGGTTTAAGGAATATTGAACACTTAAGTTTAAATGTTGAATACTTAAGGAATTGGCGCTAGTTTAAATGCTGAACAGGTGGTTTACTAAGGAGGAAAACATACTATGGCACCGCAATTAAATAGTCTTTCAAAATTAGTCACTTGCTGTACTTTGCATCATTAGCTTCACATGACTTGAGGATTCTTTGCTAACAGGACTTAGGATCAATATCTGTGTGAAGTATTTTTCATTCTTAAGGTTAAAAATTGTTTTTTATTAAGAGGAATGTTTTGGTGTTCTATTACACAGCAAGGTGACTATAATTAATTATACTGTATATTTCAAAATAGCCAGAAGAGAGAATTTTTCAAGTTCTCACCATAAATAAATATTATGTGTATGAGGTGATAGATATGCTGAATTCCTTAATTTTATTTTTATGTAATATTAGCATGTATCAAAATATCATACAGTACATCAATATGTACATTTGTGTCCATAAAAATTGTTTTGCTAATTAAGCAATAATTGAAACAATTTAAAATATGTTGAATTACTTATCCCAAGAGGTAACAGTAAAATAAGTCAGGAGCTACTATGCATAATAAAAATGAGTCCAAAAAAGCTATTTATGGGACTTAAAATTCTCCGTATGTTCTACTTAGAGTATGGTAGAGGTTGCAGAAGTCCAATAAAACTTTATCAATGTTATTAAGTAACACCCATTGGTAGACAGTGTTGTATGTTCCGATACAAATTTTTCAATTATCTTCTCATGAAAAACTATGATTAGAAATTAAGTTGCATCAAATGCCACTGGAGAACACCTTGGCTATCGCTGCCCAATTCAAAATAATTATTCAGTTCTAAAGTTTATACCTTCACATAAATACAAAACAGTTATCTACCTTGGTACTAAATCAGTCAAGTACTTGGGGCAGTTGAGCTTAGATGTCTCCCTTGGGTACTTCAAAGAGCTTAAGTAAAAGAATTATTTTTGCAAAATTAATGCAGAAGCATCATTCCAATGGAATAAATTTAGTTGAGCAAGAGAAAAGGGAGATTTTAAATGTAAAGAAAAAAATCACAAGTTTTCAAATTAGACATTACATGGCTTCCACTTTTAAAATAAGGATTTTTCATAAGAAGATCTTTTTTTGTTGTTATACTATGGCATAATCATTTAAATATGGTGCATATAAACAAGAAAATAAGAAAAAGAATCCAAAAAGAACAACTTGTATTGTCAGTCAAGATTTCAAAGATTAATATTTATGAAAACAATTGGCAAACAACCGTCCATGATCGAAGAACAAAAACTGTTGCAGCAGATGTCTTGTCAAGAGGCTACAGACGATGAGAAGCAGCATACTTTCATCCATATGTTTTCTCAGCCTTAAGAAAGAATATCCTCAGTCATTTGAATTTTGGAGAACACAGAGTGCCTGTGTATATAACGAGTAGAAGCTTTTTTTGTATGAGAACTTTGAGCCAAGATTTCTGGCTTCATTTGGAAAGAGGTGGCATATACATTTAGGTGGAACATTAAAAGAAAAGCAGCCAAATAAAAATAATCCAAATAACTCAATCTGTCAAGACTTTGCAAAAGAACTCAGGGTGGGTCACTGGTTGTTCTGGCCTGCCTGCCATCCCCTCTCATCTTTTGGCAATAATACTGCAATTTTCTCAGGAGGAACAGCCCCTTCCCTCTTCTATGCTGTTTTATTAGGACAGTTTGCTAGTCCCATCTTAAACGGTTGCTCAACAGTTACACTTGTGACTATGAAATCTGAGGTGAATAAGTAGAGGAAGGGGGCAAGATGAAGACTTGGGAAATTGGAGGGGCCAGTGGTTTTCATCAGTTGAAGGACAGTTGTAATGGATGTCAGTGAACAAGCAAACTGAATGGAAAGGAGTAAATGTCAGGGCATTGGGATGCCTGAATTAGCAATTGTGAAGTAGCAGCAATTCCTTGTGATAAAAAGTTCCAGTGTTGTCAAAGAACTAGATGGTGGACTGTGGAGGAGAGATGGTCAGTGCAGACACAGAGGTCCAGGATCCACCAGGCCAGTGTCGGCTACACGGCCCAGATGGACTGGAGTCACCCCTGATGATGGCAGTGCTGAGGGCCAAGATCAAGGTTCCAAAATCTTAGTTAGATGAGAGGAATTGACTGGGATGTAGACTGATGTTGTGGTGACATAGTTCGAAGGTCTTAACTTCAAAGGAGCTAAGAATTTTAAAGGAAGGAATTGGTCTTGAAATAGCAATGGGAAACCACGGGGACAAAAAGCTTCTTCCCATGGAGGATGAAGGAGAAAAGAGACAGTGCTTGACACAGCTGCTGAGAAAGTGCGCTGACCTTAAGGGAGAGGAAGTCTTCAAATAAAGCAAGAATCTGGAGTGACCTCTTAGAGAAGAAAACAAGAATACAGGAAAGCTTCCGGAGTGGCAGTTCCAGAGCAGGAGAGGAAGTGCTGAGAAATGGCAGGGAGATGTTCAATGTCATGGGGGTAATAGGAAGGGTTGGTACGTATATTTCATGCATTAACTGGTACAAGCATGGTGGAGTTGATACCAACAGTTTCTTTCAAGAGAGTGGGCAGTTAGCCTAGTAGCCAGAGGTCTTGTCTAACTCAGCCAAGGGGATGGGGGACTGTCTGCCAATTCTACATATACTGCAGTCTATTTGTTGAATGAATAAATGGCTGCATGTGCCAGGGTGGTAGATGGCAAGAAGACTAAAGAAGCATCCTCAAAGGTGCACCCAAGTATGAGATTATTGCCTGGTTATCACTTACCTTCTGGTGAACGCTTCCCTGATTACTATACTCTGGCATTGTCAAAGAAAATAAAATCAACTCAATACCCAGGATGGAATTACGTAAGTACATGTCTCAGAGTCAGTATCTTCAACATCATTCCATCTATGTGATATTAATCATAAGCATTTGATCAGATTCTAATTGTCCATGTGTCCTCATTTAAATTATTTTGTGCCGTGCACTCATTTTATCAAGCTGCCATGCTGTGCTTATTAACATACCACATTTGTTTTCTGTAATCCATGCTGTATAAGTAATATACTCTATATTGAGTTTTAATTAAAAACCCAGCCAAAAGCCAGGAACAACTGAGATAAGACAGATCTAAGAACTTCACTGAGCAATCTGCAAATATTCAAAATGTTCTGTGTTGTTTTGTTTTAAGCAACTAAGATTTATCCAAAAAATGTTTAAGATGTTCAAGCACCAGATGGAAGATGCAGGAACCAGGCCTGCTCTGAAGAAATTAGTAAATGGTAGATACTCAAAATCATTATATATAAAAAAATACCTTAAGGTAGCTTCTGTTATTTTAAATAAAAAAGTAGTTTTCCTCTGGCAGCCATGTGTGAAATTCCTACAGCTTTGCAAATTGATATCATCACAGAATGAGACAATATCCTATAGTGACTGGAAACATGGGCTCTAAGGCCAGACTGGCTGGGTTGTCTTCCTGGATCTGTCATTTTTTGCTGTGTGGTCTTGGGCAAGTTTCTTAACCTTTCTGTGCTACAGGTCCTCAGTGTGTTATGACTGTTAAACAAACAAGAGAGTAAACCCCATAAAAGTTTAAGCTGTTAATATTATCTGGGGCATGTACCTGAAAGATAAGAATATATCCCCCCACATACCTTTTTAAAAAAAAAAAAAAGATTTATTTAAACTTCTAGAAGCTTGCTAGAAGTAGCAAAAGAAATAAGTCTGGAAGATGTGGCCTGAAAAACTGAAATCAAATTCAAATTATCATTTACTTTCACTGGCATTATTTAATTTCCTACCATACGGAGAAGCATCAAAGAGAACAGAATCAGAAAACCTTGATTCATATTCCCACTCTGCCATTTGTGAAGCCTGTGATTTTTGGGGCAGGGGACGTGGGGTCTTGCTCTGTCACCAAGGCTGGTGTGCAGTAGCAATCTCGGCTCGCTACAACCTCTGACTCCCAGGTTCAACTGATTCTCTTGCCTCAGCCTCCCAAGTAGCTGGGATTACAGGCACATGCAAACATACCTGGTCACTGTTTGTATTTTCAGTACAGACTGGGTTTCACCATGCTGGCCAGGCTGGTCTCGAACTCCTGACCTTGTGATCTACCCACCTCAGCCTCCCAAAGTGCTAGGATTACAGGTGTGAGCCACCTAGCCAGCCTGTGATTCTTATCAGATCATTTTACCCACTGTGCCTTTTTTCTTATCCATAAAATAGAGATGAAAATATTTTCATTCCTCAGAGTTAGTGTGAAGATCCAAGCAAACACAGACACATTGTTACCTTGCAAACAGCTTGTCTAGACATGCACAGTCAACAGCAATTAAATAATAATAGTGTGATTTTAGTGCCTCATATGCCAGGTTGCAAATCTTCTCTGTGAGGACCTGTTCAAACAGTATCCTGAAATTAGTGTATTTGATAGAAAAGGTGAAATGTATCGGGCCCAGTCTTCTCCACAACCTTTCTATTCCTTCTCCTCTCAACTGCAACACCATTGAGCATTTCACAACACCAATTTCATCCTGTGGCAGGACAGCCTGATGCTGCCTGAGATCAACAGCTCTCGGACTCTGCAACTAGTTGCTTTCATCAATCTAACTCAGCGTCTCAGTTCCCATGGCTGGAACTTGGCCTCTCTTCATGAGTCCTGATTGCTGCCATGTTCTCTTGGTTTTATAGTAGGTTTTTCCTGCAACCCTGGTTCAAAGCATACATGGTTTTTCTTTTTGGAAACCTACATGGTTTCTTTTAGTAGCCTAGGTCTTCTGCTTGTTCCTACCAGGTCCCTTTCCAGAGAAGAATGCCCTTCTGCTTGTTCCTACCAGGTCCCTTTCCAGAGAAGACGCCCCATGGCTGGCACCCTCTCCCCACCGGCTGATCTTCAGATTTGGTCATCATCTACTCCAATCCCCCTTGGCCGAGCTCACACCATTACTAGGCACAGTGTCTGGGATCCCCTTTTGCTTTCTAAGCCACACAGTGAGCACAAGACAACAGCAGTCTACTGGTCGCAGTACTTTCTGAAAGATGTCTTCTTCCTCAGTCCTCTATGTTGTGGCTCTCTGCTGCCCACCCAACTTTGCAGGTATGTCAAATACAAAGAAACCTGCTGTTACCTGGGTAACAGAGATATGCAAAGTATATCATGACATAATACATCTAGAATCTATTTCTTGGATAGGACTAGGGAAGGTCAATGTGCTGTACTGCAAACAGCTGGTAACATTTTCATCTACTATGTATCAGTCTATCAGTCTGCAAGCATTTACTGAAGAGCTACTAAGTGCAGGGAACAATGCTAGACACTGGGGAATATTTCAGTGAATAAATCAACAGTCTCTGCCTTCGAATAGTACAGCATTTTGTGGAGTGTGGGCTGGAACTAGAGAGAAATCCAGTACTCTATCCTCCTAGAATCTCAGCATTAAAAGGCCTTTTGGGCATTCCTTCACCTTATGTTATGCTTCAGACCTATCTCCAAGGAGTTTCTAGCATATTTTAAATGGCAGTACACAACCAAAGAAAACCTTCCTAAGACATGATATGGAAAAGAAAACCTTCATAAGACATGACATGATCTACACTAATAAGATCAACATAATTTTATAAGTGCTGAAACAGTTACAAATTAGAATGATATGGACTTAAACTAATTGGGAAAAACTTTCTGGAAAAGGGTTTAGGTTACATTTAGGTGGAAATAATGAACATGATAACAATATATTGATTTTAGTGATTCTCCTTTTGGTTCCTTATTCTCTTCTCTCTTTTTATAAATGTTATCCAAGTTAGTTTTTTAATCACAATGCCATATTTTCCCTACAATCATTAGCTACCAAATGACTTATACTTACTACAGGCAATGATGGTGATTAGCTTCTAAGTACAGGCAATATTTTCAATATGACTTTTTAGTCCTATATATCTAAAGAGTCATAGCATATCTCAAAAACCCTTGAAGCAATGAGTGCTATTAAGTGAGATCTTGAAAGAGTAAAGTAAATGTGAGGCACATTTAAGAACTTTGTAAATTTTCTTTGTAATAACAAGGTTATAATGACTATAATTCATCTAGTAAATTTACCACTTTTACACTCTAACAAGTGACCAAACCAGCCCAGCAACTGAGAAGAGTAAATTTCTAAAAGCAACTGTTGCTTTTATGCCCACTTTAATGTTTGAAAGTATTTTTGCTTAGGTGAAAATATGAAATAAAAAATCCAAAGTGGAAGAGCATGCTAATAATGTATTTGAAAGCAATCTCTTATTATAAGAACACATCAACTGATTTTCATGTTTCCAACCATTTAGTGGCATTACACATGTGTTAAAACATAACATGACCTGGCACGGTGGCTCACACCTGTAATCCCAGCACCTTTGGAGGCCAAGGTGGGCACATCACCGAAGGTCAGGAGGTCAAGACCAGCCTGGCCAACATGGTGAAACCCCATCTCTACTAAAAAAAAACAAAAATACAAATATTAGCCAGGCATAGTGGCAGGTGCCTGTAATCTCAGCTACTCAGGAGGCTGAGACAGGAGAATCACTTAAACTCGGGAGGTGGAGGTGGCAGTGAGCTGAGATTGTGCCATTGCACTTCAGCCTGGGAGACAACAGTGAAACTCCATCTCAAAAAAACAAAACAAACAAACAAAAAAAAACACACACACATATAAAGGTGCACACAGCCACAATATCCTTGGGAATGATTAAGATGGTACACATTTGCAACATCACTAACATTTGATTTAAAACAACATTAGAGCAGTTATATTACAAAACAAATGCACTTGCCTCTAAAATGTATTTAATAAGAATATTACAAAATATAGCTGATACTATAACTAAAATGTATTCCTCTCAGCAAAACAGTTATTATCCAATCTTCAAGCTACAATACAGTCTATGTAGCTTCTGTAGAAGCTATATAATTTCTGTTTAAATTCATTTATTTGCCTGCTAGAAACTGAAAATGAGTATATGCATAGATATGAATGATTCTGCACAGATTCTTAAAATAAGAGGAGCCTGATACAATTTACAAATTTGCAGCAATGCAATCATTGCTGGGACTGACACTCATGGATATTTGATATAGGAGTTAAGTTGCTTGGTATAATTATGACATTCTTTCTGTGACTTCTCAACATTAGAAATAAAAGATTAGTTACAATATTATTTTTCTGCTAAGGAAAAGAATAAATTCTTGTCAACTCAGGAGACAATATATTTTAGAGTTAAGAAAAAATGATAGAGGACATCTTAAAAATAATTTGGGCATCATTTCTCAAAGATCTTTATTCCATATTACTCCAGATACCAACTTTCAAATCAAGAATCCATTGTCTGCTATCACTGCTCAATGTATAAATATCACCAACCCCACCTGGGCATTTGTAAAGATCACAGCTCTCAATTAGATGCTATGCTATTTGCTGAATGCCATACTTTCACAAGGGGCTATCTATGGTAGTCATCTTACAAAATATTATTGAGAACTTTCATAACTAATATTCTGGTTAATAACAACTCAGACCATGATCACAGGGTGGGTGTCAAGCCTTTCCTGAGCAGCTGAGTGAATAAACAGATTATGCTTTCCAGTACACACTTAGGCAAATTTTATCAACAATAAAATTGAGGCCAGGTGCAGTGGCTCATGCCTGTAATCCTAGCACTTTGGGAGGCCTAGGTGGGCGGATCACCTGAGGTCAGGAGTTTGAGAACATCCTGGGCAACATGGTGAAATCCCATCTCTACTAAAAACACAAAAGTTAGCTAGGTGTGGTGGTGGTGCCTGTAATCTCAGCTACTCAGGAGGCTGAGGCAGATTTGCTTGAACCTGGGAGGCAGAGATTGCAATGAGCCAAGATCGTGCCACTATATTCCAGCCTGGGTGACATAGCAAGACTTCATCAAAAAAAAAAAAAAAAAAAAAAAAAAAAGAATAAAATTGAAGAACTTTTCATGTTATTTAATTTTATAACTGAGAAAATAAATAAGCTGTGATTATAAGTCCTATAACCTGTTTGGATCTAGCATGCTGATTAAGAGTGTGAGCTCAGAAGCCCAAGTGTTTAGATTGGAATCCCAGTCTCCTTCTCCTAAGATATGTGACCTTAAACTCTCTATACCTCAGTTTCCTAACCAGTAAAAGGGAGATAGTAATACTATGACATAGGGTTGAAGAATAAATAAGGTAACATATATAAATGATTAGCAGCAGTGTCTGAAAGCAGTGTCTGATAATAACGATGTCATACAATAAGCTCTTAATAAATGCTAGCTATGAATAAATTATATGATATAAATTAATTTAATTAATTATATAATAAATTAATAAATGCTAGTGCTTAAAACTGTACCATAGCTATTGCAGAGGCAGCTCTCAATAGCTTTGCAACAATATTCCAAAGATAGATGGTATTTTAAATCTGAACATTTTAAGAATATTGAACTTTATATTAAACATCTTTGTTGCCCTGTAGATTATATGTATGTCACTGTAACATTAGTAGATAGGAATATAGTCACAGGGAAAATTGTGACTGTCATTTTAAATAGGCCAGCTTCTTCGACTATTATGTAAAGAGAGTAGCTGTACATTACCAGTTCCACAGGTGACCCATGAATATTTTCAGTGCTCATTCTCTTCTCCAATTCTAAAGTACAGAAGCTATGAATTTTATACACTCAGAATTGGAGTTTACAGACATCTCTACTTTTATGATTTATATAAGTTTTTCCCTTTTTATGAGAGAAATAATTCATAATGCTTTACAAATCTTAATGAAAATGTATACTAAAGAGTAAAAGATGCAGAAGATTGACCCCCAAAATCCTTAAAACCAAACCAAACCATTCCTCTGAACACAGTCCTTATTTCCTGCTCCACCCTTATCAGCCCACCTCTATCCAATCCACATAAGCTCTTTCTATCTCCATTACCACTTCACTGCTACACAGATCTGGACCTAAACTATCCCTAAATACACAGAATAAAGGCATGATACGGTAATAAAGCTACTCTCTTCAACAGCATACATATACTATCAGATATTTTGCGTGTGTGTCGCGGCGGGGGAGGGGGGTCATGGAAATAAGAGTAGAACAAAATGGCTCTAAGGATAGAGAATTTTAGAAATCACACTGCCCTCAGGCCGGGCACAATGGCTCACCCCTATAATCCCAGCACTTTGAGAGGCTGAGGCAGGTGGATTGTTTGAGATCAGGAATTCAAGACCAACCTGACCAAGATGGTAAAACTCTGTTCGTACTAAAAATACAAAAATCAGCTGGGTGTGGTGGCAGGTACCTGTAATCCCAGCTACTTGGAGGCTGAGGCAAGAGAATCACTTGAACCCAGGAGGTGGAGATTGCAGTAAGCTGAGATAGTGCCACTGCACTCAAGCCTGGGCAAAAGAGCAAGACTCTGTCAAAAAAGAAAGGAGAGGAGAGAAGCAGAGGGGAGGCGAGGAGAGAAGAAGGGAGGAGAGATCATACTATCCTCAAGCCATTTTGAAGCATTCCTTCTCTTCTCTTTCCCTCCCCCAATGTCCCAACATACATTTTTTTTAAGTACAAATAAATATGCCTGGTGTTGTTACCTTTAAAAAGTCTTCTAAATATGCCAACCCCAAAGGAATACTGAGCTCTCAGAGTTGTTATGGTTGTTAGTTATAGTCTTTGTAAACTCTTGCTTTTCTATCACAATCACCTAAACAAACAATATTTTAATGGGGAATTTTTCTAAAACTTACTTAGGTAATTTTCCCCTTAAAGACTTTCTATTTAAAAAATTCACATTTTATCCTTCCATTAAAAATAAGTACCATAGCTTAACTCACTATATAATCCCTAAATGCCTAAATGATTTCACATATAGGTAAACATCACAGGAAATTAAATTTTCCTTTATTTTATTCTTTCAAGAATCTTTAAGACATTGTCCACCCATATCTTATTTCTCAGTGTCTTATGCACAAACTAAGAAACATGGGTCAAGGAAGAATATACCTAAATGTAATAAATTTAGAAATTGTATTCAAGGGTATTCTAAATTATAAGCTTTGAATAAATAATTGACTAGCAGATAAAATCTAGTTACATTTAGTTATATTAAATATCCTTAATATACTTCCTTAATACATCATACAGAGAAGGCTAACAAACTCGGGAAATTTAGAATCCCAGGGTTGAAAATTGCTTTACAGAACATTTGGTTCAACCATGAAGGAAATTTATGTTTCATTGCCCTATACTTTTAAATTTTTACCAATTTCACACACACACACACAAACACACACACACACACACACCACTTCTGGTGTCAGGAATGAAGAAAATAAAAATAGTAATTTTCTTTTAAGTTGACATTTTAAATTCAAATAAGTGGAGTCTCAAATGTAATATTAGGATAGCTAGTGTGAAAAACCCTAGTTTGCATTCCCTGTTTTGATTTAATTCTGATAAATCTCTTGGGAATGCTTCAATACACAGACAGTTGAAATCCAGCTAGTTAGCCATTAGAGGGCAGGTATTAGGTAACATATGTGACTTAACACGATTCACTTCTCTGAGTCTCTCCACATTTGCAATGTGGAGGTAACACTGCCTGTTGTATGTACTTGTTAGAATTTTTGAAAGGTACCAAAATATTCTAAAGTATTGTGAAAACAGCAAAGTGCTATAGATTCCAAGCATTTTTTGTTCTATTCATTTGCATTTAAATTGCATTACGTAGTAATATTAATCAGCCACAAGTAAATACTACATCTATGTTCTAGACTTTATTTCTCACTATCAATAAAAGGGTCATTGTGTGTGATAGGCAGAATAATGACCCTCCCCAAAGATGCACATGCCCTCAGGATCCCTTTCCTAGTCACCAGAACCTGTAAACATGTTACCTCACATGGCAAAAGGGATTCAGCAGGTGTGATTTGAGTTAAGGCTCTTGAAAGGAGAAAATTATACTGGATTATCCAAGTGGTTCCAATATAATCACAAGTGTTCTTAGAGGAATGAGTCAGGAGCATCAGAGTAGGAGATGTGACAATTGTGGTGGCAGGGGGGTGGAATCAAGAGTAGAGATTGGAAAGTGCTACACTACTGGCTTTAAAGACAGGGAATGGAGCCTCGAGCCAAGGAATGCAGGTGGCCTCCAGAATCCAGAAAAGGCAAGGAAATAAACTCTCCCCTCGATTCTGCAGAAGGAACACTCTGCTGCTCACACCTTGACTTTAAGCTTTTGACTTCCAAAACTGCAAAATAATAAATTTGTGTGGTTTTATACCATGAAGTTTTTGGTCAATAGAAAATAATACAATCATGGAAACACAGCCACCTCTTATCCCACTACTGGTAATTACGGTTTGTTAGTAGAGCCCACCATTAGTTATACAATAGTATCATTGGATACTTTCTGAATCTGTTATCCAATGCCATTTCACCTAGATATGTGAGCCATTTAGCTCCCCCGAATGGCATGGATCACTGAGCACCAGCTGTTTCAGAAGGACCAATGGTTGTAGTCATGACTAGTTCCCAGGGTGGTTGTTTGAATCATTCTAGATCTAGTATGCTCTTTTTTTTTTTTTCTTTAAGATTTCCTGAGAAGGGAATGAAATGTCTTCTGCTTTCACTGGTAGAAATAGTTCTCATTTCAAAACACTTAGAATTAAAAAGTTGTCCAAGAACTAGAATTGCTTTAGCTATAATTTTTTTTTTTTTTTTTTTTTTTTGAGACGGAGTTTTGCTATTGTTACCCAGGCTGGAGTGCAATGGCGCAATCTCGGCTCACCGCAACCTCCGCCTCCTGGGTTCAGGTAATTCTCCTGCCTCAGCCTCCTGAGTAGCTGGGATTACAGGCATGTGCCACCATGCCCAGCTACTTTTTTGTATTTTTAGTAGGGACGGGGTTTCACCATATTGACCAGGATGGTCTCGATCTCTTGACCTCGTGATCCACCCGCCTCGACCTCCCAAAGTGCTGGGATTACAGGCTTGAGCCACCGCACCTGGCCTAGCTATAATTTTTTATTCTGTCCTTAGTAAAAGTGAAAATTAAGAAACAAGGTAATTAAGAAACATACTTATGCTTTTTATTAGGTTTTTCCTTTTACTTTTCTTGCTTTTACAAACTTATAGGATAAATGAGACATTTTGTTACATATATATAAATGCATAGTGATCAAGTCAGTGTATTTGATGTGTCCATCACTCAAGTACAACATATTAAGTATAGTCACCCTACTCTGCTACCAAACATGGAATTTATTCCTTCTGTCGTACCATACATTTGTACCCTTTCACCCAGTTCCCTTCATTCTCCACCTTCCATCCTTCCCAGTCTCTGTTATCTATCTTCCCACTCTTTACCTTCATATGATAAAATGGTTTAGCTCCCACATATAAGTGAGAACATGCAGTATTTGTTTTTTTGTTCCTGGCTTGTTTCATTTCAGATAATGACCTCTAGTTCCATGCAGCATCCATTTCAACATCCATTTCAGCAAACAACAGTTCATTGTTGCTGCAAATGAAATGATATAATTCTTTTGAAAGAATCCTAAAATTCATATGGAACCAAAAAAGAGTTGGAATAGCCAAAGCAATCCTGAGCAAAAAGAACAAAGCTAGAGGCATCATATTATCTAACTTATAATATATTGCAAGGCTTGACTAACCAAAGCAGCACTATTGGTATAAAAATAGACAGACCAATGAAACAGAATGAAGAATCCAGGAACAAAGCCATATATTTACAGCCAACTGATCTTTAGCAAAGCAGATAGGAACTTATACAGGGGAACAAACACCCTCTCCAATAAATGACGCTGGCAAAATTGGATAGTCACATCCAGAAAAAACTAAATCCTTATCTCTCACAATATACAAAAATCAACTCAAAATGGATTCAAGACTTAAATGTAATACTCAAAACAACAAAAACACTGGAAGAAAACCTAGGGGAAATTCTCCTGGACATTGGTCTAGGCAAAGAATTTATGCCTAAGATCTGAAAAGCATAGGCAACAGAAACAAAAAGAGAAAATGGGCCTATCTTAAACTAAAAAGCTTCTGCACAGAAAGGAAACACTCAACAGAGTGAAGAGACAACCTGTTGAATAGAGAAAATCTTCGCAAATTATTTATCTGACAGGAGACTCGTACCCAAAATATGTAAGACACTCAACCCAACAGGAAAAAATCAAAAAACCTCATTAGAAAGTGGACAAAAGACATGACTAGACATTTCTCAAAGGAAGACACAGAAATGGCCAATAAGCATATGAGTAACTCCTTAATATCACTAATCATCAGAAAAATGCAACTCAAAATGACAACAGGATGTTATCTTTCTCCAGCCAGAATGGCTATTATTAAAAAGACAAAAAATAACAGGCATTGATAAGGATGTAGAGAAAAGGGAATTCATACCTTACTGGTGGGAAAGTAAACTAGCAGAGCCACTCTGAAAGACAGTATGGAGAGTTCTTTAAAAACTAAAAGCAGAGCTGCCATTGGATTCAGCAATCCCACTACAGAGTATCTATTATAGGAAAAGAAATCAACATAACAAAGGGATACCTGCACTCACATGTTTACTGCAACATTATTCACCACAGCAAAGATATGGAATCAACTCATGTGTCCCTCAATGGATGAATACATAAAGAAAATGTGATGTATATATGTGCAATGAAATCTTACTCAGCCATAAAAAAATGAAATCAGGTTTTTCTTCCTTAGTTAAATGGCTTCATTTCCCCTACCTTTACTATTTTCTTAGACATTCATCTGAATCTTTACCTATTTCAGATGTTATTCTGTCTTATATTCTGTCTGCCTGTGTCTTAAAATTCAGAGCCATAAACCCACAAGACAAAGTATATTAACCTTTCTTAGCAACAGTGCAAAATATTGTAAAACTTGGCTATGATCAAAGGAGTAAGAAGGTAAGGCAGAGAGAAAGGAGTTCCAATTTAAACTTTGGTTCTAGCTCTTGCTATGTGACCTCACTCAAATCACATCAATTCTCGGGGACTCTGTGGCATCATCTACAAAATAAGAAGCTTGGACTAAATATCAAGATACATCCTAAAGTGTCCTAAAAGAGGAGCATGAAGTATTTTGGTAATTCTATTGAGAAAGTAATCACCACTTGCTGGAATATTTGATAAATTCTACCCAGTAGCTCCTCCACAAAGACAACTGGTAGCATTGAGGCTTGTTTGGATTTTTGCTGTCTTATGATTCCTGATAAAGGTCAAGGCAGGAAAAGCCTGAGGTACATTATAGGTACATAGAGTATCACAGATCTCTGGACACCTAATGGATGAATAGAGATGGGGGTGTGAAGTGGAGAGGACAAATGGAGGGCCTGCAACACTAATGTGGTGCAGAGCCCCTGCTGGTATCTGAAGGGCTCTAGTGATCTCTTGCCTACACTATGAAGGGAGTCCACTAGCATAGTAATTGTACCTTTTCATGGCCCTTGGCAAGTTGTGTCATTCATCTCAGTATCCCCAGTACCCAAGCACGATAACCACCATTTAATAGTTTGCTCACAACCTATGTGTTGGGTGATCGAATGAAGGACTTGCAATTAGCCTTTCTGATCTCAACTCTTCCCTGAGGGTTGTGTCATGGGGGTGTCATTTACATCACGTCTTGCATAAATGAGGATCCTTGGAGTTATGAAAACAGCAGCCCTGCCTCCATCCAAGGAAGCAGTCTGTCTCACGAAACTGCACTCCTGGAATTTTCTAGATGGGAGATAATAAAAACCTGAACTAGTGATAGCAGTGGGAATGGAAAGAAGAAAACAAGTGATTTATTTTAGAGTGATTTGGGAGACACACAAAAATGCTCTTGACTAGCCAAAGTAAAATCTGAACCTGATTTCTTTCCGATTTTCCTTTGGAGCAATTCAATAAAAATCTGTTACATAAAAATGGAACATTTGCCATGTATCTCCTGTTAAATACAAGTCACTTTTATTGTGAACCTCATCCTCTGTCAGAAAAGTATATTGATCTCATTTTCCTACTTTAGAATCTGGTGCTTCAGTCAATATCACACAATCTATAGCAGTATTTTAAGAGAAAGGCAACAATAAGTCCCAAGGAATTCTCTTGATCATTTTTAAAAAGCATACCACACACTTGAATATACAAGCGTATTTTTGAGTCCTATCTCAGAGAAACATTTGCAAAAATTGCGTTTTTGCAATTTTTTGATCATTTGTTTCCCAAATATAATTTAAGTGATGCAGAGAACTAATGCAAAGTAGAAGGCATTTTGATTATGGAAACAAACATTGATTTACATGGAATACTTTTCAAAGTATTCCATTGCTTCAGCAATGCCCTTTCTACTAATATCCAATGCTCCATTGCATTTTTTTCTAAAATGGGAACGCACTCTAAAAAACTCAACCACAACAATCTTTCTGGAATTTAGCATATACATAAAGTAATAAATAAAATCCTTCCAGTTTTAAAGTATCAAATGATTCGTATCTACTGAAAGAGACCAAAAGGTTATTGAGGAACATGGTACAAATTTTGTTTGATATCTAACATAAAAGTACAGACAGCTAGCTAAAAAAAATTCTCTAGATTTATATTTTATATTTAAGTGTATCACCTTGGGTATTAAACATGCTGCTAGCTATCTCTTAATGAGCACCTGAGCTGTCATTTTTAATAACAGACTGACAATTATTATCTATAGGTTGATATTTCCCTGAAGATCATCTTTGAATCTCAAGTTAATAGAGTTAAGAATAGAAACTGACTATTCCATTTACTAAAATAGTATTATTTTATAATACTTGGCAGATTATCAAAAGTAACATGAACATATATTTATAATAAAAAATCAACATATGACAAAATGCATAAACATTCTTAGTATGCAGCAGAACTTTACACAAGTCTAAATAATGCATCTCAGTTACTCATTGTTTGAAAAGGTCAGTTGGTCCATTAGAAAAAGCCATAAGAGGAACAAACACAGATCCAAGCCAGAATATAAAAAATAAATGAATAAAACAAATATCTAGGCCACTCTGATTTTAGCTATTTCCCAATTTAAAACAAGGCATGAGAGACGAATACCATAAAAACTCAAATTATCTTACTCATCTAAGTACATACACCATTAATATATAATGCAAGTAATCAGGTAATAGCCTATTGTAATTCATAGGTTACAGTATTCTGGAAATCCTATTTTATTTTTAAATAATAAAAATTTTTTTAAAAAAATACCTCTTCCACAAAGCTGTCTTTCTTCTCTAGCATTTCTCGTAATGTCTGAAGAATTTTAATGCACAGTTTTTCTTCCTTCTCCATTAGTTTCTTTGTATGATTAATCAACCTTAAAGCAAAACATTAAACCTTTAGTAAGACAGTGATTTCTCTTCAAGCTATATACAAACATCAAAGGCCACAGAGGAAAGAAAATCACACAATTATTTGAGAATATGAAGTAAACCAGGTACATGTTTTTCAAAAGTTTTAAGATTACACTTTAGCTTATAAATTTT
This sequence comes from Saimiri boliviensis, assembly GCF_048565385.1. Lineage (NCBI taxonomy): Eukaryota > Metazoa > Chordata > Mammalia > Primates > Cebidae > Saimiri > Saimiri boliviensis. Next base: position 88,413,861 of record NC_133455.1, read on the forward strand.
GTATTATAACACATTATATTTGTTTTAGAGGTAGTATATCTCAGGGCTTCCCAAACTTACTCAGGTGGCATTCTTTTAGTGGGACACACTACTCTGAGAAACAATGAAACACTAATATTCTCATTCCCACTCTATTAACTAAAGCAAATTTATTAGTAGATAAATATAAATATTTATATTATATTATATTATGTTGTTACACTATATTATTTTTATGTACTGTATTACATTACTGAGTAGCAATGGCTGTATATAATTTTGCAACCTTAATATAACAGGCTGCTTTCCAGTTTCCATTCATAATAATGTGCCATTTTTCACTGCCAGGGTTTGGTAGAAACAAGCAGTTTCTGTCTTAAAAACAAAAAACAAAAAATGACACCAAGACAGTCTATCCATTTACTAGTTTTGCTATAATTTGGGCAAAAACTCCAATCAATTTTAATCAAGTGGCAAACTGTGTACTAGTGCTCTGTTAGGAGAAGAGTTTCAGGATCACCATCCCCAAGAACTTAAAATCAAATAAAATTTTCATTATCAAAATTTAACTTATATAGCTCATGTTGTTAAAAAGCTGATTCTCAAAATGACCCAGTGAGACGTCTTCTTCAAATGACCCAATTTCAGTGACATAACATGAGTACTGTGGGACATAACCCTGGGGAAAAGGTGAACTTTCACTGGTTAATGGCTAGCAAGGTGTCAGGGTTAAGTGTAAGGACTTCCCAGGGAGTCTTCCAATTTATCCTTACACCAAGCCTTTGGGACAGGTTCAGGCTGATTTTGCTCATAAGAGAACAGAAGCTTAGGGAGATATAGCAACCTGCCTATGGTTACATAAATTGTTAAGGGGTGAGACCCGCAAAGGCACTCAGGTCCATCTGACCTCAGAGCCAAAATTATTAAGAACCACTCTGTGGTGACGGGGACTCAGATCACTGATCTCTGGAGTCTCAGGGGTCTTGTGCAGAGTCCCCACACATGCTAGGCTGCACAAAATCCCCTGAATGGGTAAGTGCCACAATAGAGACATTGGCAAATGCTGTGAACCAGACATGAAACCACTTCATTCTGCTGGGGGGAATTACCTAGGGCTGATCAGAGAAGGTTTCAGTGAAGAGATAGCATGCAACTTGTGAAGATTTCACCTGGCAAGGAAGGCTGGGGAGAGAAAACATCCCTGCAAAGGGAATGGTAAGAACACAGGACAGAGGCAGAAATCTGGCCAGCGTGTTCAGGAAATGAGAAGCACGCCAATTGCCCACTGACACTTAAAGACTTGGAAGAGGAAAGTGTAAGAGATGTGGTTTGGAAAGAAGGGACTGGAATGTTAACCTCAAGAATCTGGAATGTTTTCTAGAGAAAATAGGGAACTACTGTTTTAAAGGACCTGAATGCCTCTTCCCACTGTGAGAAAGAGACCAATGATGGCAGCAGGAAAGGTAAAGCAGAGGAGACGGAGCAAGGCAAGAGAACAGTGGCAGAGGTCGGGTGAGGATGTAGGAAGCAACAGAGAAGACCCACAGCCAAGACTGTAAATAATGACATGCAGGAAATAGAAGAGGAAGCAGGGCAGATCAGAGACCCTTGAAATGTATAGACTGGACTAAGAGTGGATGGTGATTTTTTTTTTTAATTTTTTTTTAATTAGACAGGGTCTCTGTCACTCAGGCTGGAGTGTACTCATGTGATCATGGCTCACTGCAGCCTAGACCTCTTGGGCTCAATTGATCCTCCCACCTCAGCCTCCTGAGTAGCTGGGACCACAGGTATACACCATAGTGCCTGGCTAATTTTTTTGCTTTTTGCAGAGATAGAGTCTTGCTTTGTTGCTCAGGCTGGTTTCAAAATTCTGGGCTCAACTGATCTTCCTGCTTCAGCCTGCCAAAGTGCCGGGATTAGAAGTGTGAGCCAACATACCCAGCCCAAGGATGACAGTTTAAAATGACACTGTTCCATGCTGAAGAAGTAGCCAATACACAATGAAAGTAACACTGATGTCCTTTTAGACACGTTGAGTCTAGAAAAGGTATTACATACATGTGGTCAGGCCTAACAGGCAGAAAAATTTCAAAAGTCCTCCTGGCCAGGAAAGTGAAGCCTGCCTTTCTAAAACTTTTACTATTTGATTCTTTCACACAATAGTCCTTTTTCAATTTTTAATTTTTGTGGGTACACAGTAGGTATATACATTCATATAGTAGTCTTTAAATATGTGAAAACAGTTTTGGTGGACATGATAAATTTCTTTTAATTTTTTTTTTTTTTTGCTCTCTCAGGCTAAGTATTTCCATTTTTTTTAACTCTTCCTTAGATAAAAGTTTTAATTCACTAACCATATTGAAAATATCAACCATAAGTTTGAATGACCGCTTGCTACAGATTTATAAAAGGCATTCATAAACCACATAATGACTGGTTGAGCTAGGTTGGTGACTTTCGAATATTTTTTCTATGATCAAAGCAAGAAATAGATTTCACAAAACAACCCAGTATAGAAGTACCTGTGTGGGAGTGTGTGTATAAACTCACACAAACGTCATCCTTACTATGAGATGCACTCTGATAATTTGCATCTTCTCTAATTCATTTTTTAATTAGCTGTTTGCCTCTACCTAAGTCAATTAAAAGATCTATAAATGGATCACATCCCACAGTCTGAAAAATACAGAGATTCTCCTTCACAAGGGAAGAGTAGGTGTTGACTTGAATAGACTCTAATCAGCTTCCTTAAAGATTTGACAGTGTCATTGACCTATTCTCTTCTCTCTCACTCTATGTGTTAAGTAGACTGAATTCCAGTTCTTTCCTGGGGTCTATCCTCTTATTCTCCTGGAGACCCATCTGAGTCAACAAATTCTAAGAATTACATTTATTTTAGAAAAAGTAGGAAGCCCCTACTTAGGGCTTGGACCTAAATTTATATTCTCCAGCTAAGCTTTACTAGGATGGTATGCACAGCAATACAAGACCCCTGGCAAAGCTATTCATAAAGTTGGATTCTAATTTTGTAAGATATTCTTACAAAAGAAACCCTTGGTTCTTCACAGAGTTGGGGAAGAGGTAGGGTGAGTACTAAGATGGAAAACAGACAGTCCTGAGGCTCTGGCTGTAATACAATTGCAATAGCACAAAAATATCTTCTAGAATCTCCTCTAAAACCACTCATGTACACACATCATTTTTCCTTCATATGGGTGTAGGATCTGCAATGTGTTCCTATTACCATATCACTTTTGCTTCTCTCCTTTTGGGTTACCTAATGGTGCCACAGATTTGTCTCCATCTGCAGCACAGCTCAATATTTACTTGACATCCTGAGTTACTTCATATCACTTTCTCATAGACAAGTATCTTCAAGTTCTAGACCACTGCTGTCTAGCAGAACTCACTGCAATAATACACATATTCTATATTTGTGCTGCCAAATTTGGTAGCCATTAGCCACATGTGGCTATTGAGCACTTGAAATGCGGCCAATATGACTGAGAAAGTAGATTTTTATTTCATTTTAATTAAAACTATAATTTAAATAGCCATGTGTGGCTAGTAACTACCATATTGGCACCTTAGTTCTCAACAAAGAGTCAGGAGACTTTTTCTCTAAAGGATCAGATAGCAAATATTTTAGGCTTTGTGGGGCACACAGTCTCTGGCAATTAGCTGATTCTGCCACAGTGGCATGAAAGCAGCCATAGACAATCTAGAAATGAATGAGCACCACTGCATTTCAGTAAAACTTTCTTTATAGAAATGAGTAGCAGGACCAATTTAGTCTGAGGGCCAGAGCTTGCCAACCCCCATTCCAGGCTGTCACATCTCAGGCGTATAGTTATAATATTATGTTAATGTATTGAACTTGACAGGTTTATCACCTAATTTTTAACCCATATTCCATACAATGACATATATTCATAGAAGATGAAAGATATTTATCAAAGATCCTATTATCTTTTTTTAAATTTAGTTCTTATTTTTAGATATGTAAGGGGTACAGGTGCAGAGTTCTCACATGCATGTATGTGTAGTGGTGAAGTCTGGGCTTTCAGTGTACCCATCCTCTGAATAGTGAACGCTGCTCAACACCCTATTTTTATAGTGAATTACTAGGAAATACCTCCACTTTAAATTTTCTTTCTAATGATCTCAGCAGTCATCAGTTGTACACTCTGGGCCTCTTCACTTTAAAATCCTTACTCAGAAGACTGGCAGGTGTCCAGAAACACACATTCTTGCCAAACTCCCTAAGATGCAATGAGTCTATACCTGATTCTAGCCATAACCGTAATATAAAAACCCCACCTATTCTTCAGCACAATCCCTGCAGTTTTTCTCATCCCACACCTTGCTTTCACTCCCAACGTCTCAGCTTAAATGGTGAAAGAAAGGAACACACTTATTATGTCCCCTAGGGCTTCAATCTCTGCCTCAATACATCACAGTTGATAGAAGAGGTTTCCAGATCTCATCAGCAATACCCTCTACCACACAGGAATTAGCTGGGATGGTTCAGGGTCAAGAGGCTCGGCAAGCTCATCTCACTGACTCTCCATCCAGATACTCTTCCCAAGAAGACTAAGCACCTTCTTTCTAACTGGGCATCTAGAGTCTACATGTGACCACGGGCAGAGTCCTCAATGGCATGCCCTCCACATAAAGACAAGTCTCTTCTTTCTGGAGCTAGTTAGGCTTTTTCTCACAACTCCTTATCCTTGCACATCTCCCTAGAGAATTTTTCACTTACCATTAAGATGAAGATACTATACGGTAAATATATCAGCTATAATAGATCTGACAATACCACAAATGCTGAGAAAAATCAGTAAATGAAAGAACTGCAGCAAGAATCATCCAGGCAGCACGGCCACATACTGGGTCTGAGTCTTACTAACCCTGCACCTGAAGTGCACCTGGTCCTCAGTTTTCTCTTCTCTGAATCAGGCAGACCTCCCAGTCTCTGGGTGTTTATGCAGATTAGATAAAATAATAGTTAAAGACATATGACAATAGTAAGACCTCAATAAATGCTAGCTCCTTTTCCTTTCTCCCTATGTTAATGAAAACCAGTGACTTTAAACAAGAATTTTTTAAAAGGTCACACCATATAATTATGGAAAGGAATTAGGACCAAAATATTATTTTGCATAATACTTTGTGCCCCATAATGACACACTTTATTTTCAGTAAATTTAGTAAAATATGATAACTTGACCTTCACCAAAACAAAATTTCAAATGACTCAATTTAATTATTCTGGCAGCATATTTTAACATGGATTTTAGACCTTTCACATACTTTGTGGACTGTCATTTTATATCAGTGAAGTATAAAGTGGAAATGTTAGAGGCCATCTCAGTTTGGTGACACTAGCAGAATTTCAGATTGGATCCACTTACTTCGACATGAAAGCGCCACATCTTATTCTTGCATCGCTTCCCTCAGGGAATAGCAGCTCTGGACTGTACAATACATCAACCAATACTGAGAATTCAGCCTGCATCATTGGGCTGAACTGGTGCTCCAAGGAGGCCACCACATCCTAGGGAATGAAACACAAGAGAATCCACATGAAGGCCTAAGTCAGATTTTATCTTTCAAAGATATGACAAGCCTAAGAATACTAATGGGAATTTTATAGATGCCTCCTATATTTCCATAGCACCAAATGTCTGTGCCATAATTATAGTCTGGTTTTATGTATTAATACTGCCTGGGTCCGTGTGTGTGTGTGTGTGTGTGTGTGTGTGTGTGTGTTCATTTACAAGATAAAGGAGGGGAAGGTAGCTATAAGATTTCTAAGGATATACACCTATAAAAGGAAAAGTCAGTTAAGCCACTTTATGTGCCCTGCAGTGCCTAATATAATGGAGATATGTCAGGCACTCACTAAATTGCAAAAAACTAGGGGCATACCCAGGTGACAGATAAATATAAATAGATTTCCAGCCAGGTGCAGTGCCTCACACATGTAATCCCAGCACATTGGGAGGCCAAGGCAGGCAGATTGCTTGAGGCCAGGATTTGGGGACTACCCTGGCCAACATGGTGAAACCCTTTTTCTACTAAAAATACAAAAATCAGCCAGGCATGGTGGCCTGTGCCTGTAGTCCCAGCTACTCAGGAGGCTGGAGAGGGAGAATCATCTGAGTCTAGGACGCAGAGGTTGCAGTAAGCACCAAGATAGCACCACTGCACTCCAGCCTAGGCGACAGATGAAACCCTGTCTTGAAAAGAAAAAAAATTCCATGTGTCATTGGTCATTCAGAATGAATTATTTCATCCAATGGGAAAGATCACTGAAATAATTATTTGAAGCAATATTAGTACTATACCTGGGTTCAATGACATTCAACAGAATTTCAAATTATATATTTTGAGAGACCCTATTGGTCACCTACCCAACAGCCTTTCTTTACCCTTTTCCTTGCTAACAGAATCTCAAAGTAATTTCTGAGTCTGGCAATGACATTCTCAGGGGATGAGCCTCCTCAGCTTAAGGTCAAGGTTGGTTACTCCAAGCCAGGCATGGTTATTCCATTTCCACCTCTAGCAATCTGTCTAGGCATGATTATGTGACACAGTCCCAGTCAATGAGACATCAGGTGAAGTCCACTGAGAGAGTGGGGTATGTGCTGCAGGTGGGGAGATTCTTTCAAAACCACCTACTGTTCTCAAGGCAGCTTGAGGGTGTGAATCTAAAATCTGAGGCAGCCTTCATGTGACCTTGGGAGACCAGCTGAATGCCTACAGACCTTTGGTTTTAGGGGCCCAGGCCTACAATTATCAAACTCAAGGAGAGCCACAGCTTCACATCTTGCTATGTGAAATGATATGGTCTTTATTATTTAAGCCACTTTTAGTGGAATGTTGTGTTAATTAAAACTGTAACCGTCTTAACTGATATGTTTCTAAAATGAACTGCAGGTAATTATAATTTCCTAAACATTCTTTAATGGTTAAAGCACTCCCTTTTATTTTTAAACTATGTTAGAAGAAAAAAAATCTTATGTAAAGGAGCAATTTATTCACTCCTAGCTATGGCATATTTTTATTAAGCAGAACATTGCCAATTGCTTATTGTCACTCTAGGCAACAGAAGCACAGATGGGGATGTCACCTTCTTGATTTCTTATGAATCATGTTAATTCCTGTTTTAAGTCTTCTCTTTCTGCAAAAGTGATCATTTCTACTTCAACCACTCTAAATAAGCTTTCTGAGAAATTTCTGAAAACAATTAAAAGAGACTAACAGGAAATAAAGGGGGAAACTAAGTATTATACAAAAATAGGGATTGTTTGCTTATCAAATATGACAATATTTAAGTAAATGTCCCAAAAATGTCCCTGTTGTTTAGATTACCTCATCTTTATTTCATCTACTAAACAAACAGTGCTCTAACTGCTATGATGTGAATTCTGTCTTTATCTCATATTTTGGTCATGAGCCAACCATACAACCTCCTTAAGTCATTGTTTCCCTACATGAAAGCTTAGGATAATGATATTAAAAATCATGTGAGTTTGCTGCAAGGATTCAAGGTAAGAGCACAGAACAGCCTCTAACACATACTGGTCACTTACTCCATATAAATGCTAACAATCTTTATTATTGAGCACCAGTTAGCTGTGATCATCACCCAAACTCGGTGGTTTACTGCCTGGCCTCATCTTAATCACCACTAAGCATTTTATACACTGGTTTCTGCTCTTTGAAACACTTTCTCTCTTGACTTCTATGACACCACACTTTATTTTCCACTTATGTCCTTATTATTTCTTCATCAATTCCTGGTACTGCCCGCTCCTTTTCTCTTTGATACCTACACTTTCTTCTGAGAAATTTCATCCAATTCTATGGTTTTACTATTATTTATATGTTGGAACTTCCACATTTATATTTCCAGCAGGACATCTTTCTAAACCTCTTCAGAGTCATATATCCAACAGCCTAGTTGACACAGTCACTTAGGTATCTAAATAGGCATCTCAAATTTAAAATTCCCCAAATAGAACTCCTAATTTCAACTTAGCCCTAACCTCTTTCTCTACCATTGCTTCCTATTTTAGTAAATAACACAATCATATCATATCAAAACTGAGTCATCCTTGATTCTTCTATCATCTTACAATGCATCAATTCATCCACCAAGTTCTATTAGTTCTACAACTAAATTTATACAAAATGCACACACTTCTCGGCATTACTATTGTTACCTCCTTAAGCCAACCTGTCATCACCTTTTGCCTGAATTAATGCAAAGCTACCTAACTAGATTTACTGCTTCCATGTCAGGATATTATAAAACACCCAAAATTCAAAGTGATCTTTTTAAAAGTAAACCAAATCAGCCTCTCCTCTGCTGAAAATCTTCAATGACTTGCCATCACACTTAGAGTACACTTGAAATGCCTTCCTACGTGTCTTAATCTGTTCAGGCTGCTGTAACAAAATATCATAAACTGAGTAGCTTATAAACAACAGAAATTATTTCTCATAGTTCTGGAGGCTGGGAAGTCCAAGATCAGGCACCAGCAGAATTGTTGTCTGGTGAGGACGTACTTCCTGGTTCACAGACGGTCGCTCTCCTGCTGTGTCCTCACGTGGTGGAGGGCTGAATGAGCTTGCATGGGCCTGTTTTATAGGGACAGTAATCTCAATTCCCAAAAGACCTCACCTCCTAATACTATCACCTTGGGGGTTAGAATTTCAGCATATGAATTTGAGGCAGGGGAGAACACAAACACTTGGGGCACAGCCACAGCACCATATAACTCTCTACATGATTTGGCCCTTTAGCTCATAATATTTTCTTCCTTTATTCACTAAACTCATGCTCCAATGGACTTTTCTTAGATCTTCAAAAATCAGCTTCATTCCTGCCTAAGCACTTCTAAATTTCCTATTTCCTTCCGATAAAACTCTCTGAACCCAAATCTTGGAATACTCCTATTATTCAGGTCTCAACACAACTGTTACCCTAGTAGAAAGGAACTTCACAATTACAGGATCACTCTCCCAGTAATTCTCCACCATGCTGCTATTTTATTCATTGCAGTTTTAATTATCTAACAATTTATCATTTATTTAATAAGTTAGAATGCATGTCCCAGAAGAGCATAGACCCCATGGCTCTCTCTCTCTAGCACTTCATACAGTGGCTAGTTTAGAATTTTCACTAAATAAATACTTAATGAATATCAATCTATTAAAAGAAGTTTAAGGCATACCTTCTCTGGGCTTTCTGACACTACTATTTACCTCTCCTCTGAAATGTTCCACTCTCTTTGTTCTCCTGACCTTGACCCTCCTCCTTTCTGACCCTGCTTTTTCTTCACTCATGATGTGGCCATTCCGCTACTCTTAGCTGCTCACAAGTGTTCTTTTTTGTTTATTTTTATTATTATAGTCTCTCTTTAAGCAATACAAACTACTATCCTTGCTCCAACTATTATCTTCAAATATAGACTTAACTTCCAGTATACTCAGTAGCCTGCTAGCCTAGTTCACTGCATTTTCCATTGCCCTCCTATTGCATTCTCTTTCCCTCTGCTCTTAGAATACACAGTCCTAATAATACCACCTAGTTTCCAATCATCATGGCCTCTTAAACTCCTCTCATGCCCTCTTTTTACTTCCATCCAGGAGTCTCCAGGTCTGCTGACCCTGCCTTCATTATTGTCTGTAGCACCAATTTCTTCATTCCGTCCATATCACCACCTGGCTCAGATCTTAAGTAAATTCTCACTACTCTCTCTTCCTCTAGTCTCTTTTTGATAACACTATCTTACAAATCAAGGACCACTTATAATGGCATTTTCCCCCAAATTTTTAACATCTCACACCCTTTAAGTTTCTCATACTCTCTGAATCTAACTTGTCCTTCTAATCCCATATAACACTCATCTACATGTGATCTCTCATAATACTTATTTCAGTCCATGTCTTAGCCATTTTGCAGGAAAAAAACTTCAAACTACACCCCAATTCAACTCTATGGAATATTATACTAATTATGTGGATAGGAAGATGTCTGTTATGGGCTGAATTGTAACCCCCCCCCAAATTTCATATGTTGAAGCCCTAACTCATAGTACCTCAGAATGTGACTCTGTTTAGAGCCAGGGCTTTCAAAAGGGTAATTAAGATAAAATGAGCTCATATGAATGGGCCCTAATCCAACATAACTGGTATCTTACAAGGAGAAGGAATTAGGACACAGATATTTGCAAACGCAGATGAGAGAACCGATGAGGACACAGCAGAAAGTCAGCCATCTGCAAGCTCAGGAGAGAGGCCTCCAAGAAAGCATCCCTGCTGACACCTTGATCTTGGACTTCTAGCCTCCAAAACTATGAGAAAATAAATTTCTGTTGTTTAAGCCACCAAGTCTGTGACATTCTGTTACAGCAGCCCTGGCAAACTAATACAATTTCCAGGCTAAAATCAAGAATGAGATACTATACAAGTAATTTAAGAGCAAGGTGGTTGGGTCATTCTGACCAAAGGATTAGAATGGAATACCAAAAGATAAGTTGAAGCAAGATTATGAATATGTAATTTATTAACCAATGTTATCATTGGTATTATGATTATTATTTGATATTCAGACCCACTACTCACTACCATATTATCAAAACACAGTAATTAATATACATTCGTTAAAAAATAACTCACAACATATGGAAGCTATATGTTTAAAAAGAGTAGTGGTAGTAGACAGTTGTAAAGCAAGGCCTGGTCCCCAAATAGAACTTGATATTTTTAACCATATTTTATTTGTGTGACTATATATTTTCAAAAAATGTAATTTAGAAAATATTAATGCCATTTCATGTTCTCATATACCTGTAACTTTTCAATAATATTTCTATAATCCCAAGCAGGCCCTCCGAGAGCTTCTTTAAAGCGTGGCCCAGAGCGAGCTGATAGTCTCCAACCCATGGCTGCTCTCTGCACCATATTTGAATGGCTCTTCATGAAAAGAGTATTAACTTGGCTGTCCAAATCCACTGGAATGGCAATTCCACGATTTTTTGCTGAAAAATAAAGATTTAAAATGTTTCCCTCTTAATTTGACTAAAGTGTCTCACACATTATCCATACAATCTAATAAACATAAAAGAAAAATTATCAAATCTTTAGACTCTGCCATTAACTTGTTTTATATAACTGTAAAAGCTTCTCACTTGAATGTATTTCAATTCATAAGACCAATTAGTAAAGTGGGTTCATGAAACATTCAAGAACTTATTTGATTTCTTAATGATTCATGCTTGAAATGCACTTTATACAACATCGATACAGAAAAACGCTGTATAACAACCAGCATATTTGTACTTTTCCAGATGCCAACATAAATAAGAAAGTAGACGTAAAACACGATATGATTTTTCCACTCCATTCATTAATTTAAGTAGTGTTTGTGTGCACACAAAATTGTACGTGATAAAACATCTGAGAGTAGAAATAAAAAGTTAAAGAGTGTAAAAATATGCGTTGGAAGAGGGTATATCTCAATATGTGTCTCTCTTTCTTCCCTAGATCCACCAAAATTTATATTTTAACAGACTTATGTCACAACAATACTGAAAATTGAAGATGCTTGTCACACACACACACACACACAAAACAGTAATGTTGAAGCATTTTTGCAAGGCAAAATGAAGACGGGATTAGTCCATCAGAGAAGGAAGAGAAGAAGCTGCCCCACAAGAGATTAGAGTTAGAAAAGGTCTTCCCAGATGCACAGTCAGTCAAAGTGTGTTAGGGGTGTAGGGCAACTCATAAAGAATAACAGCTGAAGAGATGGGAAGCTAAGGCCTCCTCCCTCTGATTAGCATAGAGCAGTTGGCAGAAGCAGTTTTTACCCAGAGGATAAAGTCAGAGAAATGAAGAAATGTTCTCTCAAGAAAGTAGAATACCTGACTGGAAAGAATGCCAAATGAAGGTGTTAGAACTTGATAGAGAAGCAGAGTGCAGCTTGAAGTAACACCAGAGATCGCCAAGTAAGAGGTAAAATGTGGGGAGAGAGAAGAGGCAGCACCAGCTAAGAGAGGAAATAACATAAGCCTCCAACCCCTGAGCAAAGCCCTCCTTACTTTAACACTTACTGGTGTTCTCAGCCTGACCTCTGCTATACACACACATGCATATATGCACACACACACAGCATAAAGGAAAGCCTGCATATCATTTGATCCCTTTGACCCCTCATACAGAATTCCAGGTCAGCCTTGTCATTTATACAAGAATTCTAGGAAAGAAACAGGCTTTACGACTGCAATGGAAACCTATGCCAGTCATTACCAACTTTCCTAATTACAAGCACATCACCAAGGATCACAAGGGAAATTAATACCATTAACAATAACTGACCCTAGTGAAAACAGGGATGACTCAGGGAAAAGCAAAAAATATTTAAATAATCCTAATTATTGTCCTCAGAGAATCTGAGTATATACTGCATCCACAAAAGTAGGAAATCAGAAAGAAGAATGACTTCTTAGAAACTGAAATGTGATTGCCTACATAAACATGTCAAAAATTGGCTGAAAAATAATTGATAGAAACACAGTTGGTAATCCGGAAAGGAAGTCAAGGAATCTTCTAAATATTAAGCATGAAAAATCAAAAAGGAGAATAAAACAGAGAGATTGTGAAATTAAGAGGGTCAACCCAGGAATGTAAACATCTAACAAATATAAGTTTCAGAAAGAAACAGCAGACACAATGTGAGAGAAGAAATTATCAAGAAAATAATAGCAGACAATTTGCTTGAGCTTAAAACACATGCACATCTCCAAATTGAAAAGGTCCACAATGTGTTCAACAGGATTAAGTAAGCATATTGGCCATATTCTGGTAGAACTTTAGAAGCTGTTGTGGGTTGAACTGCATCTCCAAAAAGTATATATTGTAGTATTAATCACCACTCCCTCTGAATGAGACCTTATTTGGAAATAGGGTCTTTGCAGATGTAATCAAATTAAGTTGAGGTCATATTGAATCAGGGTGGGCCCCAATTCAACACAACTGGTGTCTTTATAAGAAGGAAAGGAGAGACACAGAGAAATACCTAAGGGACAAACATGATGGAGATAAAGATGGAGGCAGAGACTGGATTTATGCAGCTTCAAGCCAAAGAATGCCAAGGATTATTGGCAAACACCAGAAGCTAAGAGAATGGCATGGAACGAATTCTTCCCTGGAGCCTTCAGAGAGAGCATGGTGCTGATGACACGTTGATTCCAGACTCCTAGCCTCCAAATTGTGAGGCAGTAACATTTCTGTTGTTTTAAGCTACTACTCAGTTAGGCTAATGTATGGCCAGCGGTAGAAACCACACAAATGTCAATAGTATGGAGAAAATCTCAAGTACTTCCAGAGGGAAAAGGTGATTCCTAAAAAGAATCTGACCAGCATCAGACTTATCATCAGCGGCACTGAATACTAAGACAGAATATCTTTATAGATGAAACATTTTGAAACTAGGACTTTATGTCCATCTAAACTAAAAATCAAATGTAATTCTGAAGTAAAAACATTTCAGAATATGTAAAGGCTCAGAAATTCTTCAATGAACCCCCTATGAAAAAATTACTCTAAAGAAAGAGTAAATATCACAGCTGCAATCCCAGCACTTCAGGAGGCCAAGGCAGGCAAATCATGAGGTCGGGATATCGAAACCATCCTGACCAACATGGTGAAACCTGGTCTCTACTAAAAATACAAAAGTTAGCTGGGCATGGTGGTGCGTGCATGTAGTCCCAGCTACTCGGGAGGCTGACGCAGAAGAATTGCTTGAACCCTGGAGGTGAAAGTTGCAGTGAGCCAAGATTGCACTACTGTACTCCAACCTGGTGACAGAGGGAGACTCGGTCTCAGAAAAAAAAAAAAAAAAAAAAAAAAAAAAAAAGCAGATAACTTGTTTTAATGTCCACATGGATAAGAGAAACTATAGCAACTAATTATAAACCTGAAGAAGAAAATAAAGTTAGAAACAAATGAAGGAAGATCCATGAGCTATTTCCATGGCTGAAAAATTCTCTTCTACTTGGAAAAGTCTTAATATCATAGTGATACATTTTTGTCCTAAATGGTTATACCATGGAAAATATTACACATCATAATCTATTTAGGCATCCCCAAACTGTGGCCCCCTGAGGCCATTTATACAGCCCCCCGTCGCACTTCAGGAAGGGGCACCTCTTTCATTGGTGGTCAGTGAGAGGAACACAGTATGTGGCGGCCCTCCAACAGTCTGAGGGACAGTGAACTGGCCCCCTGTGTAAAAAGTTTGGGGACGCCTGATCTATATGCTCCGATAATTGACTTTTTTTGGAGGGGGGACAGAGTCTGTCTCTGTCACCCAGGCTGGAGTACAGTGGCACAATCTTGTCTCACTGCAACCTCTGCCTCCCGGGTTCAAGTGATTCTCCTGCCTCGGCCTCCTGTATAGCCAGAATTACAGGTTTGTGCCACCACACCTGGCTGATTTTTGCATTCTTAGTAGATGAAGGGTTTCATCATGTTGGCCAGGCTGGTGTCAAAGTCCTGACCTGGTGATCTACCCACCTTAGTCTCCCAAGGTGCTGGAATTACAGGCATAAGCCACCACACCCAGCCTGATAATTGATTTTTAATGTTTATCAACATATGGGAAAAGATTTGATTATATTTCCAAACAAAATACAAATATCACAAATCATAATGAAAAAGCAATAACACATCAAGCAAAAATTGGAATATAAAATAGAGAAAGAGGTAAAAATGAAGGAAATACGTTAATTTATTTTTCACAGTATGGAACATATGGATATCGTTTAAAGCTATTTAATCAAGAAGCAGAACTATAAGGATCACATTTAAAGTTATAATGATAGTCACCAGAAGGCTTACTTTAAATGAGTGAAAATAGGAAGGAAGTGATAAAAAGAAATCGGATGGATGGATGGATAAACAGACAGATAGATACACAGATAGACAAATAGACACATACATAGAAAATCTGGCTTGCTGCGTATAATGGAAGGAAAGTAAATAGTAGATAATATAATCTGCTGGTGAAAATTCTCCGATGCCTAAATATACTCAAAAACCTGTTGGAAAACAGACCATTTGCTGGATGCAGCTATAGCCTCAGTTATTCAGGAGGCTGAATCAGGTGGCTCACTTGAGCCTAGGAGTTCGAGGTTGTAGTGCACTATGATGTGAATAGCCACTGCATATAGCCTGAGCAACACAGAAAGACCCTGTCTCTAAAAAAGAAAGAAAAGAAGGGAAGAAAGAAAAGAGGAGAGGAGAGGAGATCCTGTCTCTAACAAAGAAAGAAAAGAAGAGAAGGGAGGAGAGGGAACGGAAGGGAAGGGGAGAGAGGAGGAGAGGGGAGGAGAGGGGAGACAAGAGAGGGAGAGGAAGAAGGAGGAGAGGAAAGAGGAGAGGAGAAGTAGGAGAAGAGGAGAGGAGAAGAAGAGAGGAAAAGGAAAGGATGAAAGAAAATAGATAATATTCACTAGCCACACAAAAACATGCACCAATTTAGACAGAAACGCACTCAAGTTTTAACAGAAATAATAACAGCTATCAGGCAACCTTAAACAATCAATTTTACCACTGCTCAGATTTCCCTAGTGAATGTTTTCCTAATATTCATAAGACACTTCCCTTTCCCAAAGCATGCAATATCTCTGTTTATGTCCTTCACGTACAGCAGTGCAATTGCACTTCTGTTTCATCTGAAGGAAAGACAGCCTCAACACTGCCAAGCAACACATAGTTTTATAAATACTTAATCCTGCACCACCACGATCAAATCCTGGCAAGATTTTCATCCTTTTCTGGCTGCTTCACACATAAACTGGATTTGCTCTAAACATTCAAAAATCAAACAGAAGACAATACTACTTCTATGTTATTTCCTAAGCAATGAAAATAAAAATTATAAACTTCAGTGTTTCTCAAAACATATTACAAACCAGTTTCCACTGACATTTAAACAAATTGGGGAGGATATTGGGATTTATCTCCCCTTTAGGAATCAGGTACATTAGGTGAAACTGACCATCAAATAAGTGTTGACTTATACAAAGCAGTGCTCAATTAATATTTTTCTAATGACAGTACTGGAAATTTAATCCAATGGCAGCACCTCTGTTATTAACAATGCAGCCTTTTTAGTAGTGACTTCAGGAAAATCTCATCCACCTCTAGAATCTCTTGTAAGCTGCTGCTAGTGCACATTTCTGTATAGCCAGCACCATGGACAAACCAGGCTGGGGAGACTCCACGATCTCAAACTCTACTGAAAGTTTTTCTGTTTCCCTCAAATCGTCCACTTCAATTGATATTATCTAGTCTTCAGTCTTCAGATAAATTTTACAGTAAAAATTAGCAAGGTAAAATATATTACTTTCCACAACTGCAGGTAAACTTTGAGCAGAGCTAAATGACAATTTCTAAGTAATATTAGAAAATTAACTATGCAATTGAGAAAAAGAGATTTTGAGTCAAAGTAAGTCCACTTTGTAGACAAAGTTTTTCCAAACAATTGTGAAAACACAAATATTTCTAAAGACATGCTCTGAAACAGATTCACTGGACTGTCCAAATAGTGTAAATACTAATCAGAAACCAAAATTAACAATACTAATTTAGCGGTCCACTGCTTAAAAATTAAAGCAGAAAAAAAAATTTACCTCTAAAAATGGAAATAATTAATTTATTATTTTACTTACAAGGACATTAATAACTGAACAATATTTTTCAAATGTAATCAAAAACAATCCAAACATAGCTTACTCTTACTAAGCAAGAAAAATTCCGGCGTATATACCTTGCATGCCAAAATGTGAACTAGAATGTATTCTTGGGATTAGTGGTTATTCTCTGCCCCATCTGTCTTTCGATAAGGAAGAGCTAATAAATTTACTACAGTTAGCCATTCTTCTGGCCTATAGCGTTAACTCCAACTATCTACTTTAATACAAAGGGTCACGTCAAAGTTTAAAATATTTTTTAAAACACTTGTTCCTATTCCACTTCTAAGCTAGAATGCAATTGAGATACACCTTGTTAACGATACACTGTCAGTGAGTAAGTACATGGATCCCTTAAAAAACTAATAGGAGAGAGGATGGGTTGTTAGCGATGCATTTATCTTTTGTAGAGCTCTGCCAAGAGATAACTAGTTCTCTAAAATGAGCTATCTTTATTCACGGTATTTTTTTTATGATTAGGCAACTGCTAATTAGGCTTATAAATCTCAGAAATTCTCTGGATATGACAAGTCTTTGCAGTGATTTTAAGATGTAATCAAAGTCTATTTCTAATTATTATTCATTAAATATTGCTTATTATGTAAAAAATATTTAATTAGATGGCATTACTGATGGTACCTGCCAGACCAAAATCTCTGAGAATACATACAGTGCAGTGATAGGTGCCATGAGAAAAATCTTAGATAGATAAACTGACAGGTAGTGGGGAAAGGCAACAGAAAGTGTAAGCATTAATTAGAAAACCTGATTGGTTGTCAAGTTCTACATACAGGCCCAGGTGGACCACAGGAATGTGGAATGGCACGGGCAGAGAGTGGTACATTTCCTATATCATGTCAAACAACAAATAAATCTGTACTGAAGTGCCAGTGTACATAAACAGGAAGAACATTAAATACATTAAATGCATCTTTCCTGTCTGGCACTCAACTATACTGGATCAATCCTTATATTGAATAACACGTGTGCTTTTTATGGGTTATTGAAGAACTAGTATTGGCACACTTGATTAGTCATCTGGAAAAAAAATAAAGTTGATTCCATACCTTACACCTTACAACTAAATATATCCCAGATAGCTCCCAATTTTAAACAACAACTCCCAAAACACAAACAGACAAATCGAAACTATGAAAATTCTCCAATAAGAATTCAAAAAACATCTTAGACTGATTAAGGCTATTCCAAAGATGAAAGAAAACCTAAAATCCTGAAAGAACATTTAAAAATATTGCACGCCAAAAAATAAATAAAAGTTCAAATGACAAAATAAGAAAATTAATTTGGCCAGGCATGGTAGCTCACGTCTGTAATCCCAACATTTTGGGAGGCCAAGGCGGGTGGATCATGAGGTCAAGAGATCGAGACTATCCTGGTCAACATGGTGAAACCTCATCTCTACTAAAAATACAAAAAAATTAGCCGGGCATGGTGGTGCGTGCCTGTAATCCCAGCTACTCAGGAGGCTGAGGCAGGAGAATTGCCTGAACCCAGGAGGCGGAGGTTGTGGTGAGCCGAGATCGCGCCATTGCACTCCAGCCTGGGTAACAAGAGTGAAACTCCGTCTCAAAAAAAAAAAAAAAAGAAAAAGAAAAAAGAAAACCCTCTACAAAAAATACAGAAATTAGCCATGTGGAGCGGCAAGCACCTGTAGTTCCAGCTACTCGAGAGGCTGATGTGGGAGGGTTGCTTGAGCCTGAGGATGCCAAGGCTGTAGCCAGCCATGATCATGCCACTGCACTCCACCCTGAGTGACAGAGCAAGACTGTCTTTAAAAAAAAAAAATAGGAGAGAAAAAAATTGCTACTTATAGGCAAAGAGTTCATTTTCTTAATGCCTAAATGGTTATACAAATTATTAAGAAAAAAAACCCATTAGGAGAAATAAGGAAAACACAAGAAGTGACCTTTCACAGAAAAGGAAATACCAATCATATAATTTTTTCTTCTTACTCATAAAAAAGAGAAACACACATTAAAACTATAAAAATATTTTTACTTACAATATTGGCAAAAATCTAACACCCTGCATTATCAAGAAGAAAGTTATTCTCCTACATTGCTAGTGGAGTATAAACTGAACAGTCTCTACACAGGGCAGCATCCGTCAAAAGTGAAATAACCCAGAAATGCCACTCTTGGATATTTACCTTATTCACATGTGCAAAATGATTGCAAACAACATAAATATCCAATAATGAGGTTAAATCTATATTAATAGTCATGCAATGGGATGTTATGCAGCCAGAGAGAAGAATAAGATATTCGTTCACTTATTTGTTTTAATTCATTTACTTTATTCATGTAATAAATATACATTGAGTATCTACTGCTCTGTAGACACTGTAGGCTCTAGAATTTTATAACAGGTAGGATACTTAGTTTTATTCTGCTTTGTGATTTCTGTACATATTATATCTACCCCAATATACTAGAAATTCATTGAGGGTAGAAAATATGGTTAGATATATTTCATTTCCCCAAAAACTAGAATAATGCCTTTTAGATAGTGAAGAATTATTATAAATCAGTTGAGTTAATAAGTGTGTAAAAATTGTATGATATTGTCCTACCTTATAAATTGCTCTGATTTAATTTTTTTAGTAATAATAGAATTTTTAAAAACTGTGATCACAGGGGTGTATAATGTTAAGCTCTTTATAAAATCAACCACGACACCTTAGATAGATGAAAATAGATGTGTTTATTTAATAGAAACTGAATTTGTCTTCTCAAAGGGTTAATATTTTCTACATTTACAAATTTTTGGGGACCAACTGGCTTGAAATTGATGTTTATTATTCAAAACATTTGTAAAAGATATCTTATGGAATTTCCGCTTGGAAAATAGATTATGCTGCCAAAACATACCCAGTATTAATCCCCCCAAATCATTTGAAGATTATGAAACACATGGAACAAAATTCTTTTTTAAGTGAAATGATATGGAAGAAATTCTTGCATGCTTTTTCTCAAAGTTCTATGCTTCTATCATGTGCTTCATCCTAGAGAACAACTTTCTATTAATTTCTTTTTGACAACTATTTCACTGTTGCCACTCAAAATCTAATATGGGAGAGGAGAATAGTACTTGTGATGAGGTAAGTTAGAATGAAATGAGGTTGTAACAGGCCATCCTTGCATTGCTAACAAAAAACACCTGGGGCTGGATAAGTGATGAAGAAAATAAGTTTAACTGGCTCATCGTTCTGCAGGCCATACAGGCATGGCATTTGCAACTATCCAGCTTCTAGTGCAGCCTCAGGAAGCTTCCACCCTTCGTGAGGCACAGGGAGAGCAGGCGGGGTCACATGGCAAGGGCAAGAGCAAGGAATGGGGGCAAGTTCCAGACTTTTAAACAACCAGATCTCGTGGGAACTCACCCAGTAAGAACTCACTTATCACCATCGAGATGGCACTAAACCATTCATGAGAGATCTGTCCTTATGATCCAGTCACCTCCCACCAGACCCCACCTCCAACATCAGAATCCCATTTCCACATGAGATTTGGAGGGGATAAACATCCAAACCATGTCACAGACACTAAGAAAGGCATACATGGACCAATGGGGGAAGAGTTTGAATTTGGATGTAGGAGCCAAGGATGCCTATGGAGGAATTTGAACAGAAAAAAAAAAAAAATGAGTGATGGGAAAGATGCTGAGGAGTGGCAATGGTGGAAACTGTAGAAAGCTAGTGTGAGGCATGCTGGAGCATCTTTTTTTTTTTTTTTTTTTTTTTTTTTGAGACGGAGTTTCGCTCTTGTTACCCAGGCTGGAGTGCAATGGCGCGATCTCGGCTCACCGCAACCGCTGGAGCATCTTAGATGTAACCATGAGGAATCTAGCCTTAGGTTATTAGGCAAAGAGATGTTATTGATGGTTGGAGATGTAGTGTTGATTTTTTAAACCAAAAGAAGGAATTCCACTTCAAAAAGATTACTCTGGTATCAGGCTTATTTGAATAAGGAAACACAGAAGGAGATAACTAATTTCCTACAGTGGTCCAAGAAGAAAGTAATTTCTTTATTTTTAATGAGGCCACAATCAGGGAGAGGGGAGGGGAGGAACAAATGCAGAGGGAGAGTGGGGATAGAATATCCAGAGCTTTAACTGGTCAGATGGAAGGGAACAACAAGGAAAACAAAGAAAGCATGTCATCTCACAAAGAGAAAACAGATTCATACAGAAACCTCACTCTTCACCTATCTTGATTATAAACTTCAATATAATTATTTTTTAGACTTATCATACATGTCTTTATAGCACACAGAAAGGAACTAAAACTTCCTTTTAAATTATAATGCTTTGGCCAGTATGGAAATGGTAGGAAATGAAATCTTACTACGTAGAAATAAAAGATATATTTAGAGTAACGTAGTTTTGGTAACTATATTAAGACCCCAAATCTCTGCAACTCTATACATGAACTGATTGGATTAGACAATGTATATCACTGAAGTCAGAATTCAGAAGACAGTCACAACATGGAATTTCACTTGTGGCTCCAAGTTCTTTCTCTCTCAATTTATACATGTGATCAGCAACATGTCCTCTATGCTCTGTGTAGGACCAACAGGTACTTTCCTTGCATTTGCTAATATTAAGGGGTGGAGGAGGAGGAACAAGAGGAGGAAGGAGAGAGAAAGAAGGAAAAGAGAAGAGACTGCCTTAAAATGTGAAATACAGAAAAATACTTAGCAGCTAAGACAATGTATTCCTATGTAAAAATTAACACCATCATATTTCTTTGCTTCTCCTTTGGATTTTATCTTTTAATGGTTAATATGTTTCCTAAATGATTTGGCTCAAATAAAAATACTTTTACTGCTGTTTTAGTATAACTTGAAAGTAATAAATTACCAAAAATTACATCAAAGTATAATGAAGAAAAGCATATTCACACATCATCCTTCACTCAGAGACAATCAGATAATCAATGTTAAAATTTTATTTATCTCTCTGAACACTTTCCACTGTGCATCTTTTTAAAATAAAAATTAGGTTCTCTTTATTTCTCCTTCTTTATTTTTGTGTGTCCTTCTTTATTTTTGATATGATACCTATTGTGGTCTCTTCCTCTTCCTGTACCTCTTCACTTCCCTTCCCAAACCAGTCAGTCCTATAATCTTTAGGAGGAGTGCAGCAGAGTAAGTGTCCATGCTGGGTAAGATGCGCAAAGGAGCTGTGGCAGTCCAGAATGTGGGAGCCCAAAAGGGAGTGAAAGGTCTATGTAGGAGGACTGCCTGCAGAGAATTAGAACTCAAGTGGGCAGAGGAGGGTGTCCATGGGAGGAACAGCCTGGGCTAGGGGTTACAGGTGAGGAATGTATCCATGTAAAGGAGTGATCCAGGATAGAGAGGGAGAGGCCAAGCCAGGTGAAGAGGATGCCCCCACCCAGAGCAGCAGCCTAACCTACTTCCAGCCCAAGGGAGGCACTATGGTTTTACTGTATCCCATGAAGTTCACGTGTCAGAAACTTAATCCTCAATACAACAGAGATGAGAGGTGGGACTTTTAAGAGGGCAAAGCCCTCAGGAATGGATTAATGCTGTTATGAGTAGGTTGGTTACCCTGGGAGTGGGTTTCTAATAAAAATATGAGTTTGGCCCCCTTTCTTTCTCTCTCTCTCTCTGTCTCTCTCTCTCTCTGTCTCTCTCTCTCTCTGTGTCTCTCTCTCTCTCTCTTTCTCTCTCTCTGTCTCTCTCTCTCTCTCTGTCTCTCTCTGTCTCTCTCTGTCTCTCTCCCAACCCCCCACCACCTTCTGCCTTCCCTTATGGGATGATACAGCAAGAAGGCCCTCATCAGATGCAGGCCTCTCCATCCTGGACTTCCCAGCCTACAGAACTGTAAGAAATAAATCTCTATTCTTGATAAATTACTCAGTCTCGGCCACTCTGTTATAGCAGAACAAAACAGAGTAAGCACAAAACAGACTAAGACCGGAGATGAGGACAGTGCCCCTCCATAGGAGGGTAGCAGAGGCCAAGCTGCAAAAGGATAGCACCCCTGTGGGGTGTGGCCCAGCATGGGGGATCCCAGCTCATGTAGGCTCTGAGGTGAGGAGGGTATGTGCAAAGAATGCTTCCAGGTGTGGAAACATTAAAGTTATTAGATTATTTAAGGAGAACTGGCATCTTTCTCAATTGAATTTTCCAATCAAGAAATTGTATGTTTCTCTATTTATTAAAATATTATATCCTTTAATATAGTAACATTTTATTCTCTCATATTGTTTACTCTTAGATGTTTAATGTTTTTGTTGCTATTGCTAATGATATCCTTTTCATATTATATTCTCTTTTTTGGTATACAGAAAGTCTTTTCAGTATAACACTTATTTATAATTAATTACCTAAGTGAACTGTATTATTAGTCTATTAGTTCTATTAATTTTCAGTTGATCTTCTTGGGTTACAACTGCCTTTCAATGTATTCAAATTGGAATTGAGGCTGTCACTTTTGTTGATATAAAATAACCTAAGTTAAATTACAAACAGGAAGAAACGACTAAAAACATTTTAAATGGTCATTAATTAGTGAAGTCATTTATTCAATTATCCCATATTTATTGAGCTATACAATAACCTTGGCCAAATTACATAACTCTCTGTTATAAAACTCTCTGTTTTCTCAACTACAGAATGTAAATAATTAAAGAACCTATATAAAGATTAAATGAGATAATGCATATAAATTGCTGGCATTGCACATGGTAAGTACTCAATAAATGTTAACAATGATGATGACTGATCATGAAATACTTCCTTTCCCAATGCCTGCGGAGCCACCATTTGTTGAGAAAATGATCAAGTTCTTCCTTTTTTTGTTCAGTACAGCCAAGTCTGCATCTCTTCTCTCCTCTCCCCTCTACCACTGAGAGTGGCCCAAATAACTTATTAACCTTCTCTTTCCCTCTCCCACACACACACATCCCACCCTCCTCCACACACAAAGAAGAATCTATGAGAAACTCTTCTAGAAACTACTTACCCTCTTTTAGTTGTAATTCCCTTGCCTTAAATTTCATTTGTAATTTCTGAAGTCTTCTATATATAATAAGTCCTCATTAAATATTGATGGACTTCAGACAAAATTGGAAAACTATAAGACCCTCAAAAAGTCCTATTTCATATGAAGGTATTAGTAAATTAGGCCAATCAATAGACAAGACAATTCCAAAATGAAATCTGAGGTAACAATTAACTAAAATCCTGTAAAATCTGACTGAGCCATATTAAAGTTCCATATGCAATATAAATTTAAGATTTTTAATATGATGATTATATCCTTCTCCCAAGAAGTATGTGACATTTGGAATCATATGCTGGTGGCTGCTCTTCAATTTAACAGAAACATAACTGTTTTCTTATTAAGTTGTACATTGGGAAGCTGCTTGTGTTGCCGGTTAGCCAAAAACCCAATTTCTTCAAGAAATGTAAAAATAAGTAAAACCCAAATCATGACTTACCCACTTCAGCCAAAGTTCTGATACAGGATTCCACGGAGGCTTTCTGTGCTGGGTTTGGCCAGGTGCAATTGTAAATTCTAAAGGCAGACTGCAGTAGCTGAATAAAAACTGGCTGATGTGTCTAAAACCAGAAAGGAAGTAGGCAAATAGAACTGCTAAACCATTAACACCCCTGATGTAGTATGTATGCATTATCAGAAACGGTCACCAAAATAAATTACAATACAATCTTTCAAGTTTCAGTACTAGTTAATAAATACTTTATTCAACACACATTTATTAGGTACTCTCTTCATGAGAGGCAACATGCTACACACTATAGAAAATTGATTATTTGCATTTTAATTATATTCTTAATCAGAAAAATATGCCATTTATTGAAGCCAATGAGATGAATATCTTTAATAATCCATGGTTTATTCCCAAGTGCAAATGAGTAAGTGTTTCTGGGTTGGTTGGTTGGTTTTGGTTTCATATGATGGGCAAGTAGAGGAGACGACCATTTTGAACTACAGAAACAATTTCCTACGGTTCTATCTAACAGTTTAAGATTTTTCCCTAAAGAAAGTATAATTGAAATGATATTTTTATAAGAGTAATACACAATCACTGTAGAATAGTTAGGGACCACAGAAATGTAAATCATCAAGAATCCTACAACATAGAGACAGTGTCAACATTTTGAAGATATTTACTTCCTGAGTTTTTTGACACATGTATGTTTGTATATTCCTTATGCAAATAAATTTGGATAATACTACAATGGAATTCAGTGGTCTAATATTACTTCATGTTTATTTTCTTGGTCATCAGTTTTCCCTTTAAAACATGATTTTTAATTGCTACATAATCCAACAGATATACCATAATTTATTTAGCTTTTCCTCCTTTTATTGATATTTAATTGATTAAATTTTTAGTATTATAAATACCTGGATTAAAATTTTATTATATAAACCTTGCTAATTCTTTCAGGATAAGTTACTAAAGTAAAACTATAGGGGCAAAATGTCTATTGTTTAAAGAATTAATTATGCAGTTATTTCAACACTTATCAAACAATCAACATACAGATATAAAAGTTCTTACTCTGCTTAAAGAAAGAGGAAAAATAATTCGATTTAAAGATGGGGTCTCTTTATTTTAAATGAAGTTTAGTAAACTCAGAAAGAGGCATAATAGTAAATAACATAAGAAAAGAATAAACATCGAAAGTGTAGGAAATGACTTCCTGACCAGAAAAGAATTTCTCCTACTCAAATAAGAGAAAGGCTTCACAACAAAATGCTTTTGCATTTGTTTAACTTACCTGGAGGCTGGTACTGTTGTCTGAAAAGGGAGAATTAAAGAAGCCGCTCACAATATTCATTATTGACTCAGTAACACACTTTTCCAAAAAGATGTCTGCATGTTTCCTGTCTGTAGTTGTATTGCAAACCTGCACAGAAAACAAAACAACTCAATATGTTTTATCCTATTTTTAAAGTACAACTCAGCATTGGAACTATCTAAAAATTGTTCTGAAATAGTTTTCAATAACATTTCTTCTGCTTTTTTTTTTTTTTTTTTTTTTTTTTAAAGGGGTTCTTCAGTATTCAACTCATTTTTTTTTTTTCTTTTTTTTTATTGCATTTTAGGTTTTGGGGTACATGTGATGAACATGCAAGATTGTTGCATAGGTACACACCCTTCTGCTTTTTAAAGTTGCTTAGAAGAGAAGCATTTCAGCCTGAAATCATGAAAACTGTACCATCCTTCAGTAGCTTCTCCTTTAAGTTAGCTTGTCATTTCAGTCTTGGACCAGAATTCTTTCACAGACCCCCAGCCTCTTCTTCCTAATTTGCACCTCCCTTCTCTTGCACACCAACCTCTCCCTCAGTCTCCAAGCTTGGCTTTGCTGAAAAACACTTTTCCACTTGGTATAAAAAGACCAAAGATGAAACAGTCATTTTAAGTATAAGAAAGGTAATTAATGGTAGTTAGTAATTCCAAACATTCCTAACCCTGGCTCAAATTGGAGGACACAAACACAGAAAGCATCTGGAGAGGAAAACAGAAAGGTAGGAAAAGATAAATCAAACCCTTCCCAATAATTTCGACATTTTTCAGCCATGGAGAATGTAAGAAGCATGGAACTGTATATTTGCATGCATTATTCTCACAGTGGACTCAGCCAAAGAAACAATACTGGAGCTGGAGAAAGACCAGGAAAGAGTAGTCCTGGTTCCTGCTCCGATCTTTACATCTGATGAAATGAAGCAGAAATTTGTCATTTTGCATTTTGCTATAAATTTCAATGTCAGCATGAACAAACTGCAAAAGCTAAGATACCTAATTAAAAACACACATACATACACAAAAGTTGGCTGATGAAAAGACAGAAAAACATGGAGATAAAAAGAAAAAGAAGTGGGAGTGGTGAGCAGAGAATGTGAGAAAAGACTCAAAAACTGGAGCAGAAACAGAAAGTTTAAATTTTCACAAAATTGTGATGGGTTAATATGGTGGCCAGATGTTCTCAGACAATCCAAATTTTTATGTAATTTTTAAAAATTTTCAATACGATGCTTAACCAAAAGAATAAGTCAATGTAACTTAATCTGATAGTTTTTTTTTTTTAATCTGATATTGTTTTAAAAGCTTTCACACAAATTCATAAAAGAGAACATTTTCCTACTCAAACCATGTGTCCTGGGAGCCTGGGAGCACTAATACCAGCATTTGCCAAATGGAGGTGGGAGAAAGAGAACAGGGGTTGTTTTGCATTTAACTCACTTCCCATCTGAGCAGGTTACTTTCCCCTTAGCTATTAAATGACCCCTACCTGACTTTGTTTTTAAAGATTTTTAGTGTGTCTAACTTCATAAGGTAATTGCAGGTACAGTGCAATTAATGCAAATAAATTATGTCAAATTATGTAATATTCTAGTTATTGTTCCAGCATATAACATAGTGCCTGGCACACACAGGATGTTCAACAAATGTCTGTGACATGAATGAATAATTTGGCCAATTTTTACATGAAAGAAGGATTAAGGACTCTTGTTTTAGGTTAAATTTAGGTTGGGCTATATTCCTGAAACATCTAACCTAGGATTAAAATTTAATTTAATTTACATGGTCCCAGATCTAATATAATATAAAATTGATCTTCCTATGATGGATAAGAATTAGGATTTACTTCTTTTAGAATCATCTTAATACTGGCTTTACAGTGAACCTTTCTGATACATAAGCTAAAAATATACTAAAGTTAAAGAGGTAGCAGACCAATTCCATCATAACCAAAACAAATGACCTCCCTCATTCTGTGGCACTTCATGCAATTGTGTGGGGCTCTCTGGAGTCATTAGAATATACCACACTGCATTTCCTGCAGCTGGACACTTGCCAAAATACCACCCAGAAATTTGCTTTTTAGTCAGTAGATTCATTAAAGTAATCTATTTCTGGATAAAGACTTTCTTCAATATCCCAGATTATGAAGTCTGTGTTTTACAAAGCTATGTGGAACCTATTCCTCATTTCATTTAAATAAGAAATTCAAATAATTTTTCAAGGTTTTTTTTCTGTCCCCTATGAATGACAACATATTCATTATATACTATAATATCATGGAGAGTGAAGAAATGTAGGAAGCCACTTATTAAAAGCTTTTAAAATTTTTCGGGCAAAAAGAACCTCATAAATATGAATTTTTAAATTTTCCTTTATTTTTATTTATTGTCTCTTTATAATAAAGATTGGACATGACTCAAAATTACATCATATCAAATGATCTTTTATGTATAATACATAGTTTAAAAGTTTTAATCCATTTGCACATATTATTCACATAACATTCTTTCCTATAAAACACTTTCATGTACTGTCATTATCTAAATACTTATTTTAAAAGGCTATGTTTATTCCATCATTCTAATGCACCATCATGCTTTAAACCATTTTTGGAATGAGTTGAGGTACACATTACCAATATTACAAATCATTTTCTTATTTTCTTAGTTATTTCCTTCTTGTTCATCTTTTATGATGTGAATTTTTTTTTCTATTATAAAGAATTGTGCAAAATTACTGTTTTT
The DNA here is from genome assembly GCF_048565385.1 of Saimiri boliviensis. Taxonomy (NCBI): domain Eukaryota; kingdom Metazoa; phylum Chordata; class Mammalia; order Primates; family Cebidae; genus Saimiri; species Saimiri boliviensis. The sequence goes on from NC_133455.1 coordinate 88,442,189, forward strand.
ACTTTCAGACTTTTTTGGCATATTTCACCAAAAGAGGAAGCACCAGATGAGGGTATGTAGACAGTTTTATATTGCTAGCAGGGCTGATCCTCTAAAATAATAAATATACAATGCTATCAATAAACTCTCCGCAGATACACAGGGTATCTCCACATTACCACCAAATAGCTTTTCTCTTTGGGGCTCTGGTTGCATTCAGCTAATGCAAGGCTCTTGCAGGAGATCAGAATGGAAGAGAAAGAAGTCAAACACCCACTTTACCTCTGCCTCCATCCCCATCTCCCTCTCCATGTAGGGGCTTCTGTGTTCTCTGGATATAGTGTCTACCGAAGCCCTATCTCCATGTCTCCAAGCTTTCCCCAGGATCTAGTAATAATGTCCACCCCATGTGCCTTCAGGTCTAGAGGTGGTAAAATCCCTCAATATTCTCCTATCCCTTCTTGTTAAATCTACCCTCGTTTCTTGAATTGTGCTATGTGTTTCCTACTAGTACTGATTGCTCTATCAATAAATTATAATTATTTTATCAATTTAATTATATCTAAAAGTTATTTTTCATTTCTCTCACTGTTAACAAGGTTGGCCACTTTTCATGGAATCATTACATTTCTATTTTCTGTAGTACACAAACAATTCAAGTCCTGTAAACCATTTCCCCAAAACCTAATGACGGCACATTTAGTATAAGCTTAACATGTTTTTATGAGCTCTTTTCAGTTGTCCTATCATACGTATTTTTGCATTCTATTTAGACTATTTCATTACATTTCATTGTGTAAACTACTTTTTAACATTCAGGCACTGTTAATTATTTTGATCATTACTATTTACTAATATTTAACATAAAGAAGGAAAAATCACCCTATTAAAAAGAAAATAATAGTCTATTTTTATTCTAGATTTTAACTCTTTAAAATATCTGCAATTTGCGCTGTAAGTGACGTAATTTATGAATTCTGATTCATTTTTCTCCATACTGATATTCAAATGTCCTCAAAACATTTATTAAATATTAATTCCTGCCTCATTCCTAGGTTACTTGAGGTCTGTCTAATAGTGTATTACTAATGACTACCTAAATCTGTCCCCAAATCTCTAATATACTCCATGGATTTTTTAAAAATATTTTAACCTAACTCCACAGAATGAAATGATTCCCTATCCATAATATGTTTTACAACTTGAAACAACCAAGTCCAACATAGTCTTTTCCAAGAAAAAAAAATCTATCTTTTGAAATATTTGTCTTCTACTTCCAGATGATTTTTTACTATATATTTGTCAGATTTCATGGCCTATCACATAAGGATACAAATTACTAAACTGAAGCTACGTATTGGAGTAGAAGTTAGAACAACAAATCAAACAAAACAATGTCCCTGCTCTATTAGAGCCTTTATCCTAATCAAGAGAGACACATAATAGACAAATTAATAAATATATAACCTGAGTGATTAAAAAAAAAGAAAATAATAGACTAGAGAAAAATAAAGCAGGGCAAGTGGTTCAGGGAATGCAGCAGGCCGGGTAGGGATGGTCAAGGATTCCTGTTTATTTAAACAGCTTGGGTAGTATCTCTGCATAAGGCAACATTTCACAAAGAACTGAAGGAGAAAGCAGGCATCAACATTTCTGGGGGAAGAGCAGGTAAGAAGTTTCCTCTGCCATTATGTTCCTGGGCACCAGGAACAAGTCTGTCTCGCTCACCACTGGACATGTAGCACCTCAGCACATAACAGATACTCTAAAATTATTTGTTGGACAAGCAGATATTAAGTGAAGTTTCTAGATACAATTATGTCTGAATTTCTCCCCTTGCATGTATGATGTCCTTCCTCTCTTCTGCTCTAAAAGTGACTGCTGCCCTTCCAAGGATGACTGTCTATGGTAAATAAGTTACCCTGTGTTGAGTAGCACTGTCCCATAGAACTTTCTATAAGGATGGAAATCTTCTATATCCGTGATGTCCAATATGGTAGCCATTAGACACAGGTGCATACTGAACATTTGAAATGTGGCTAGTGCAACTGAGGAACTGAATTTCTACATTTTATTTAATTTATCTGAATTAAAACTTATATTTAAATAGCCACAGTTGGCAAGTGGCTACCCTACAGAGCCAGTCACACACTTTTGATCATAAGGAATACAAATCTTAAGATCACTTTAGTATTCACACAGACAGTAAAAATGTTCCTCTAAATATCTGAGGTGATGTCTCATATTTATTTTAATTTTCACTCCCTTACTTATGAGGTGAAAAGTTTTCCAAGCATTTGCTTTCTATATCTCCTTTTTATGTGAATCATCAGCTCATATACTCAATTGGCTTTCTTTGAATTCTAAATTCTTTTATTAAACAGATAACATTTTCATAATAGCAATACATATTAATTGTAGGAACTCCAAAAAATACAGAAAATATAAAATGGAAAAATAAAAATTATGTATAATCCTAAAATTCAGATAAGACTATGATTAACATGTTAGAATTTTTTCTTCTAATCTTTTTGGTCTGCCATATATATTTTACACAATTGAAATCATTCTAGATGATCTGTTTCACATCTTCCGTTTTATACCTCAGGCTTAAGCATTTCTCACATTATTAAAAATTCTCAAAAAATAATCTCAATGACTCTAACATCATTATATAGATATATCATAATTTATTTAATAATTTCTCAAATATTAAATATTTAGGCTATTTCCTACTGTATATTATCATAAAGGTATGTTGAACTTCTTTGACCATAAATCCTTAATAGCATTTGTTTTGCTAAGTTTTTTGAGATGGAATCTCTCTCTGTCACCTAGGATGGAGGGTAGTGGTGCAACCAGCTCACTGCAACCTCTTCCTCAGGTTCAAGGGATCCTCCCACCTCGGTTTCCCAACTAGCTGGGAATACAGGCGTATGCCATGACACCCAGCTAATTTTTGTACTTTTTGAAGAGACAGGGTTTTCCCATGTTGCCCAGGCTGATCTCGAACTCCTGGGCTCAAGCAATCTGGCTGCCTCAGCCTCCCAAAGTACTGAGATTACTGGTCTGAGCCACTGCATCTGACCCTTTATACCATTTCAAATTATTTCCCAAGGACATATTTTGGAGAACAAATTATTTGACACATTAGAAAAGCATGAAGGATTTTTCTAAATGCTTTTTAGAAAGGCTACATGAAATTATATTCTCATTAGCAGGGTATGCAAATACATACCCTGAACTACCACCCACATTTAATATTATCTTTCCAAGCTTACAACTTAGAAGGTTAAGAACTGGATCTTATTTCTTTTTGTGTTATTTTAAAAAATTATTGATAGTTGAACATTTTTCAGAGGTATATTAACTACTTATATTTCCTGTTCTATAAATCATGAATGCTTGGTTTTTCCCATTTTCTTATTAAATTGTTAAAAGTTTTTATTAACGTTACATATAAGTTCTTCATGTGATGGTTATTACCCTTTTTGAAACTGTATAGTAGTTATTTCCATTTTGATGTGTTTTATTTTATTTATCAATTTATTTTTAGAGACAGGGTCTTGCTCTATTGCCCAGGCTGGAGTGAAGGGGCATGATCTTGGTTCCCTATAGGCTCAAACTCCTGGGCTCAGGGGATCCTCCCACTTCAGCCTCTCTAGTAGCGGGGAATACAGGCATATACCACCATGCCTAGCCTATTTTTTGTAGAGACAGTCTCCTTCTATGTTGTCCTAGCTGGATCTCGAACTTCTGAACTTAAGCAATCCCCTGACCTAGGCTTCCGAAAACACTGGAGTTACAAGTTTGAAGGTATTTTTAGTTTTTATTTATGATGTTTTTATGTGCTTAAGTATTAAATTTTCAAACAATGAAATGGCTCTGATTTTCCCTAGCTAATTTCATCTATTGCTTTCATCTAAAGACAGATAAATATTACCTACATTTCCATCTATTTTTACTGCTTCAGTTTTTTTCTATTTAGCTATGAAATCCATTTCAATTATTGCTATTATGTGAGTTAATTTCACCCCCAAATAGCCAGTGTCATCAATAGTCATTTTTACTTCAAATCGACAATTTTTATTGAGTGTCCATTCCATGCCAAGAATATTCTACATACTTGAGATTCATCAGTGAACAAAATATGTAAAAACTATGCTAATTGAGTTTCTATTACTAATAATCCAAGGGTAGGCAAATTACAGCACATGCATCAAACTTAGTCATATCCATTCATGTTTATATGGTCTAGGACTCCTTTCTCTATAGTAATTGTCATAATAGTGGCAATAGTAGTCTACAGAGTTGAAATATTTACTATTTTGCCATTTACAGAAAAAGTTCACCAATTCCTGGAAATATCTAATCCCCTTCCATTAATAGGTGATAATTTCTTTATTATATACCAATATCTTATATATGTAAAAGTCTATTTCTGGCTATTCATTTCATTTCATTGATATGCCTACTTAATTCTATGCTCAGACCACACTTTCTACGTTTTCAAATCCACTTTTATAATATTTTAGCTTCATATGATGTTTATTTCGTTCACAATTATTTACTATCTATTACGCATGAGACATTATTCTAGGTCAAGTATGCAGCAGTCAACAGAAACAAAATTCCTGTCTTTCATTTGTTTCTACTGAAACAACTACAAATAAATATATTTTAAAAATGTCAGGTGGTAATAAGTTCTATGGAGAAAAATGAAGCAATTGTACAGAGGATAGAGAAAAGAGGCTGTTTTCTTTACATAGGGTGGTCAGTGAAGCCCTCTCTGAAGGGGTCACTTTGAAGGAAGAACCTAAACGAAAAGAAGGAAGAAGTTGTGCAGATACCGGGGAGTCCAAAATCCCAGGAAAATGTACAGGTGCTGAGATAGAAATGTGTTCGAATATCCAAAGAGCAGCAAGGAGGCCACAGCATGGACGAGAGAGCTGGCTAGTGGGAGAATAAGAGGACAAGGGGAAGAAGAGTGGTCATAGGGTGGAGGCTGAGTCACACAGGGGCTTTACTCTGAGCAAGACAGGAAGTCACTGGAGGAATCTGAGTAGAGGAGTGACAATCATCTTCTCCTTCTTCTCCTTCTCTTTCCCCTTCAGCCTCTTCTCCATCTCCTCCACCTCCTCTTTCCCCTCCTTCAATCATGATGGCTGCTAGATAAAGAATAGATGGAGAGAGGGACAAGAGTGGAAGCTTGGAAACAGGTTATGAAGGTATTGCAATAATCCAAATGAGAGAGAATGGTACCTTGGGGTAGGGTAGTTGTGATGGAAATATTCAGGAGTAGTCAAATTTGGAATATTTTATGGTTAGAAATTGCAGAATTTGTGGAAGGACTGGATTTTGGGTGGAAGGAAATAAGATTTACAGATGACGCCAAAATGGTTTGCCTGAACACCTAGAGTGAGTAATAGAATTGTCATTTATAGAGATGCTATAGTCTTGAAAAGGGATTATTTTAGAGTCGGGCATGGGAATGAATAGTTTGAGGTTAGACAGCCAAGTGGAGGTGTCATGTAGACAGCTGAATATGTGAAACAAGACATCAGGAGAAGGGTAGAAAGTTATGAGAGTAGAAGAGATTAGTAAGCAGTGACCAGTGACTACAGACAGAGAAGGGATCCATTCCAAGGTTTGAGCCTGGCACACTACAAGATTTAGAAGTTGGGAACATGCCAAGAAAACAAACAAGAGACTGAAGAGTGGACAGTATAGTGGGTGGAAAATAGACTGGAACTGACATCTGGGAGTCCAAGGGAAGAAGCCCTGTATAAGCCTTATATAAGTTACAGAATACTTTCTAATTCCTTATATGAGTTATAGAATACTTTATACTTCTTCACTTCCCTGCAATGTTGGTTAAAAGACCATATGAAATGAGCCCTCTCAAATGAGATTGTTTTGATAGCTCATTCAACTTAAGAAAGTCAAGAAAATCATATTTTTTAATCAACTTAATGGCATCAAATTAAAGAACTAAGAAAGTGTGTTTCAAAGTCCATGTAAATTATATCTTTACTCCAACTTCCTTCATATTTATTTGGTAAGTTAAGGGAACAAAAATCTTAAGTAAAAATTTGATTCAATATAAGAGTAATTAACAATTAAAGTTGTATAATAGTAAAACCAATTATATAAAAAAATGGCTCAAGTTATCTATCTGAAAGTGAAACATACCAGTTTGTCTTGTTAACCAGTGACTGATGGGACACTGGCGTGCCAGAGAGTTAGGTGAGCCTCCTAAATTATTTCTTGGTCTAATTTCATTCTGCCAGCACATCACTTAGATTACTATTGGTCCTTATAGTATCCTGACATTAATGGCAAAATTAGAAACATCTTCAAAGAAAAACTATAGTCTGAGGCTAACATTGATCACAGTCTACCCCCTTTATGTGCCTCCTAATAATGACTCAAATCCCCTGACTATAGAACAACAATCAGTTATAAAGCCAAAGAAAAGCTTTTCTGCCCTACAAACACTAGTTTTAGCTGCACTGGAACATAGATCAAAGTGGGCTGTCATTAAATGCTCTGAAAGACAGTATAACAACTTTTCATGGGTCTAATAGCTTTGCTGCCTGCCTAGATCTGGTGTACTTAGGACATGGATACTGTCTCTGTCAGGATATTAGAATGGAATAAGAATGTGAAACAATCTAGCACCAGTTTATTAAAAATAATCTTTTGGGAAAGATTTTCTTGTATGGGTCTTAATAAGGTAAGAGACAAGGAAATGTCAATAGGAAAATGAAAAATACTAAAAAAGGTGACTTTAAACAGCTTTACTCAAGGGTAGACAAAAAGACCCTGGTTGTGATGACTCCAGAAAAACACAAGAAGAAGGTGGAAGGTGGTATGAGTACCAATTTCATTACTATTAGTAATTTCATTACTATTTCATTTGTATCTTATAAAATACTGTTCTCCAAATGTCTACTAAAATAAACTGTGCTGGGTCATCTGCTGCCTGAAGTACTGGTTTCCATCCTGAATGTCATACCTTTCAATAAAACACAGAAACTAGAGAGATCTCAAAAGTATGTTAAAAGTAGAATCCCAGAAACTGTATTAGAAGAGGAATCACTGAAAGACATGGAGAAAAATTATGGGAAACATGAAAGCTATCGTAAAATATTTGACTAGCTCTTGGGGAAAGGCACTGGATGATGCTACTGCAGCCCTCCCACTCTATACCTAGCTAGGAGAGTCACCCAGAAAATTCTCTGTAGAACCCACAGGCAAAATTGTGAGATCAACAGAGATGATCTTAATTTTCTTTAAGTTATATAATTTTGTCATTTCAAAATAGGTCACTAGCAAGAATAGTGAGGAGGTGTTTATAGTAAACACATCTTTGCTTAACTGAATTGTTTCATGTTGCTGCAGAAGGAATAACTAGGCAAAAATCGTAATGAGGAAAAATTTGACTCAGCATAAGTATTCTTAACAATTAAAGTCATATAGTAATAAAACCAATTATCTCTGAAAATAATATCATTTTTAATAGAAATATTCAGGTATGATAATTAAAATATTTAGTGTAATAATGAAATCAATTGCCTTAAAAACAATAAGATCAATAATAACTGGGGGAAAAAAATGAAAGGCTTTCCTCTAAGATCTGGAACAATACAAGGATGTGCTCTTTCACCTCTGTTACTCAACACGGTACTGAGGTCCTAGCTACAGTAATCAGAAAAGAGAAAGAAATACAGGGCATCCAAATTAGGAAGGAAGAAGTCAAATTATCCTTGTTTGCAGATGATTTAATCTTATATTGGAAAATCCTGAAAAACCCACCAAGAACTATTAGAACTGTTAAATTCAGTAAAGTTGCAAAGTACAAAATCAACATACAAAAATCACAGGAGAATTTCTAGATGCCAACCATGAACAATCTGAAAAAGAAATAAAAGTAATCTTATTCACAATAGTCACAAATAAAATTAAATACCTAGGAATTAACCAAAGGAGAAAAATCTCTAAATGAAAACTGTAAAACACTGGTGAAAAATTGAAGAGGTTACCAAAATAATAGAAAGATCTTTCATGTTCATGGATTGAAAGAGTCAATATTGGTACCACCAAAAGCAAACTACAGATTCTATGCAATCTTCATTAAAATACCAATGACATTCTTCACAGAAATAGAAAAAAAATCCTAAAATTAATGTGGACCCATAAAAGACCCTGAATAGCCAAAACTATCCTAAGCACAAAGAATAAAACTGAAAGAATCATACAACCTGACTTCAAAGTAAACTACAGAGCTAGAGTAACCAAAACAGCATAGTTCTGGCATAAAAAGACACATAGACCACTGGAACAGAATAGAGGACTCAAAAACAAATCCACACACCTACAATGAACTCATTTTCCACAAACGTGCTAAAAATACACACTGGGGAAAAGATAGTCTCTTCAATAAATTGTGCTGGGAAAACTGAAAATCCATAAGCAGAAGAATGGAAGCTATATCCCTATCTCTCACAATATACAAAAATCAAATCAAAATGGATTAAAGACTTAAATCTAATATCTCAAACCTTGAAACTACTACAAGAAAGCATCAGGGAAACTCTCCAGGACATTGGTCTGGGCAACATTTCTAGAGTAACACCCAACAAGAACAGGCAACCAAAGCAAAAATCAACAAATGGGATGACATTAAGCTACAAGGCTTCAAGTCGAGTGCAGTGGCTCACAGCTATAATCCTAGCACTTGGAGAGGCTGTGGGAAAATCACTTGAAGTCAAGAGTTCAAGGCCAGCCTGGCCAAAATGGTGAAACCCGATCTCTATTAAAAATACAAAAATTAGCCAGGAGTGTTGGCGGGCACCTGTAGTCCCAACTACTCAGGAGCCTGAGATGGAAGAATCACTGGAACTCAGGAGGCAGGGGTTGTAGATCGCACCAATGCACTCCAGCCTGGGTGACAGAGCAAGACTCCGTCTCAAAAAACAAACAAACAAAAAACCACAAAGCCTTCTGTGCAGTGAAGGAAAACAATCAACAAGGTGAAGAGATAATCCACAAAATGAGAGTAAATATTTGCCAAGTATTCATGTGACAAGGGATTAATAACCAGAATCTATAAGGCGCTCAAATAACTCTACAGGAAAAAATCAAAGAATCTGATTTTAAAATGGGCAAAACATCTGAATAGACATTTCTCAAAAGAAGACATACAAATGGCAAACAGGTATATGAAAAGGTGCTCAACATCATTGATCTCCAGAGAAATGCAAATTGAAACTATAATGAGACATTATCTCGCCCCAGTTACGGCTTTTATCCAAAAGAGAGGCAATAACAAATATCGGTGCGCATGTGGAGAAATGGAAACCCTCATACATTGTTGGTGGGAATGTAAATTAGTACAATCACTAGGGAGAACACTTTGGAGTTTCCTCAAAAAACTAAAAATAACCAGACACAAAGGCTCATGCCTGTAATCCTAGCCCTTTGGGAGGCTGAGATGGTGGATCACGTGAGGTCAGGACTTAGAGACCAGCCTTGCCAACATGGAGAAACCCTGTCTCTACTGAAGAGAAAAAAAAAAAAAAATGCAAGAATTAGCCAGGCATAGTGGTGCATGCCTGCAGTCCCAGCTACTCAGGAGGTTGAAATGGGAGATGCTTGAACCCCAGAGACAGAGGTTGTAGTTAGCTGAGATAATGCCACTGCACTCCAGCTTGGGTGACAAGAGCCAGACTCCATCTCAAAAAATCACCTAACAATAAAGCTACCATATGATCCAGCAATCCCACTTCTGGATATATTCCCACAAAAAAGGAAACTGTACATTGAAGAGATATCTGCACTCCTATGTTTGTTGCAGCATGGTTCACAATAGCCAAAAATTGGAAAGGACCTAAGTGCCCATCAACAGATGAACGGATAAAAACATGACTGGCCAGGCGCGGTGGCTAACGCCTGTAATCCCAGCATTTTGGGAGGCTGAACCGGGTGAATCACAAGTTTAAGAGATTGAGACCATCCTGGCCAACATGGTGAAAGACCTTCTCTACTAAAAATATAAAAATTAGCTAGGTATGATGCACTCCTGTAGTCTCAGCTACTTGGGAGGCTGAAGCAGGAGAATCGCTTGAACCCAGGACATGGAGATTGCAGTGAGCTGAGATTGAGCCACTGCACTCTAGCCTGGTGACAGAACGAGACTCCATCTCAAAAAAAAAAAGAAAAAAAGAAAAAAAAAGTGGTACTTATACACAATAGAATACTATGAGGCCATAAAAAAGAATGAGATCCGGTCATCTGCAACAACTTGGAAGGTACAGGAGATTATTAGGCTAAGTGAAATAAGCCAGGCACAGAAAGACAAATTTTGCATGTTTTCACTTATTTGTGGGCACTAAAAAAATTACAACAATTAAATTCATGGAGATAGAGGAAAAAAGGATGGTTACCAGAGGCTAGGAAGGGCAATAGGGCAGAGGGAAAGTGGGGATGATTAATGGATACAAATATATAGTTGAAAATAAGGAACAAAATCTAATATTTGATAGCACAACAGGGTGACTACAGTCAACAATAATTTCTTGTACATTTTAAAATAACTAAAGGAATATAATTGGATTGTTTGTAACAGAAAAAAGGGATAAATGCTTCAGGTGATGGATATTCCATTTACTTGATGTGTTCATTACACATTATATGGCTGCATCAAAATATCTCCTGTACCCCATAAATATATACAACTACTATTTATCCACAAAAATTAAAAAGAAAAAGAAAAAAGTGGTAAGATCATTATTAATCAGATATTTGAATATGTGCTGAAGACTATGAACTAGATATAAATTTGACTACTAGTCTCTTCTAACCCTTAGATGCTATGATTCTTTAGGTTCAACTTGCCAAATTCCTTTCCTCCAGATTGCCTTCATCATTTCTCATGGATGTAAATCAGTTCTTCCAGGACGTCATAACTTTGTTGGAACTTCTGGATTTGGTTTATCTCATACACGGCTATTCATGTGAACTACTGCTGTGGATGTCCAGCTTTATGGACATAATTTCTAGTTTTTGCCTGTGCTGAATGGTCTTCTGGTTATCCTCAATTATTTGGTGTAGGTCTTGGAGAAGTTTCTTGAAACTAGTTAAAAAGCTACATATAACCTTGCAATAATACTGGAGACAATGATATGGATGATGTTACTAACTCTTACTGATGTTAATACATGCCAAGAATTTTATATACATTATCTCATTGGATTCTCCCACTAACCCTATGGGGAATGTGTTTTTATGGTATTCATTTTAAAAATCAGGAAACTCAAGGCCCAGAGGGTTTAAGAACCTTGCCCAAGATAAACTGAGCTGCTGAGAGGCAGAGCCTAGACTTGAACTCTGGTCTGGCTAAATCTTTTGAAATCCCTACTCTTAGCTACTATGCTCTACTACAGTGATTCTCAAAGTATGGTCCCTGGACCAGCATCTGCAACATCACCTAGGAATTTGTTTAAAATGCCAAGTCTCACCTAAAAACCCTAGAGGAAAACCTAGGCAACACCATCCAGGACTTCATGACTAAAACACCGAAAGCAACGGCAACAAAAGCCAAAATAGATAAATGGGATCTAATTAAACTTAAGAGCTTCTGCACAGCAAAAGAAACAATCATTACAGTGAACTGGCAACCAACAGAATGGGAAAAAATGTTTGCAATGTTCCCATCTGACAAAGGGCTAATATCCAGAATATACAAAGAACTAAAGCAGATTTACAAGAAAAAAAAAACGCATTAAAAAGTGCGTGAAAGATATGAATACTCTTCAAAAGAAGACATATATACAGCCAACAAACATATGTAAAAATGCTCATCATCATTGGTCATTGGAAAAATGTAAATCAAAACCACATTGAGATACCATTTTATGCCTGTTAGAATGGCGATCACTAAAAAATCTGGAGACAACAGATGCTGAAGTCGATATGGATAAAAAGGAACACTTTTACACTGTTGGTGGTAGTGTAAATTAGTTCAACTATTATGGAAGACAGTGTGGCAATTCCTCAAGGATCTAGAAATAGAAATTCCATTTGACCCAACAATCCCATTACTGGGTACATACCTAAAGGATTATAAATCGCTCTATTTAAAGACACATGCACACGTATATTCGTTGTAGCCCTGTTCACAATAGCAAAGACTGGAACCAACCTAAATGCCCATCAATGATAGACTGGACAAAGAAAATGCGGCACATATACACCATGGAATACTATGCAGCCATAAAAAATGATGACTTTGTGTCCTTTGTGTAGACATGGATGAATCTAGAAACCATCATTTTCAGCAAACTGACACAAGAACAGAAAACCAAACACCACATGTTTTTTTTTCACTCATAGGTGGGTGATGAACAATGAGAACACTTGGGCACAGGGAAGAGAACAACACTCACTGGGCTAGGTGGGGGGTTGGTAGGGAGGAGGGGAGGAACAACAAGGGGGCAGGGAGGATGCAGAGGGCCAGGAGAAATGCCTGATGTAGGCAATGGGACAGTGAGGGGATGGAGGCAGCAAACCACCATGACATGTATGTACCTATGCAATAATCCTGCAGGATGCAGGATGTGCACATGTACACCAGAGCCCAAAATACAATTAAAAAAAAGAAGAAGACCAAAAAAAATTCCAAGTTTCACATGTATGGAAATCAGAAACTCTAGGGATAGGACCCAGCAATCTGTATTTTACCAAGCCCTCCAGCTGAGCCTTATGCTCACTAAAGCTTAAAAACTGCTCAACTGAACTGAAAATTTACCTAGAAGGCCACAGTCTACATATGTAATCACACTTAGTTTTATAACTTGAATTTGAAAGTTTGTGGCAACTCTGATCTTTCTTCATGGGGAGAGAGAGAAATCCTAAATATGAAAAAGTCAGGTTTCTATGTTCTTTCCTGAAAAAGGAAGGGTGATCCTTGTCAACCCTGGTAAAGGGATTAGAGAGCTGCTGTTTTAAAATATAAACAAGAGGGAAATACTTTTAAAAACCTTTTAAAAGCTAAGCTATTGTGACTAGATATAAAGAATAAATAGATCAAGAAGATCTTGAAATTCCCCTAGAGCTTTAATATAATAAATAATATTAATTATCCAATTAAGTAATAGTTAAAATAAAAATCATTGTTTTTTTTTAAAAAAAAACAATGTGTATTTTTTTTTTCAAAAAATGTAAATCTATACCCTTTTGCCTGGCAAATACCTCAGTGAAAACAGTGTTTCCCAGGTGACATAATCAATGGAAGTTATCATTGGCTTTCTTTGGTTTAAAAAATAAAAATCCTTTCTGCTTTATAGCTCATACTGCCTACAATGTGACCTTGATCTGTTTCAGGATTATCTTTAGTCAGCAGCACTGTGCAACTCTGCAAATCCATCTATAATCTCTTTAATATCCTCCTGCACGTGCAGTTTTAAAGCTCAGTCATTGGCAGGTAAGTCACTCCTTACTTCAAGGTCTCTGGAGATACTATAGCTGGTCAGAGTTAAGGTTTTCACAAGGTCAGTGGGGACACATATGAGTGCTATGTTAAATGCTGCACAGAACAGGATAATTTCTCTATAGATGTGTATGTAGCCGGGCGCGGTGGCTCAAGCCTGTAATCCCAGCACTTTGGGAGGCCGAGGCGGGTGGATCACAAGGTCGAGAGATCGAGACCATCCCGGTGAACATGGTGAAACCCCGTCTCTACTAAAAATACAAAAAATTAGCTGGGCATGGTGGCGCATGCCTGTAATCCCAGCTACTCAGGAGGTGGAGGCAGGAGAATTGCCTGAACCCAGGAGGCGGAGGTTGCAGTGAGCCAAGATCGTGCCATTGCACTCCAGCCTGGGTAACAAGAGTGAAACTCTGTCTCAAAAACAAAAACAAACAAACAAAGATGTGTATGTACCTGAGATAGGTAATAAGTGGCTTTTAGCCGTATGGAAATGAAGTAAAACAAGAACTATCTCATTTCACCACACTACCCCACACCAAAGGTAAAATAAGTGCATTTCACCTGGAAACCTTGGCTAAATAAAAAGAATTCATGGTCTTGAATAACACATGATTCATTGTATTATCCAAGGGTGCTCTCACATGTCTGAGTCTACAGGCAGTGAAAGGAAGGCTGTACCTTGCATCCCTCCTTTCAGAAAAAGCTGTAGAAAGGCAGTGAGCTAACAGATAACAGCATCCATTCTTGTAATTAAGATAATGAAACTATGGACTTCACTAATCTTTCTCCTCCAAATACATCTGTATGATGTATACAAAGCTACCAGTGCTCAGGAATGCTGAAAGGCCAAAGGGGCTGAGACAGGCCACCATCATACATAATAGGTCTAAGAAGTTAGCTATACACCATTCTTAGTGAACATCAAGTCCTATAACTTTAAAGGGAATATTAGAGATTTTTTTAGACCCTGGCTGTTACAATAATTCAGTATGCAAAAAAAGGCTAAGATGTGCTAAAGAAAATTGTGTTGCCTATCAAAGAGATTCCATCCTTCTTTTCTTTCTTCATTCATTCATTTACTCAATATTAACAGAGCAAAAACATATGCCAGGCAGTATCTAGAGAAAATGCCAATCAGCTCCACGTGTCTTCCCCAACAGCTCCCAACTAAAAAATAGTAACAAGCAGAATTTGGGGGACATGAGTGAAAATGCCAAATGATTAAATTACTAGAGCACACTTCCAAAGAAGATTTTGAATAGGCAACAGGGGGAAAGGCTAAGTCCTCAGTCGGCTAGTCAAGTACCTATCTGCCTGAAAGCAGTAATCAAGACCTCTTCAGGTCTCTTTATCTGTGCTTTGTAATTCCACTTAGAGTAAGAGATTAAATGCAAACTGACCTCAGCCAAGTATCTTCTCTAACCAATATAAGAAAGCCACTAAGATTCCATTTAATAACAGTCACTCATAAAGGTAAAATTGAACACTTTACCTGTTGCTATCTACAATGTACTAGGTATTTTGTGTATATATTAACTCATTAAATCTCATTCACAATCTTCTGAAATTTTTTCTCAACTTTATGAATGAATGCATTAAATCAAAAGGTAGTGAATTTAACTGCAAGTTTTCATCCAGATGCTTAATGCTATTAGTCAAAATATCTATTGATGGCCTTCAATGGTCAAAATCTAACTTACCCTTGCCATATCCACCAAGAAGTTTTCAAATAGTTTCCAAATGTGGTTACTTGTATAGATTTCTTTCATTTCCACTTCAGTGTCAACGTAACAGTGATTAACAAAGTTCACATAAGCAATTTTAACCTGTGCAAGTTTCAAATACAAAAGAAAGTTAGTTTTATTGATGACTTTCAAATATCAATTATGAAAGGTTAACATAAAATCTGTTAGTTTTTATGGTAGATCAAAGCATATTTTTTGTCTACCCAGAAAGTATTTCCATTTCTCTTCTTTTGCTAAGAGTCCACTGACCTAGCTGTGAAAACATGGGGCCTAGTACTCCATCCCCCTGGGACCAACAATTGCTGTGAGAAAGAACTTTATGCAAAACAAGCCTATCATATTTGAGACACTAGGTATCCAAAGCAACCCCTTCTTCCTCTCACTTTCCCTTTCTTCTTTCCCTCTCCCTCCCTCCCCTCCAATCCCGTCCCTATCTTGAGGACCTGTTTTATGCTCGATAACATACTTAAGGGCCAGGGCGGATCATGAAGTCAGGAGATCAAGACCATTCTGGCCAACAAAGTGAAGCCCTGTCTCTACTAAAGATACAAAGAAAAATTAGCAAGGTGGCGCACACCTGTAGTCCTAGCTACTCAAGAGGCTGAGGCAGGAGAATTGCTTGAACCCGGGAGGTGCAGGTTGCAGTGAGCCAAGGTCACACCACTGCACTCCAGCCTGGGCAACAGAGTGAGACTCTGTCTCAAAAAAAAATAAATAGAACATACTTAAGGTTCAAGTAAACCTTTCAGTTTGATAACACTGCCATGTTTAGAATTTAAAAGAGTTGTGTAGTAGCTTCCACTAAACTAGCAGTGGCTATAGTTCTTAAAAGTTCGTTATCTTTCAAATTTTTTTTGAAAAATTTTGTCAAATTCTTACAGAACTTATTAAAAAGTAGACCTCTTATGCTCTTTTAAATTTTCCAATTTATATAAATACAATTACTTGACTAAATACGTTAGTCCTCCTCCTCTTCTTCTCAATAACTCTTTCATTTTTATCTCATTGCTAAAATGAAACAAGGTAAACCTTAACTTTAAGAAACCATCTTTCTCCAGGTATGTGGCAAAATATACTTAGAAGAGAATGAGGCAGAAAGATGAAGGAAAAAGGGATGAGAAATAGAATAGATTCTGACACTGTTTGAACCTCTGGATTCATGTGAATAAACATACTTCAAACTCCTAAGTACTGCAGCCAATAAAATTCCCTTTTTAGTTTAAACTGGTTTATATTAGGTTTCTGTTACTTGTAACCAAGAGAGTCCTAATAAAACATTTAAATAAGTTGGCCAAAAAATACTTCATTGCCATTCAAAAATATTTAAATTACTTTTTCTGAGAAGAAATAAGCTCATGGTTCACTCCCCCAAATGTATATTATTTTAAGATACAAATGTAGTAAAATTCCTTTCCAGAATTAGTGAAATTCCTCATAAAGGTTTGGGATGAATATCATTAACATACACCATTTCTAAAACACAAAGAACAGTGATCTTTGTTTTGCATTTTTTTGTTTCCTTCATTATAAAAATCTGATGAATCTATAAATCTCTCTGAAAAAATGCATATACATAAAAAATCATGTGAACAATTTAAGGGGACTCATGGAATCTAAATTGAAACCATAAAAAATTTAGGAGAGCTTTCATACCCTTCATGCCTCTCTGTACTTCACTGAGCCTGAACAAACCGTAAATGGGAGAGTGCCATGTCAAGGATGGCCACAGGGTATAGAGACTTGGGCCACTCAGTGCATTCTCACACCTATCCTCACAGCAGTTAAAACTGACTCAATGTTTCCTATGTGCCAAATACCATCAGCATTTCGTATGAATTATTTAATTTAATCCTCCAACAATCCTATCAGGTACATACAATAATTATTCCACCTTAAAACTGAATAAATACACAAATGATAATAAGAGAGTCTACACAGCAGTCCAAACATTCATCCTTGTAGTTATTTCCAAAGGCTTAATATATCTGGAAACATGTGTATCTCTTTGTAAAAACATATATAATATGGCAAAAGCAGAGCTATGCTGAGAGAAGGTGGTGAAAAGATTATGGTCCCATGCCAAGGAACCAGTTATGAATGCTATCGAAACCAGTTGGGGTGATATGGAAGCAGCAGATGGAGCAAGAATGAAATAATATAGATGATAGTAAATTGAAGGAATTGAAATTTAAAAGTTAAGTAATCTATTGGAGTCAGTCACATAACTAGAATGTAATGTATCCAGGATCCTGATTCATTCTTTAATTCATTTGTGTATTCATTCAATACTTATCTATTGATGTAGGTTCTGGGTCAAACAATGTAACAGTGAAGAGAAACAGATCCAAGTATTGTTACTCTCAGAACTTACAATCTTGGAGATGGGCATGAGGGTTACAGGTCTTTTCCTACTAACAAGACAGACATGCCAAATTTCAAATTATATATTCTTACAGACTGTACTAATGAAGGCCAAGGAAGTCTTCCCTGGAGAAGTAAGGCTTGAATTAAGATCTAAAGGATGAAGAGGAGTTACTTAGATAAATGTAAGAGGTAAGAGTGGTAGAGTCAGAGGGAACTACATATTGGAAGAAATATACCCAGAATCGGGCTTTTGAGGAAGGAAAGAGCCCAGGGACTTCATCATTAGACTAGACTTTCCTTCTTTGTCATCTTATTTCAAACCAATCAAGGCATGAAGTATCCTTGGATTGACATGTCAACAATTCCACAAAATTTCACAAAAATATGCTTTCAAGTCCATCACTACATAGGATTATCTAAAAATAGGGAAGTTAACCTTATCTGATACCTTTTTAAGTTACTGTGATTTAAAATGTTTGGCTCTATATCTTTTTCAGTGTATCATACATTTATAAACTTTGCAACAACATACAACAGTAGAAAAGAAAGAAATTATTGCACTGTACATTCCTGGAAGCCTCATTAATAGAAACTTATTGGCAGACAACCAGCTGCTACTGAGACTTTTTTCTATCATCAGAGCCAGACTAGGACAGTGGGTAAATGATGTGGGAATAAAGCAAACTATGTGTGCATATTTTCATGAATGCATCATTCCATAAAGCCTGGTAAACCTATAGAGTCTATTATGTGGTCCTGTAGTACTATCCTAGCCTCTCCAATCAATAACTATGAATCATTTATGAAGCACCCACTTATTCTCAAGAACATACTAAAGGTTCAAGTAAACCTTTCAGCTTGATTACCTTGCCATGTTTAGAATTTAAGAGAGCTGTCTAGTGGCTTATACTAAACTAGCAGTAGCTATAGCTCTTAAAAGATTCTCATTGGCCAGGTGCAGTGGTTCACACCTATAATCCCAGCACTTTGGGAGGCTGAGGTGGGTGGATCACCTGAGGTCAGGAGTTTGAGACCAGCCTGGCCAACATGAAACCTGAACATGAAACAGTGAAACCCTGACTTTACTAAAAATACAAAAATTATCTGGGTGTGAGGTGCATGCCTGTAATCCCAGCTACTCAGGAGGCTGAGGCAGGAGAATCGCTTGAACCCAGAAGGCAGAGGTTGCAGTGAGGCAAGATCATGCCATTGCACTCCAGCCTGGGCAACAGAGTGAAAGACCATCTCAAAAAAAAAAAAAAAAAGTTTATCATCTTTCAGAACTTCTTATAGATCTTCTTATTAAAAAGTAGACATTTTATGCTCTTTTACATTTTCCAAATTATATAGTTAAATACAATTCCTTGACTAAATACATGATCTCATTATAAATATTAGTATGGGGGACTTCTGGCACTTAAAATTTAAAAATTAATAATGATTCTCTTAGAGCTGCTAAGCTTTTGCCAGGCTTACCTCAGGGATGCAGTCATCATGGGTCACCACCCTCACTATGTCGTCCAGTGGCAGAAGGGAATTACACTTGATTTCAGTGTAAACATTTTTCCCCTCTGTGCATGCTGCCAGCAACTCCACCAGGGTGATGTGGTAGGCTAAGGGGCCACTCTCATCCCCTCGGTCTCTCTCTGAACACATCATGTGGAGAAGGATTGGAAATGATGCTCTATCATTGTAAAATATCAGCACATCTTCACCCCCATTTATCAACTGAAATGACAATAAGAGAGTCTATATAGCAGTCCAAACATTCATTCTTGCAGTTATTTTCAAAGGCTTGATATATCTGGAAACATGTGTATCTCTCTGTAAAAACATATATAATATGACAAAAGCAGAGTTATGCTGGGGGAGGGTGGTGAAAAGGTTATAGTTCCATGCCAAGGAACCAGTTGATGAACACTATCAAAACCAGTTGGAGTGATATGAAAGCAACAGATGGGGCAAGAATGAAACAACATAGATGATAGTAAATTGTTCATCACACTGAAATTAAACCTGTAAAAAAAATAGTTATTTTCCTCAACTTTTTTTTGGAAGACTCCATGGCCAAAGCACAAGAAATCTTATAATTTTACTAAAGAAGAATAAAATATCCCACCCATTGCAATAGTGACTATATAAGTAAGCAAGTATATTGAGCCAATTTCAGCTCCACAAAAGTCTAGAAAATTCCATATGTCATTAGAGAATTAAGGCAAAAGCAGAGATCAGAGAAATAAGCAGAAAACTAAGACACACACACACACTTACAGACACACACACACACACACACACACACACACACACACACAAACCAAGAGAGACAAAGATATGAATAGGTAGGGGCTTCTAGGACATAAATTTTCCTTCATACTTTGTTTATATAATTTTAGCAGAAAATTCCCTCAGGTGGCAGTTTTATTATTCAAACTCCATAATATCTTATTGTCTATTATCAGTACCAATTTTCTAACCCCAGTATGAGATATTTTGGTGGATAACTAAGGATACACAATTTTTTCTCTATGTATTATATTTTAAAGTGACAAATTATTTACAATTATAAGCCAATTAGTTGGTTACTTTGAAAGTTTTGTTGAAAGAGAATGTGTATGTGTCAAAAATATGTATTATATATTAACATAATATAATATTATGATTGCTTCTTTATGCATAGAAACACTTCACCTAACAGTGTCATAGGAATGGCTTCACTGTTTGCTGCTTTCCCATTCTAATTCTTCCCTTGCTGATCATAACACAAAATCCAGTTAGTTTCCTACATTTCCAGATAATAAGGAGCCAAAGTGAAGGTAAATGCAGGTAAGAAAAAGGTGCATTTTACAAGCTTAAAATGTTTCTTAAAATGTTTAATAACAATAATTTAAATTTAAAAATTCAAGGCTTTAAGATAAATTAATTTTGAGATTTCTACGTGGCAGGAGGGACTCCTTTAATCAATGTGGAAATCTTCTCCATTCCCAGATTTAAGGTATACAATAATGAAAATGCCCAGAAACCAATAAAAATCTACCATGTAACTGTTTGGTAGCCATGGGTGGAAGCTCCCTTAATCTATATGGGCCACTAGAGAACCATTTGGTCACAGAGCAGTGATTTAATCAATGGGCTTTTTAAGCTGCTAGTTCTCTAATATATCATACTTGCTTCCTAGTAACTTACTCATTACATAAATATCACTCAAGGTCAAACATAAAAATGAAAAAGGCAAATAAATAGATGAAGTACCTTCATCTATTCATTTGCTGAAATTTTTAACTTACTTTAAATAGTAAGTTTCCATATGTTGTAATAAACCACTGTTGGGTAGTTTTTATTACTTAGTTTGACTTTCTTCAAAGCTTTCTGCAAATAGCAGCAGAGAACACCCATTCTATATTTCAGAAACACAGCAGTAAACACGCTGGAAAAGCACAGTTCAGTCTGTCTTTCTTATATTATTGGAAACTTAAAGATACAAAATTTTGTCACCTTCATTCCAAAAAATCAATAAAATTTCACAGGATTTTCACAATCAATAAAATTTCACAGCATTACCCATTATTTAAAATATACAAATTTGTTATGGGTCAAAAAGAAAAATAAACTTAGAAAATCATAAAACCAACTTAAGATATGTTGTTTCACTAGATTAAAGCAAAAATATATTTGCACTTAAGTAGTCATTATTAAACTAAACAATTTTCCAAATCTATATTGTTGGGCATTTTTTCACTCTAAATTAATAGAAAATACATATTTGAACATACTGTTTATGTAAAGCTGATAAAAGGCAAACTGAGAACATACCTCTGTCATTACCATATCCTGGCATTTTTTCACATATTTGCCATCTGCTTTTACAATTGTTTGCAAAAACTTCAGGTACTCCACGTGGCGGCCATGTGTCTCAATGCAGTGCACAAAGTGCTGTACAACTCTCTCACTAATTTCATTGCACAGATGGTAATTGTTCATGAAGATGTGCCTCATGGTTTCTGCTTCAAGGAGCTAAACACAGAGGAACGTGCCCTTGTAATTCTGACAAGATCAATTTTCTATTCTACAGTACTTAGATTAATTGCCCTGCTTGTGATCAGTTTCATATTTTATTCGAAGCCACAGTGAATTTTCTGTGCAAGTCTTCCAAAAAATGCAATGAGATCATTAGCCATTTAAAGAAAACTGAGCTCACAGAGGAATTTAGTTGGAGAAAGGAGCTTATTACCATAAAGTGCAACATATTGGCAACAGTATTCTTGAGATTAATTATGAATTCAAAGTTAGGTCTTCCATAAAATCTACTCAAACACATTTTACAAACAAGGGCAAACTCCACCTCTGAGTTTTCCATATTTACCTTACTCATGGTATTATGAGTTAGTCTTTGTTCTACCACATCTTTTCCCGAACATTTAACTATATACATAAAAAAGACGTCATTTGCATGCAAAACTTTTGCAATTTTTCAAGTTTCTTTAAGTTTTCTCAATGGAAATAAAAGATAATTCACTTTGGCCGAGAGAATTTCCAGAAGGAAAAAAATAAAGCAATGAAGTTTAACAAAACTCTATTCATGAATGTTATTATGACAAGTTTGATGCACACTTTATTAGAAATATTTAGAAATATTTCTAATAAAGCTAAAATACTTACACCTGGAGTTAAAAACAAATTCAGATGTTTATGAAGAAGAACTTGATTCTGTGGATTTCCTCGACAGAAATTCTGCAGAAACGTGTGGGCTAGATTCATTACTTCATTCATCTTTTCATCATTCTGTAAGTTAAAGAATAGCACATGATAGAAACAAACATAGGAGACAGCAAATAGTATGCAAAAATACATCCCTTCATCCACACACTATTTTTCTCTCTGCCCGTCTTTGCTCTCCTTTTTCTGTGTCCTTTATGATTCACACCTCTCCCAGTCTCCCCTCTTTTTCTCTTCTCTGTTTTCTAGATCTTTCTCACCTTCTCTATTTTTCCTCCTGATTCTATTCTGCTCTACTCTTCTAATTCCCCCTTTGCTTTACAGCCTTTCTCTCTTCCTCCCCAATCTTTCCAACTGTCCACCACATTTCCCCATCTCTGTACATGGCCACCTTTTCCTCCTCTGCTTCATCCCCACACCTTCTCCGTCCTCCTTTATTCTCTCTGTCCCTATCTTTCTCTATTTCTCCTTTCTTCTCCACTGTACTCTCCAGTCCCCATAATTCTTCCTTTCCTTTAAATGTCTCCTCATTTTGTAGTGTGTCTACATACCTGCATTGTTCTGCTTCTTTTCTTCTTTCCTTCCCCCACTCTATTTTGCCCTTTCCCATACATCTTCCTTCCTACTCTTTCTCCCACATCTATTCCTTCTCCTCTCTGCTTCTCTTGTTCCATCTATTATTTCTCCTGCTCCTGTCCCCTTTCCTCCTGCTCTGCCCTAACTCCCTTCCCCACCCCACATTCAAACTTCCTCTCTTCTTCCACTCTGTCAATCTTCTCTGTGTATGTTTATTAGTACTCATCTCAGTTCTTCCTCTCTCCAGTCTCTCTGTCCCTTCATTTTGCTATTTACTTTGTCTCTTATTTCCACTCTTTTCCTTTTCCTCTTTGCTTTCTCTTCTATTTTCCCCTCTTCTTTGTCCCCCTCTTTTTTAACACTCTTAAGTGACTTATCTTATTCACTGTCATTTTCCAAAGTCCTATACTATGCTACTATCATTTGCTTATAAGAATCTTAACAAGAAAATTAAGTCTCAAAATTCACAGTGAAGGAAATTTGTCTTCTTAAAAGAGATCTTGTGACAATAGCAGCAAAACCACCTAAAATTTCCCTGTGTAGTTGATTGTACCATTTGTCATGTGGTCATTGTTAGAAATTCAGATGGACACGTTTTGAGTGGTATTCTATATTACTATTAAATAAATGTATACATGCACACACACACACATACGTATATTCCCTAGCTTTGTCTATTTAGAGGGCCTATGGGGGCAACACTCCAAAGCAATCAGGACACTCGGTTTTCAGAACTTTGCTCTTAAATACCATTCTCCACCAAATGGAAATGGGGCTTCTCAAAAAATCGCTGATTCTACAGTTGAAGCAAGAAGAGTACGAGATGAGTCTGGAACATTTTATTGTGTGAGAATTACTCAAAGAATGGTGGGAGAATGTTAGAGGACAGATAATCTAGCTTGAAGGAACTCTACTGGCCAAATCTGAAACAATCTGGAAATGAAAACAAATAATGATAGAACTCTTTGTAGCCTATTGAATAAAATGAATATCTACAAACCCATACTGATAAAAATAAACATAATAAATGAACAAGCTGAAAGTTTGATGAAGAATGGAATATTTACTTAGTTTCACATAACTACTCCACAAAATACTTATTAATTACAAGGGAATTACAAAGGGAAAATTAGAGAAGCCTGGCAGATACAACCTCAATCAATTGATCAAAGTGAACATCATCAGTCATGGGGCAAATCAAAATTGTGCACCAACAAATAGGAAGCAATGAGACAAACATAGTATCACTTCTGTTATGTTCCTGCCAAAGATGCATAACTGTATCTAATCACAAGGAAACATCAGACAATGCACATTAAGGGATATCCTTCAAAATAACTGGCAATTTTCAAAAGTGTCAATGTCATGGGAGTTCCCACATGAAGAGATTTAAATAAACATGACAATCGAACAATGCCTGATTCCGAAGTGGATCTTCTTTTCAAACCAAAAACAATTGGGACGATGGTAGAAATCTGAGTAGTGTGTGGGACTAGGTGACAGTAAAGTACCATGCTCTTTCCTGATTTGGAAGGCTCTGGTATGGTGACGTAGTAGTGTGCCCTTGTTTGTAGAAAAAATACACAAAAGGGCTCGGGGTGATGGGGCACCCAGTGGGTGATTTATTCTCAAATAAAGAAAAGAAAAAATTTCTTTAAATTTTGCAAAGCATGTGAAATTGTATCAAAATAAGCTAAAGAAACAAAAATAACCAGGACTAACCTTTTCGTAGGGTATCTGCAGAAGATCCAACACCACTGAATGGGCCCCCATATTTTTCAGTAATCGTTGATGCTGATTCCGACACTTTTTATTCTGTACACAGAGTTTACTTAGCCTAATCAAGATCTTTAAAGAGAAGAGGAAAAGCATGAAATATAACAAATAACAATATTAAATATAATATATAAGCAAAAATTATCTGGCAGGCAAATATAAACCTCTATAAGAATATCTTGTATCTGCTGACCTCCTTTACAATCCGGTAGTTATTGCTCTTATTGCTGTCAATCTGAGGTTTCTTGGTTCCATCCTGCACTGGACTTAAAATGTTCGATTCCTAAAAGGTACACAAATATGTACTTTTATGCCATTTGTAGCTTCATGGTAAATTCATTTCTTTTGTATTAAACATATTTTGTAATTATTTTGCAATAAATCTATTATTCAAGTTAAATGTTTCTTTTATACTTTTTTATTGCATAAAATGTTCCTTGGCGTGAACGAGCCATGCAAATCACCACTACCCAATAAGAACCCAATGACAAGTTACACAGAATGACCTATTATTATGAGTTAAATTGTTAAGTTTTCCTACACATTATTAGTGCATATCCTTATGAGACATATATATCTCAGACATGCTGTGATTTTATATTGCCTATATGAGAAGAAATAATGAAAATACAGGGTATAAAAGATATAATTTAATCACTAGGAATGAACTGTAAGAAAAAAAGAGTGATGGAGCAGATCTTCACAGCTGAACACATCTCAAAGAGAGCAAAGAACAATGTAATGCAACAATTCTCTGTCACGTTACCATGACATCCTTAAGAGTCATGACTCAGGACCAACATACAGGACCAGGAAAATGAAGAAAGAAAAGTAAAAAGTAAATTAAAATACAATTTTTAAGTGACCAAATTAATAAAGCTTATTAAGAAAAGCTGAAAAACCAAAAATACTTAACTATAATAACCTTTATCTGTAGCATCACAATAAAAAGCAAATATAGGAAGTAGACATATTTTAAAGATCAACTATTGGTGTCATCTTATGAAAATCAAACACCAGGCTGGGCACAGTAGCTCATGCCTATAATCCCAGCACTTTGGGAGGCCGAGCTGGGCAGATCACCTGAGGTCAGGAGATCGAGACCATCCTGGCCAACATGGTGAAACCCAGTCTCTACTAAAATACAAAAACCTAGCGATGGTGTAGTGGTGTATGCCTGTAGTCTCAGCTACTGGGGAGGTTGAGGCAGGGGAATCTCTTGAACCTGGGAGGTGGAGGTTGCAGTGAGCTGAGATTGCACACTGCACTCCAACTGAGCAACAGAGCAAGATTTGTCTCCAAAAGAAAAAAGAAAAGAAAAGAAGATCGAACACCAGTGACAAACCCATTCCAAACATTTATGAAGATGCAATGCACACCCAGTACTAGATTATGGTGAACGGATCTAAAAGAGACACATAGAAGATATGGTCCTTCTCACAAGAAAATCACAGTTTACCTAAGAAAACAGGGAAAAATATACAAAGATTTGCACTGGGCAAAATTCACTATTCAGAGAGAGAGAGAGAGAGAAAGTAAGAGAACAGCTGCAGCTTTAGACAAGTTTATGAAGGAGGTCAAGTTTAAGGCAAGGTCTAGAAGGATGAAAAGTGTCTAGTTAGGCATAAAGGATGTTTTAGGTGGGCAGGGGAAAGCCTTGCCAGGTGAACAAGAAGTTACTTTAGCCAAAGGTACTGCAGCAACAACAAGCACATTTGTATTTAAAATATGGCAAGAATCAACAGGGTCCATTGCAAAGAGTGGGCAATCAGAGTGTGGTCTGATGGCCTCCATCATTTACAATCTATGGAAAATTGCACTTGGGATGAATGTCAAGTTCAACTTGGGTTCAAAACACCCTAAACTCCTGACTATAATGATGGTGTTGGGCACTCACAGTTAAAAGAAACCCTAGTTTAAGCTCAGGAAAATGTTACAAAGATACATGAGGCCAATTGATATAATTTCATTTGTCCCAAGTTGTTTCTCTTACTGTGCTCCAGGACAAAACACAAAATTAATAAATACCAAGAAAGAAAAAAAAAATACTTTGCTTGCTAATCAAACAGTTCTGAGGAAAGGCTTTAAGCAGCAGAATGACTTGGTCCATGTTGAGCCAGCACATTCCTTACTCAGCTTTATATTTTTCTTTTGCTTCTTTTCTGTCAAATATTGTCCTGAAGCTCCCAGTCTCAACTTCACTGTAGCAAGTGACCTCGCCCTCCCAATTTATTGAGCAGACAGAAAGTCCTCTACATGGACACTTCCTCTTTTCCATCCAAAAATTTCCAGTGGTGTCCACAAACCTATCTTCCCCACTGTGTCTCAGAGAACAAAATTGTTGATGCATGAATTCAAAAATTCTATTTCCTCATCCTCCTCTCCCTGCTTCATCCCTGTTTCTTGTACAAGAGCAGTTTCTACCCTTTAATGACTCTTTCTCATCTCTGAGCTTCGGCCTTGCTGATCACTTGTCACTCATACTCACTAGAATTGGAACTGCAAAAAGTAAAAGATTCAAACACTGAAAGCCTTCAAAGCATTACTAAGTTAGATTTCAGAGCTGTATCACCTAGCTATCATAATGAAAATTTGGACAAAAGTGAAAGCAGTCCAACCACCACTCCAGGTAAACAAAAGAGAGAAAAGAATGCAGGATATTACCTGCAAGACATTAACCATGAAGTGAATCTTAAAAATTGTAGGAGAAAGTATTAAACTATATATGTAAGTAAAGTCAATGTAGAAGAGAAAACACAACCCAGTGGCTAAGATGAATGAAAACTATTTAGATGGAAAGAGGCTAGAAGTCAGAGTATGAAACAAATATGTTTCCCATTTGATAGCAAAAATAATTGATGAGAAGTAGAAACTGCAAAAGCTAAAAATATAATTAGATTTCCTTTTTCTGATCACAAAGATGAAGGCTGGATTTTTAAAAGGTCATTTCATTTGTTTTCTGTAAGAGAAAAAATACTAAAATACATACACACAAACATACACATTTGTACCACAAATCAGGATTAAGATAGTACCAGCTCTAAAGATTGACAAAGCTCCTTAGTTAGAAAGGAGATCTTTCTGATATATGTCAACTTTAAAGAAAGCTGTTAAAAAAGGCAGGCGAAGCTTTGGTAGATATTCTTAATCCTGTTTTTCAAGCAATAATCTGAAGAAAAAGCAACCATCTTTTTTTTTAAAAAAGTAATCACAGAGAAAATGTACTACATTACAAAAAGTTATGCTCTTTAGTTCAGCCCAGGGGAAGATATAGACAATGCTAAACTCTGTAAGTGTGGGAATTATGAAAAATAATGATTTTAATTTAAAAGTGCTAGTAGTCAACAAAAGGCAGCAACATTGGAGAATTCAATAAACAACCCCTTTTAATTTCAGAAAATAACTTAATTTAATTAAATTGAACAAAAACTCATGGAACATCTGGATGATTCCAAAGCAGTAATCAGGGTAATTTAAGAAATATGTAAACTATGTAACTAAAATTGGGTTTTATTTTCTCATTCTGATGTCAGATTGGTCTAAATAAAGGTGTTGCAAAAGTTTTCCTCCTGAAAGAGTAGAAATTGGTTGTATTCTTTATGTTTTATACAATTCTTCATATTCGATAAACTTTAGCCCTACATCACTGGCAAAATCTATAAAACTCTGAATTTATTTCTAATGACAAAATATCAGAAAAGTACAAAATGTAGAAGTGTGACTTATGTGGCATCCCAGAGCTGAATGGGCCCAGAAAAAAAATTTGTAACACTGAGAACAGTGTGAGGCTCGTAGCACATCTCCAAATGATCCTTTTGACAATAGTGATGAAAAATAAATATGGGACTCCAAACATCCCTGCACTTTATTGTAATTGCTTCCTATCATCTGGAGAACCTAATGGAATATGGGAAGCAGCTTAGTTCAGTGATTTTGGAAGCAGCTATATTTTTAATTGCATAGTATATACCATAACACAAAACAATAGGTTCAAAAACAAGAGAGCAAGAAGACTCTAGAAATTGGGTGAGCATCAAGATTCTAGGCAGAGATATAAAGAGTGAATATTGGTTCTAAAGATAGTTTCTCCGCACACCTGCAGTCCCAGCTACTGGGGCGGCTAAGGCAGGAGAATCATTTGAATCCAAGAGACAGAGGTTGCAGTGAGCCAAGATCACGCCACTGCACTCCAGCCTGGGCTACAGAGCAAGACTCCATGTCAAAAAAAAAAAAAGTTTCTCCCATTTTTTTCTGGCATTAGTCAAGGAAACTTTTATATCAATAGCAAAAATGATAAAGGAAAGTAACATTATATGAACTATATGGTGAACTAAATATTAGCACTGGCTAGGTATGATGACTCACGCCTACAACCCCAATACTTTGGGAAGCCAAGGTGGGAGGACTGCTTGAGTCCAAGAATTTGAGGCCAGGCTGGACCACATAGAAATACCCTGTCTCTATAAAAAATTTTTTATTAGGTGGGCATGGTGGGCTCACCTATAGTCCTAGCTACTCAGGATGCTGAGGGAGGAGGATCATTTGAGCCAGGAGTTTGAGGCTGTAATGAGCTATGAATGTGCCAATCACTCCAGCCTGGGCAACAGAGTGAGACCCAACTCAATAAATAAATAAATACTGGCACTAATTAATGGGACTCCAGCTCCTTAATTTAACCAAGGGCAATCATGCTTTTAAAAATGGAATTTTCCAAATCCTACAATGTAGAGCTGTCTACATCTGCAGCTGCGTTATTAAAATAGCTTGGTGCGTGCCTTCTATTTATTCCTATCCCACTGAAGTTTAAGGAGGTCCATCCTCAGCCAAGTTGCCAAGTCAGCAAGACTGCAAGGCCTTCTGCTCACCATCTGTACTGCTAGCCTTCTCTGGTGTAACCACTCTTTAAACCAGTCAGTGGCACCATCAACCAGCCACCCTCCCACAACTTCAGAGGCCAAATGCTTTTTGTCTTCCATCCTCACCTCCCTTCAAAACATGCAAAAAAAAATTTTCTAATAACCAGTCTTTTATATTTGATTGGCCAATCAGATTCAGATTATAATGTAGTTGAAGGTGTTCAGAATAAATATTGCCTCCTTCAGATAACTGAATAAACCTCTGTGGGATGAGGAGATATTTTTTTTTATCCCTCCCATCTAATGATAACATCATGGACTAGTCATTTAGGGAGATATCACCCTAGATCTACTTCTATGACCTTGCATGGAAAGCTAATTTGGACCATCATAGTATCATGGTTGTTGGTTTCTTCTTCCCTGAGAAGCACCTAAGGCTGCTTGAAGACTTGGGCACAAATCCACTATGGGCAGAAGAGGCTATGACCAGCATTCCTGGCAGAGAATTTCCTTCCAGATGTTTCCTCAAGACAGGGGAAAAGTTCTTCCCTCCTAGAGAATACATACATATCCATAACCTTACCTAAACCTTTTTTCCTTTTACTCTGTCCCAAGACAAATACAATAATCATGTTTTTCTGGCTCATTTGATGTCATTTTAGTTAGTATTTGATCATGTTTAATCTGATGTTCTAGAACACAACCCAAATCTCCTTTACAATCTGTATCTCTGATAAACAAGTTAACCAAAAAAGTTTGTGCCACTGAGGTACAGCCTCTTTGCTTAGACAGGTATTAGGAAAAACTAGAAATGTTTAATGTGACCATTAACTGCTTTCATAACAACACATCAGGAACCTATGATCACACAGAAACATGTCCCAGAAATTTTCTGATGTAACTCCAGGGATGGCCCAAAACTCACCACTATTACATAAAATGTAGAAAGGATGGGCAACCTTTTGGTCAATAGAATGGCATACAGAGCACTGCACAGGAAGTGAAACAGCAACATAATAGAACCCTTAGAGGAGGACTTTGATACTGATACATTGTATGAAGGAAGCTTTCCTAGTCACAATAGGGTTGCAGCTCACCTGGACCCAGACCCATACGGACATGGTTGTGAGAATGGGGGTGTATGCATGAAATGTGTGAGAAGGAGGAATCAGTACTGCCTTTTACACTCACTTTTTCCCCCAAGAAATCATTACAGAAATGTTGTTGTCTGCTCTAAAAACAAATGTATACCCTGATTTGAATGAATCAGCCACTATTATTTCCTCATTAGCCACTCGCTGAAAAAAAGAAACCATATGGGAACACAGAATCTTCACTATCAACTTATATTGAAGTAAGAACAAGTAAAGCCAGGCACCATGGTTCACACCTGTAATCCCAGCACTTTGGGAGGCTGAAGCAGGTGGGTTGCTTGAGCTCAAGAGTTCAAGACCAGCCTGGGCAATATGGTGAAACCCCATTCCTACAAAAAATACAAAAATTAGCCAGGCATAGTGGTATACACGTATGGTCCCAGCTATTCAGGAAGCTAAGGGAGGATGACTGGAGCCTAGGAAGTTGAGGCGGCAGTGAGCCATGATCGCAACACTGCACTCCAGCCTGGATGACAGAGCAAGACCATGTCTAGGAAAAGAACAAATGGAAAAGTTAAAAAAAAATAAGATAGTAACTTATTTATAGCATGATGGTAAATTCTAAAATGTGTTCTGTGTTCTAGAACACAACCCAAATCTCCTTTACAATCTGTATCTCTGATAAATAAGTTAACAAATAAAGTTGGTACCAGTGGGGTGCAGCCTCTTTGCTTAGACAAGTATTAGGAAAAACTAGAAATGTTTAATGTAACCATTAACTGCTTTCATAACAACACATCAGGAACCTATTATCACACACCAATACTACGTGAGTACTGTTTTAGTAGTATCAATTTAAATGTGATTAGAAAATGTGAAGGGAAAAAAATCCCATAAAAAAAGGTCTAAAAACCAAGTAATTCAAGTGACACCTTATGGAAGTATAATTGTTACACTTAAGAATTTATATTATAACCAAATAGAATGAGAATGTGTAAAACAAGAATTTTAGTAAAAGTTATTTTGTACATTTATGTCATGTAAAAAGGGCTTATTAATTGAAACTCATCTGTTAACAATTACCTTCAGTGGAATTAGCTCAGACATAAGGATGGGAATATGTATAGTGATATAAACAAGTAAATAAATTATACAATGAGGTTTGGGGCAAAAATAGAAACTGGAGACAAGAAAACAGATTCCATAAAAGGAAAATTCAGGAAAGCACTGTCCAAAACTAATGAATAAAAGCTCTTCATGAAATTACCATAGTGTCCCTGAGTGGTTAGGTCAAGCTGCAAGGTTCTGTCTAGAACACATGGACTGCTTCTATCTCAGGCCATCAAGGTAGACATTCTACCCGTTCTGTCAAAAATCAGCTAATCAATCACAACTTTGGCTGAAGAAACAAGTTTATATAGAACTTTTTCCCACTACACGGAATCTCATGCCAACACTTGGAAAAGGAGAACCTTCTTCACATATATCCTTCTAGAGGGATCTGCCACCTTGAATGCTTCATCAAAGGAAAAAAGATCAGAAGTGGCAGGCAAAGAATGGAATACAGTTTTTGCTTTTAACAAGCAATGAGATGTGGAGGTAATAGAAAAACGATCAGATAGGGAAGGTGTGCCTAGGGAGAAATAGAGAAAAATCAATGAAGAAAAGGAAAGAGAGGGAAGGGAGAGAAGGAAGGAATTAACTCATAATTAATAAACTAATATAATTAATAAAAAAATTAAGATAAATCTACAAACTATAAATCAAACTCCTATGAGGAATATTAACACTAACAAAGTCAACCAAAAAACTCAATAACAATGTTATATCATGCCCAGTGAAATATAAACTATCAAGAGCTTTTCTGACAGGCCTTCTAAGCAGGTATTTTTTAAATAATCATAGAGATAGCGAAGAACAGCATATCTCATGCCCGATGGGCACCTCTGTGGTTGCCCTGTGTCATGCAGTAGTGTTCAGGATGATGTCACAGCATCGCTCAGCATGGAAAAGGAAGGATAGCCTTTATGGGGAAAGGATAGGCTACAAGCCAAGCAACAGCAAGAGAAGAGAAGGCACAGATCCCCATCCACCCATCTCCCTGCACAGGAGTGCTGGGTGCTCTGCTAGACAGTATGGGTCTAGATTTCCAAGCAACCAGTCACTGCAATGCCACAGTAACTACCTATAGGGCAAGTTGAAGAGTAACCTTCTCAATAAAGGGACATACAAACTGCTTCAGCACCAGGTTGTACCTGCTGTTTACAGGAATCTTTTGAACACTAGCCCATGGCCCATAAAAATTGGACTGTCCCTGCTGATGGGCAGAAGCCACAGATCCTATGAGAAGCCAAATCAGTACACAGCCCCTTGGAAGAGAGGTACTCCTCATCCAGCAAAAACAGTACCAGCCACCTCATTGTCCAGATAACCCAGAGTCAGCCCCTAGGGACATTTTTTAGTTAATTCTATCCCTTACATCATACATCCATTAAAAGAATGAAAATAATTAAGAAATAAAA
Organism: Saimiri boliviensis; assembly: GCF_048565385.1. Classification (NCBI taxonomy): domain Eukaryota; kingdom Metazoa; phylum Chordata; class Mammalia; order Primates; family Cebidae; genus Saimiri; species Saimiri boliviensis. The sequence continues at coordinate 88,475,306 of NC_133455.1, forward strand.
ATAGATATGAATCTAGAATAGACAGATATGAAAAAGAACCAGTTAAATAACCTGAAAATGAAATATATGGTCTTTGAAGTAAAAATTAGATAGACATTTTGAGCATGAGACTACATTAGTGAGAGTTTAAGTCAATTTTTTAAAAAGAGCCACTGTACTCCAGCTGGGTGACAGAATAAGACCCATCTCTAAAGAAAAGGAAAGAAAAAGAAGCTGGAAACCATAGATAGGTGAGTAGATAGATATAGAGATAAATACAGGTATACACACAAATATGGAAGCAAAATCACTGTAAGAAAAATTAACACTCAAAATAAACAACATGAGGAGGAACTTTCCTTTGAAGCACTGCAATGCCCACGTGACCTGCTTCTCAACCCTAAATAAAGCGGTGGATGAACGTAAAGGGTAATCCTGACTTAACCTACTCGGATACGATTTCCTGAGTTAATCTCTCCTTCCTATATTTAGAAGTCAACGCATTTTGAAAGCGATGAATTAGTAATTTCTCCTAATGCTACTGATATTGTCAACTTGTTATATTTTAGCCTTTAAGCTTTCAGAAATGATGATACAGTCTTTTAATGCTGGGGATGATAAGTTTAATAAAGGAAAACACTATAATATACAATAGATAATAAAGCTCCTCAGCTCTAGGGATGCAACGGGCTTACCAGAGACCAAATCCATCCCCTTCTCCTTATTTATAAGAGATCAAGTACAGTAATGGTATAATTTTGGATTATAAACCAAGACTTGTTAGTGTTAGTAGACAGACCATCAATTCACATTTATTGACAACAGAGTATACCAAATTTACCACTGAGGGGGGAAAAACACACTTTTGTGTTATTAGAGATATTTTTTATTCTCAAAATGAAGGATCACATTAAAGTTATCTGGTCTTCTGATATCTAAGCAAGCACAAAGTTAGACCATTATGAGCTGTTTTAGAACAATGCTGATGGTGCTGTGTTTACAGTCTTTGTAAGATTTACTGAACAACAAAGGAGTATTGTTCATATTGGCTTGCTAGAGTGTGTGCTGCCTGCTACTGGCTGTTTCCATTGATACTGTGATATATTTCATCCTGTTTACAATACATTGCCACAATCTTTGGCTGTTGGGTTATTGCATAATATGGATTATTTAGCTGTATATAAATTAGTAACTTCATCGTTTCTCACTTTTGCTCTCCTTATATTAATTCATTATATAGGTACCATTCTCCTGGTTTCTCAATTCACCTATTTGCATACATTTCTACTGCTATCTCCCTAGTTCATGCTTTCAGAACCTCACACCTGAATTTGTACAAGAGCCTCTTAATGGGTGTCCCAACCCAGCCTCTTGTTCTTCTAAAGCATTCTGGATTCTGTTGGATTCAATTTCCAAAACAGTATGCTTACCTCCCTACCCAAGAATCTTCACAGGCTCCTAATTTCCAGCCATTTCAAATATAATTCACTTATTCTTGAACTTTACTTTTCTTATTACTCTTGAACACATTAGCTAACTCCTCCCAATCCTTCAGAATAGGCCTATGTGTAGAATCTGGAGTGAGGCCTTCTCCCAGTCATCAGACCCATGCTGGCCTCTCCTTTTTCTGTACCACATAGTTCAGTATATAATCAACTACTTTGTTACCCTGTTTTTTGGGTGTTCATGAAATGTGTTTATTCTTTGAGGGCAAGTAGAATATTAGATTTAAGTCCAGATATTAAACTTTAAGTATGGAGAGGAGAAATTCAAGTATGCACAAGGCAAGTGAGCATGAAAGCCATGGGATTGAAATGTACACTTTACACAGCAATTGAAAGAAAGATTTTACTCTAGAGAAACATGACAATTCACCAAATGCAACCATGCATGTCATTCACATTGCCTCAAACCTAGCATAGGTTTGAATAGATATTATAGAGACAAATACACAGGTTCAAAACAAAGAAGAGTTGTCTCTTGTTAAGAATTATCCAACAGAATATGATAAAGTACAGAGAAATCCTTCCTGTATAACATCTAAAAGTGATTGATAAAATATTTTTGATGTGTCTTTATAATAGCAAGGCCAGAAACCCTGAAAATACATAAAAATTTTAGAGCAATAATCAAGCACTAGACTCATCATTGGCTCTGAGGGCATCAGCCAAACTTAATAACCTGGATTCTGAGTTTTGTTATCACACACACACACACACACACACACACACACACACACACACACACAGCAAAAGAAAACAAAATCCAGATCCCAAGCAAAATGAAAGGTCTGATCAGAGACCCTGGCATAGAATCAGGAATACTAAGGGTGACACCCACAGTGATAAACCAGGGAAGATGTGGCCCACAGAAGAGCAAAGGGTTAGCTATCTTGGCTTTGGCTCTCATCAAAAACAAAAGAGGGGGAAAAAATTCTCTTGAGGCTCCCATATGAAAAGAGAAGCACACTTTCACTCAACATTGGGGACCAGAATGTCCAATCTAAAGAGGTCCCAAAAGACCCAAGTCAAAAGTCATGTTGAATATGGTTACAGAATATAGTGTCCCAACGTGCTTCACAGAGGCAAATAAAATCTAAATGAGGCCTTAACTACAGACCTCAAAGGAATTCCACATACAAAGTTCCAAAGAATGTGAGTTCACAATAAAAATATCACCAAACACCTGACGCAAATACATCCCAAAGACTTCAGCAACAATAGCCAACTTAAAACTGCAAAGAACCCTCCTTTTACAAAACAACCAGATCGTGGATATAAACCTATTTAAATCACATTTCTGGGCCCACAGAAAACAAAGGACAACTCCCAGAGACCCCACCCTCCATCTTCTAAGGGAAAAATGGAAACTGAAACCAGATCAGAGAGCTCCAAGCAACAAGGGCACAATGTAAGTTTCCCGGAAAGCAAATGACAATACTAGATCTGCAACACAAAGACTAAGTAAACTCTGAGCAAGTGTCTAGTTTGGGAAGCTAACCCCAAAACTCCTGCCTTAAGACAGGTATATAAGAAGGGAGTAATGTGGTCTCAGGCTAGCAGCGCCCCCTGCCAAAAGGCAAATGCAATCACAAATACTCCGAGAAGAAATCCCCTATGTCAACCCCAGGACAAAAGTCAAAAGATAAGAGATCAAAACCTGCACCCAAATGTTCAAAGCAGCTTTATTCATAATTGCCAAAAATTGGAAACAACCAAGATGTCCTTCAATAGGTGAATGTATAAACTGTAGTACATCCATACAAGGAACTATTATTCAGCAATAACAAAAAAATGAGCTATGGACATGGAAGAATTTAAACACATACTGCTAAGTAAAAGAAACCAATCTGGAAAAGCTACATACTGTATAATTCAAATTATATGAGATTCTGGAAAAGGAAAAACTATAGAGATTATCCCCCCAAAAAATCAGTGGTTGCCAGGGACTCAGGGATTCAGAGGGAGAGACAAATAATTAAAGCACAGAGAATTTTTAGGGCAATGAAACTGTCCTGTTTGACACTACAATGGTGGATACATGTCATTATGCATTTGTGAGAACCAATAACTAAACAACACAAGGAGTGAACCTTAATAAATTATGGACTTTCATTAAAAAATACTGTGTCAATATTGGCCCATCAATTTAACAAATATGCCACACTCATCCTAGATGTCAACAACAGAAGAAAGAGAGAGAGAAGAGGGATTAGATGGGAACTCTGTGCTTTCTGTGCGATTTTTTTCTAAACCTAAAACTGCTGTAAAAATGAAGTCAATTTGAAAAAAATATGAGCTCATAATCAAAGATGATCAAAATATAATGAAACACAACATGAGTGAGAATCATAAGAAAATCTCAAGTACGTCAGATCTCAAAGTTATTATATACAGACTATTAAACAGCCATAGGGAATCACAAAAATTAGAAAATAACAAAGCATGATCAAAAATGACCAAATAGATTTGAAAAAAAATTCACATTTCAGGTTTGAAAAAAATGAAATTTCAGGTATGAAAAAATATAGTGGCTGAAGTTTAAAAGTCAATTGGTAGAGAAGACTTCAAATAAGACCGACCTGAAGAGAGACTCAGATGAGTCTAAAAAAATTATCCAATATACCATACAAAGTCATAGGTAGGGAAAATATAAAAAGGAAATGAACAGATATGAAGTATATAGAAATATATTAACTAATAAAGTTCAACATGCACTTAATTGGAGTTTCAAAGTTAAAGCACCACTATTTAACAGTGAGCAAACTTCTCAACAGCAGCAATGGAAGCCAGAAGACATGGAATAAAATAATCAGAAGAGAGGGGAAATAACTCACAGTTGATAAACCTTTTTGTTCTGCAGTAAAAATATAATAATTTCAAATGTACAGGCTTCTAATGACATAGTCTCAAACTGCATGAAGTAAAACTTAACAGAAATGCAAGGGGAAATTGATAAATCTACCATTGTAGTAGGAAATGTCAATAACTCTCTCACTTAGTGATATGTTAAGAAAATTAAAATATTATTAAATATATTATTTAAGCACAATTTATAAGCTTGATTCACCAGTCATATAAAAAGAATCCTACACCCATTCACATTCTTCTCAAGCCACATTGGACACTTACAAAACCTAGATGTATAACAAGCCAAAAAGCAAGTCTCAATGCATTTTGGAGAAATGATACCATAATAACTAAATTATCTTGTCACAAGTTAATTAAGAATTCAATTAACAAAAAAGGTAAATTTTACCTATGCATGTAGAAATTTAAAAACTCACTTCCAAGTAATTCTAAGCCAAAGTACTCACAATGGAAACATTTTTAATATCTAATATTGAAAAATAATAAAAGTATCATTTGTCAAAACTCAGGGAATGCAGCTCCTTAGGAAGAAATTATACCACCAACTTTTTTAAAATCAAAAATTCTGTCAACATAAAAAGAGTATAGTAGGGTAAGTATAATAAAATAGCAAACAAATCCAGAATCTCAACAAACCCCAAAACAGACTATGTTTAAAAGATGAATAAAATACAGGTGACCTTGAACGACATGAATTTGAACTTATACACAGATTTTCTTTTACCTCTGCTGCGCTTGAGACAGCAAGACCAACCCTTCCTCTTCCTCCTCCTTCTGAGCCTATTCAGCATGAGGATGATGAGGATGAAGGCCTTTATGATGATCCATTTCCACTTAATATGTAGTAAATATATCTTCACTTCCTTATGATTTTCTTAACATTTTATTTTCTCTAGCTTATTTTGCACTATGTAATTCACACAACACAGAAAATGTATGTTAACTGACTGTTTATGTTATCAATAAGGGTTCCAGTCAACAACAGGCAATCAGTAATTAAGTTTTGAGGGAGTCAGAAATTACAGAAATTTGCAACTGTACGGGAGGTTGGTACACATACCCATCCCCCAAATACTGTTCAAGGGTAAACTGTACATAAAACTCTGGCAAGACTGAGCTAGTAGAGCTAGAGAAAAGAAGAGAGCCATAAGCAAAACATATGAAGAATGAAAAGGGAGTACAAAGTTATGAATACAGCAGAAATTTAAAAGATAGCAAAAGAATATGAACAAATTTATGCCAATAAATTTGAAAATTTCAAAATATGGCTAGAAAAATACACAACAAATTAACTCAAAATGGAAAATTTGAATGAATTTATAACCAATAAAAAATTGAATTAGTAGTCAAAATCTTCCCACAATGTAAATATCAGGCCCAGACAGTTTTGCAGACAGGTTTTACCAAACATTTATGAACAGATCATTCTAATCTTACACAAAGAAAAGGGAATATTCTACAGCTTGTTTTATGGGACTAGTCTAACCTCAATACCACCACTTGATAGGAACACTTAAAAAAAAGAAAGAAAGAAAGAAAGAAAATTACAGATGTAAAATTCTACACAAAGTACTAGCAAACAGAATCTAGCAATGTAAAAAGAAAAAAATCACCTAGATATTTTAAACCTAGAATGCAAGGTTGCTATAGTAGAAGCTCTAAGATTTATGTCATTAAGATGAACAGATTAAATTCAAAAATATATAATCTTAATAGATTCATAAATTACATTTAATTAAAGTCAATAACCATTTGTGGTTTTAAAAAGTAAACTAGGAAGAGAATGTGCTCCTCGATAAAGGGTACCTATATAAGAACATACAGTAAGTATTTTATTTAATAGTGAAATATTAGAAACATTCACTTTAAAATCAGAAACAAGACAAAGATGCCCATTATTACCATTTCTATTTGACGTCATACTAGAAAATTCTACAAACACAATAAAGCAAGAAAAAAAGAAATAAACAATAATCTTCAAGTTTGAACTTACAACATTAATCTGACTTGAAGTGAACAAATATGTTTAACCTTATTAGTAGGTACACAAGAATTGGTAGGACTTAACTACCTGCCTGTACAGAATTTAGCTTTATCTAAACTGAAAGAAGTAAAATGGCAAATAAACATAAAAAAGAAAAATCTCATCCTCATAAGTAATTCAGCAAAATGAAAATCACAACAGAGATAATATATCAAGTGCACTCAATCTTCAAAAGTGGGGAAATTAGCATGGGGAGAAATGACAGATACAGGTGAGGGGACGGAAGGCAGCAAACCACACTGCCATGTGTGTACCTATGCAACAATCTTGCATGTTCATCACATGTACCCCGAAACCTAAAATGCAATAAAATAAAATAAAAATAAAAATAAAAAAAAAGAAAAACACCCACCATAAGGATGGGGAGCTAGAAGAACTCTCACACACCAGTGGAGGGAAAACACCTGGCATTGTCTGGTAGAGGGGAACATACTGCATGTGTCACTCCTACAGAGGCAGCCCAGAGAATCTCCCAAACATGTGCACCAGGTAGCATACAACATTTTTCACAGCAGCACTGGTCTTAGTAGCAAATTTTCTTTTAAAACACCAAAACCAGGAAGAGCCCAAATGCCCATCAACAGCTAACTGGATAAACATAGGCATAAATGCAATAATATATATTAGAGAAAATGAATAAGTTGCAGTTATACATCAACAAGGATGAACAATGAAAACATGTACAAAATAGGCTAAATAAATATTTCTCATACATTTCTTATGTTTTAGAAATACAGACACATGGTAAAACTACTAAGCAAGGAAGTTGCTCAAATAAATTCATCATAGTGGTTTCCTCTGTTATACAGGGAGGGACCACATCAACTTCTTACTGGCAATACTCTATTTCTTAAGCCATACCTTAATACCAACAGAATATGCTACCTTGGGTGGTACTGAATTTCCCATCACAGAAGTTTGCTTTGTTTGAAGAAATAATCTCACTCAGGTGAGATATTTAGAGATATGAGAACACATATATCAAGCAGAGAATTGGAGGTGATTATCCCTACAAGTATCCTGTAACTCTAAAATTTCATAATTCCATATCCATCATAGTAAACAACACCGTGTGTTACAACACAAAAAAATAATAATAATTACAACAAACGCTGACTGAATCTTAATGTTGAACACTATTGGTTGCTAACCAACATTCTTTCTTATTCTTCCCTGCTAGAAAAATCCAATTTTGTTTGGCCATGTATCCTTCTCCCATGTAACTCAAGGCGTATCCTACCTTGAGAGACATCTTTTATGTAATCTAAACTAATCCTGTACTCCACTGGTGTAGTTTTAACATCTGGCCCTGTTCTGGCCAAAGAGACATGAAATAAGGTGAGGGATGTCTAGAAAAGGTTTCCTTGCTCTTAAACAAGAGACCCAGAAATAGATATTCCTTCTTGATGCTGTCGTGCACAGATGTGATATCTAGGATGCTACTGCCATGATGCTGTCAGGAGAATGACTGGCCTCAGAACTGAGCCCATTGATCCATGATGCCAACACTGAGGCAAGGAATTAAAGCTGGAGACTCACTTCTTGACTTGTTGGTAAGTAATGTATCATCTTATTATATATATTTTCATATTGTTTATATTCCCACTGAAGCCATATTAAATGACACACCATGTGCATAGGGTTTCCTCATTTAATCTTTATAGCAATTCTAAGAGCTAAGTACCATTATGATGTCCATCTGATAGTCAATAAAAATAAAACTTAGAAAATGAAAATAATTTGCTCAAAGTGCATATACCAAGTGGCAAATTCTGGAGTGTCTGATTCCAAAACCCAAGCTAATAACCTATGCATTGTCCTTTCTATGAGGCGTATTATTACCTGACACTTAGCATTTATTCCTACCCCTGAGGGTTCCCCTGTATCACAGATTTGGTTTCTCAAATTCCCCTGCAGCTGAAGTTCTAAATTCAATTAATTTTTGCAAATGAGATAAACTTGTGCAGAACTTAAACGCCAGAAGGGAAATAAGGGCATCTAATTGTGGCTGTGATGGCTGCAAAGGAAATCCCAGTAAACATGAGTATGCATTGAAGCCCATGTGCCAGTATCTTGTCACAAACTTCCAAAGCATTTTGGAAGCATTTTGATTACTCTAATTATCTCTTGCTCTGTTTTCACTTTTCACTTCACAATATTTTGGGTAATCTAACAAACATAAAAGCAAAAGCAGGTAAACCCATCAAAACGGTTTATATGCCTACAGGTTAAAAAACAACTATATAAAACACCAGACAGGCATTTACAAAACTTTTTGTATTAACAATTATGATGCTGGTACTAGCTTGCTTTATCTAAACATGACTACTAAAGCAGTATTTAACATTTTTTTAAATGGTCATACTTACTTAGTGAAATGTGAAAACTAATTAACATACTACAAAAGCCAATATAACAAATGATAGTCACTGTTTAGATTTTTGGTATTTTCATACTGAAAATAAAGCATATTGGTCTTCCATTTAGATATTTTTACATAAGGATATGCATAACGATAGCACTGATTTACTGGTTGGCAAAAAACAGCCACAGTGAAAGGGACCATAAAAATTCACCTCTCTCCACCTATCTCAGTTTAGGGTCCACTCCTTTTGTTCTCCTTCCACTCCTTCCTATTTTCCTGATTGCTGGATTATAGAATTTACAGTGGAAATGACAAAGAGTGAAACACTAGACAGATGAGGTAGGAAGTGGTAGAAATTGACAAGCACTAACCAAAGTGCTAGTTTATGGAGTTAACTGACAACTTAATAAATAAAAATTCTGTGCTCTGTTGCTCAGAATAGAATTTTTCTTTATGAACAATTTTGATTGTAGAGCATGTGGTTACATACCTGAATTAAAAGATATCATTTGGAGTATTTCAAAATAGATCTTGAAACAAACCTCAATTGGCTCTTCACCACCTTTCACTTGACTTTCCCCGATTTCTCCATTCTCATAGCTGCTGCTCTTCTCGACCCACAGCTCAGACTTTTCTACTGTCAGTCGAAGCTGGTCTAGATCTGCTTTGATTTGCTTGTAGTTATCTACGTCTTGATTAGACACCAGTAATTGCACCTAAAACAGAAGAATTTCAATCTCTTTCACTATTTCTAGAACATTTGCAAATATTTTATATGTATATTGATCATGAAAACCTACCTGGATATAAGTGTGAACTCTTAGCCAATATTTTCACATATTATAATTTTTAAGTGAGCCCTAGCGAAACTTTTCAAAGTGATTTAACATTAAAAGATACCCTTACTTTAATTTCACTGCTGAAGTTAATTTTTCTGAGACTGACTCTATCTGATTGAAAAGAGTGAGAAATATAAAAATAAGTGGGAGAAAATATCAATAGATACAATCTAAACTTCATCATACAAGTTTTTATTTTCCTATAATTTATAGGTATTATGACATATACATATATGCATTTATTAATATACAACTACTTTTAATTATTTCATATTCTTTTAACATATTCCTGTAAAACTGCCTAAATGATCAATACTCTATTATATTAAATAGTGAAACATATGTAAGCACTTAATTATTACTAATTAATAATCTCAAGACTGATGTCATATTCAAAGACCACAAAGAAAAAGATTAGATCCATAACAGTTCCTTTCTTTTGGATTTACGCAGTTTTCCATCACAAAATAATTATTTCAGGTCTATTGGTTCTCCTGCCCAAATTCATTAGTAAAATTTAAGGTCAAAATAATAGCAGTGGTAACAAAATTCCTAACAGGTTATTATCTTCCAGTACCTTCCTAAATCTTGGTGCCTTTCATTTGTTTTAAAGATGTTAACTAAAAATCACTTGTGGGGAACACCTTCTAAATAGATTGTGTCCTGGCATAGACAAGGCTGTATCAATGTTTAAAAATACAAAGTGTCCCCAGGAACAGCCATACAGTGTTATTACCCCTGTAGCCATGAAGTCAGGTTGGATGCTATGAACATCACTTACAGAGCCTCTGCTGTGGATGCACTGAGAGCTCTTAAATCTTACCTGTTTAAATGCCTGTAAAACCTCCGCCCTCTGGCTGAAGTGCTTGAACAATAGCTGCAGGGCTCCAGACAGCAAAGGCGGGTAGTCATGCATGATCAGATGAATGAGAACCCGTAAAAATGTCCTGCCTCCTTCATCATCAAGTTGAACTGGGTTTTTTTCCTTTCTATAAACCAAAAATAATTCTAAAGTGACTCACATTTATGTAACATCTACACTTTAGCATTAGAATTGTATACATATTCTCAAAAGTACATCATTTGTTTTTTGAAATTAGGAAGTGAAAAGGAAAACATTTTTACTTTTCCTCATGTAACTGATGAGGAAACAATCACTAAGAAACGCTGGTGTCTGTCCGTGAAAGCAGGATGACCAAACATCCTGGTTTATCCAAGACTCCGGGATTCCTAGGCAAACTGGGATGAGTTGGTCACCTCGGCATAGACAAAAGATGGGCATCTGCGTCAATCCAAAAGCATTTATGGGAGAAGGTGTGCTAGGCTGGATGTCCACCAATGACTGATTATGCCTGAGGCTCTAGAGGCCCCTACATGACAGGTGGGGAAGAGCAGGGAAGGCTAACCTGTGTGTGCCTGAACCATCACTAGAGCAGCCACAAGTGTGGCATACTAGGACTCTGGATGAGGTTCCACTGGGACAAAAGGTCCATCTATTATTTCAAGGTGAAATCATATACTGATTCCCTCTTTGGGAATAATGAAATTCTTCAATAGGAAAATACAACGATAAAAACTGGTACTATAATGTAAAAATTAAACTAAACTAAATGTTCAGTAGAGATAAAAACTCTTTTTGAGTGCCCTTAATTCTTAATTCTTGGTTGTCTTTCCAATGACAACCACAAAAACTGCAACAAAATGCTTAGTGTAGTCATCCCCATTACCCTCCCCAACTTTATCTGTGGTTTTACTTCCTGTGGTTTCAGTTGCCCGTGGTCAACCACGGTCCTAAAATATGAAATGAAAAACTTCAGAAATAAATAATTCACAAGCTTTAAATTTTGTGCCATCCTGCTCTGTCCCATTTGGAACATGAATCATCCCTTTGCCAGCGTCTCCATGCTATACGTGTTTTCCCCCTCATTAGTCACTTAGTAGTCATCTCAGTCATCAGGTGACTGTCAGAGAGTCACAGCATTTGTTCAAGTAACCCTTATTTTAGTAAACAATGGCCCCATAGTGCAAGAGCAGTGATGCTGGCATATTATATAATTGTTCTATCTTATTATTAGTTATGTTGTTAATCTCTTAGTATGCCTAATTTATATATTAAATTTTATCATAGGTATGTATATACAGGAAAAAACATAGTGTATATAGGGTTTGGTACTAGCTGTGGTTTCAGGCATCCATTGGGGGTCTTTGAATGTATCCCCAACAGATAAGGGAAGACTACTGAATAGACTGTTTTTAGGTTCTCATGTCAAGTCTGTAATAAAAATGAGCACCAGAAGCTTAATAATTTATAGCTTAAACATTTTACTTTTTCTTTTTGATCACTATTAATTTCATTTCTGAAGAAGAAAGAAACAATATTAAAACAATAAATGGTAGGATTCCTGATGGCAAAGGAGGCTAGTCATGTCAAAGGTATCTTATTTTATTTAATCATGGATATTTTCAATAGGCAGAAAATAGCTTTATTTCTCACATACAAAGTTAATGATAGCATTAAAGAAGTTACTTTCTTGTCTCAAATAGAATCTAAGATTCAGGAAAGCAATGTTTTACGAGATGCAGTGATATTTATACCAGGGGAGTTAAAGGGCATTCTTGGGCTGTCATTATTTGAGGAAAGAAAAGCAAAGAATTCAGAGAAAAGTTCAATACACTGATCTCATCTCTCTTGTCCTTTTTTTTTAACTGACCTAAAGAAAAGCTATGCTTTCTCCTCTAGAGTAAATTAGCAGCTTTATTTCTGGCAGAAATTATGTTAGCAACAATACAGGGTCTAAAAATAAATAGATATAAGGGGTGAACAATATCAAAGTATCAATAAAATTCTAAGTAAAATCTTATTCACAAGTAAGATAAAGATATATAAATGTTACCATACCTTCCCGCAAACATAGTTTCTGCCTGAGCTGCAATTTCGTCTATGTCAGGAACAATAGCTGCAAAGATAAATGGTAAAAACTCTTCTTTATCCTATTTTAGTTAGGAGCCATTATATTCATATTAATATCAATTGACATAAAAATACTTTTGTCTTAATCTCTTTATTCTACCAAAAATCTATTAACACTACTAATCTGATTTTAAAATAAGCAAAAGATCTGAATAGACATTTCTCAAAAGAAGACATACAAATGGCAAATAGGTATACAAAAAGGTGCTCAACATCACTGATCATCAGAGAAATGCAAATCAAAACTACAATGAGATATCATCTCACCCTAGTTAAAACAGCTTTCATCCAACAGACAGGCAATAACAAATGCTGGTGAGAATATGGAGACAAGGGAACCTTCGTACACTGTTGGTGGGAATGTAAATTGGTACAACTGCTATGGAGAAGAGTTTAGAGGTTTCTCAAAAAAAAAAAAAAGAAGGAAAAAAAAAAAAACTAAAAATTCAGCTACCATATGATCCAGTAATTCCACTGTTGGGTGTATATGTAAAAGAAAGGAAATTCGTTTATCGAAGAGATATCTGCATTCCCATGTTTACTGTGGCACTATTCACAACAGCTAAGATTTGGAATCAACCTAAGTGTCCATCAACAGACAAACTGATAAAGAAGTATGGTACAAAGAAACAATGGAGTACTATTCAGCCATTAAAAAAAAAAAAAAAAAAAAAAAAGAATGAGATCCTGTCATCTGCAACAACATGGGTGGAACTGAAGGTCATTATGTTAAATGAAATTAGCCAGGCACAGAAAGACAAACTTCTCATGTTCTCACTCATTTCTGGGAATTAAAAATTAAAACAATTGAACTCATGAAAATAGAGCAGAATAATAGAGCTTGGGAAAGGTAGCGGGGTGGGCAGAGTGGGGATGGTTAATGGTTACAAAAATATAGTTTGATAGAATGAATAAAATCTAGTACACAGAGTGATTATAGTCAATAATAATTTGTTGTATATTTTTAATAACCAAAAGACTATAATTGAATTATTTATAACACAAAAGATAAATGCTTGAGGTGATGGATACCTCATTCATCCTGATATGATTATTACATATTATATACCTATATCAAAATATTCCACATACCCCACAACTATATACATCTACTATGTATTCACAAAAATTTTTTAAAATTTAAGTCAATTAACAGTTTGGAAAAAATCACAATACACTTCCACTAAAACATCAATGTAATTTTTTAATGTAAACTATGTTTTAAACTCATGTATTGCTGTAGTCCAAAATATGTCTAAATGGTCAGAAAGCACCATTTACAAACGTGCCTCTTGTCTAGAGAAGGATGTGTGTATATATATAGATCATATACACATATATGCACATACTTACATATAATTTAAATGAGTGATAACATTGGGAGGACAATTCTTTAAATAATCAAAATATATATATAATGAGCCTTGTTATTACGTGGTTATTTCCAAACAACATGGTCTTTTTACCTAAGTTTACTACTACTAAAATTCCATCCCTTTTTCTTGTGGGAAAGGACGTTTTTTTTTTTTTTTTCTATGTGAACCAATCATGATTCCTTACTGTCCCACGCCACTAACATTTTAAAGATATCTTTACAAAGATAACATGAGGATTTTTGGTTTGTTTGTTGGTTATTGAAGCAGGGTTTCTCTCTGTTGCCCAGGCTAGGGTGCAGTGGTACAACTTCAACTCAGTGCAGCCTCAACTTTCTAGGCTCAAGCAATCCTCCTGCCTCAGCCTCCTGAGTAGCTAGGACCACAGACATGCACCTCCACAACTGGCTAATTTTTTTGTATTTTTTTTGTAGAGACCAGGTTTCACCATGTTGCCCAGGCTCATCTCAAACTCCTGGGCTTGACCAATCTGCCCCCGATCTCAGCCTCCCAAAGTGCTGGATTTATAGGCGTGAGCCACCATACCTGGTCAAGGTAACATGTTCAAAGAATAAAATACACCACTTACTTACTTCTCATTCCAAAGCTTGAAAAGAAACAGAGTAAGACATAAAAATTGAAAAACAATTCTCCCCAGAAAGGTATCCCTTACTGATATAAAAAATGAAAGAGATCAGGTAAATTAGAAAGTTTTCTGGGGTGTCCCTGGACTTTCCCTCTGGTACTTTACTGACACTTAAAGTTCATGTTTCCAGAAGCCTGGCCTCTGGGAGTCAATAATTTTTATGCTACTGTCAATGCAACTGCCAGCAAGACTTTCTGGTTCTGCCATATCATTCCTGGAAATAGCCCTTTGGGGTTCTACACTTCTGAGAAGTAGAAAAACACCACCATTGCAAACATGCCAGAAGAGAAGTCTTGCATAGGCAAGTTCAGGTCCTTCTGCAGAGGCATGCTGCCTTTTAATGAGACTCATGATTCAGACAGCAGGACAGCTGGTCTATTATCAATTTTAGCTACATGCTTGTAACCACTGAATCATTCCTGACTGATTGACGGACGAAGAAGAGGAGAGAGTTCCTAATGTCACAGTAGTGGCAGTTAGAAGGAAGTTTCACATCTGTGTACAAATCCTATCCTCAGAAGAATAGGATTAGCTGGTTAAATCTTCAGTAAGACATACTTTTCAGCCTACAATGACTTGGTCTGACCTGTCCAAAAAAAAAATGGTAATTTAATATTTCTGAGTTTTTCTAAAGTCCTTTCAATAGTCACAAAATTTTTAAATCATATTTGTGCTCTTTTGCTGTTATGCTCCAATGCTCAGAGACAAAGTAGCTTCATTTTTACACTTTTTAAATGTGAAAATTGAAATATAGTTCCAGTTTATAACCATACAAAGTAAATTTTTTAAAAAAAATCCACACACACAAAATGAGACCAACAACCACATTCAGGTCTTTAGGGAATGCCATGTCTTTATTATTGAATCAGGCAATGGCCTCTCTTCAAAACACCCATCCTTCTGACGACTACATTTCACACTGCTCTTTGATCGAGGAAGAAAAACTTCTCTTGGATTTTCACCAAAATATCATGATGCTGAAAAATTTGGACTCTGAAGCTCCAAGGGAATCCTTGTTCCACTACTTTCAGGACCTTTAGCAAGTAACTTAACCTTTCTGACCTTGGTTTTCTCTTCTGTAAAATGGTACAATAAACAGTATATCTATCTTACAGAGTCTTGAAAATTACAAAGGAAAAGGCATTCACAGGAGTTAGCAACAAACAACAGCAAACACCCTCCCCACCATTCTAGGTGAGTTATTTCATAACCTGTCTAGTTCTTTGATGTCATTAGCAGAGATTATATGTACATTTTTATCTCATAAAAATATGGCAAAGCTGGAAACCATCATTCTCAACAAACTAACACAGGAACAAAAAACCAAACAATGCATGTTCTCACTCACAAGTGGGAGCTGAACAGTAGGAACACATGGACACAGGGAGGGGAACATCACGCACTGGGGCATATTGGAGGGTAGGGGACTAGGGGAGGAATAGCATTAGGATAAACACCTAATGTAGATGACAGGTCGGCACATGTATACCTATGTAACAAACCTGCACGTTCTGCACATGTACCCCAGAATTTAAAGTACAGTAAAAAAATAAATAAATAAAAGCACACACACACAAAATATGATTGTTTTAAAACATGATACATACTTTCAAGTACTCAGAAAAACAAAGAGTAAATATTGTCACAGAGAGATACCTGACGGTAGTAAAGTATCTGGAGATCCATTGGCAGATGTCTCTGCATTGTCGCTGTCCTCTCCAAACTCCTTCTTATATATTGACAGCATATATGAGATCCTATAATCCAGTCTGACACTCAGGATGAACTATAAGAAATATTAAGAACAACATACATTTCTTTCATTAGCACAGTATTTAAAAATACAATTCATGACACACCAAGAACAGTGGAAGTATCAACTTTTCAAAGGAGGTAGTTAGAAACTTAACACCAGTTGCCACATGTTTGTCAGCCTTAAGACTAAGCAAAGGAATACATTTCCACTGGCTGTTAGTGAAACCTCAAAGAAATTTTTGGAAAGAACATGTGACTCCCTATGATTGCTCTCTGAATATTCCAGATAGAGGCATTGTGGGGATCTGGATGAAGAGGTAATGACGATGTCATTTCACTGAACACTTTGCAGAGTGCCATTGCTTCTTGGAGGAGATTGTTGGAGGTGTGACCCTCCTTCTTACACTGTAGGGTGAGAATTCAGCTACAACAGTATGACTCTGACTATACCATGATCAGTCCTGAAGCCAGGCTCTAAACACAGTTGAAATAACAGCATCTATACACCATGGGTTTTCCTCACTGGTGTTTGTGTTTCCTTGGGTTTGGGTTGCTGTCATTGTTCGTATTCACAGACGCTTGGACAGAAACTAATTATCTAGCAAGGCCCCACACTCTGCTAGGTGCCACAGAAAATGCAAACACGTGAAGCCTACTGCCCTCAAAAAGCCAATAGTCAAGTTGGAAAACAAAATACGGCATTGTTAGCATAATTAGGAAACTATTGAGAGCTTAATCACATGGTCTAAATACCACGGAAATCTGAGAAGGAAAAGCTGGGATGTGCTGAAGATCACATGAGGGGGTTTTACATAGGTCCCATCTGTCCCCGTCTGCCTGAGATAGGCCCTGTTTAACCTTGTGTTTCAGCATAATTATTAATGGTGCCCTGCCCTTGTACAAATTGTCACATTTGTATAGTAAACAATGTGGTCACCCAAGTTTTAGGAAGATTGGCATTTCATGGTATCATCTCTGTCTACACCACCTGTGTCCCATCCCTCCCTCCTCCTACGCTCCTTCTCTCATCCTCTCTCTCAGATTTCCTGGTTCTAACAGTGCTGGAGTGCCTGCACTTCCACTCTTGCCAACCCACAAGTACTCACAGTGTTCACTTTACTTTGAATATTCTCCTCCACTTCATAATAATCACATTTTAAAATATCCTCTGTCAGGGCACAGTGGCTCTTGCCTGTAATCCCAGCACTATGAGAGGCTGAGAAGGAGGATCGCTTGACCCCAGGAGTTCAAGACCAGCCTGGGCAACATGGCAAAGCCCCATCTCTACAAAAATACAAAAAAAAATAGCCAGGCATGGTGATGCGTGCCTGCAATCCCAGCTACTATGGAGGCTGAGGTAGGAGAACATTTGAACCAGGGAGGTTAAGGTTGCAGTGAGCCAAGATTGTGCCACTGCATTCCTGTCTGGATGACACACCAAGATACTGTCTCAAAAAAAAAAAAAAAAAAAAAAAAAAAAAAAAAAAAATCCTCCAAGGTCCAGTTTGAATTCTTTTTTAATGCATTGTTCACTGGTTCCCCAGTCATAATCTGAATCAATATCCTTCCTTTCCTCCCTCCCTCCCTTTGTCTGTCTCAGTCTCTCTCTCTCTCCTTTGCTAGACTTTTAAGCTTTTTATGGAAACATCCTCCATGTCAGTTGTACTAAGCTGGTTAATTCACCTGACATGCGTTAAACAAGGTATTGAGGAAGGCACCAAGGGCATAAAAAGGTGCTGAGGATCTAAATTCTGCCTTAGAGAACTTATAGGCTAGAGAGAAAATAAACACAAGAGACTCTTATTAGTGTGTGGTGAGGGCTGCAAAACGTATTGGTTGAACTGATTCTAAGTAGCAAAGGGATTTGCAGAGCAGGAGACAGACCATGGGAAGAGGACTAAGAAAGGGCATGGAATTTGGTAGCCATGAGCAGAAGGCAGAGGGAGAGCTGGACTGCAGGTGCTTCACAGGGAAGGGTGTTTAAAATCCCGTTATTAAAAATAAAAGATAAATCATAAACAAATGAAACACTAACTTCTCCTTGAAGATGATTACACACAGAATTGTATTCCATAAATACAATCAAAATTAAAACTTTCATTTTCTAACACATCTAATAAGGAAAAACTAGTGGAAACTAGAAGAAAAGAGGAAAGGGAAGGATTAAAAAAGAAAGCAGAGAAAGTTAAGAGAGGGCCAGGGAGAGGGAGAGGGAGAATGAGAGAAAAATGAAAAGAGAGAGACTAAAAGAGATACACAAAGTGATGGGGAAAAAAGAAGACCAAGAGGAAGAAAAGAGCTGGCACAAGGCAGGGGACCTTGAAGTCCTTGTAGCACCAAGGAGTGTGGCCGCAAAGAAATTCTTGAAGAGCCATTCTAAGAAAGACACATCCAGAAGCAGTACTCAGGCACACAGGCACAGTGAAGCCAACCAGACACAAGGACAGAAAACCAGAGTGAATAGAGGTTCAAGGAGACGCTGCAGAAATGAATCAGCCCTGGACTGCTAAGCTGTAGAAGCTCCATCTCATCATTTTTTTAGCTATTAGAGATTTTTTTTCTAATGTTTCTTTTCTGTAACTGTAGGCTAAAATGAGGTCACATATTTTAGAGTTTGTCCCATGAGTCGGGTAATGTTAAGCTGAGGCTCAGTAGGTCCACGGGTCAGGTGATTGTTACGTTTCTCAGTCTGAGAACAGGAAAACTTTAAGTGATTTTTCAGGGTCATGAACACAGCATTGGGAGGCCTGCCAATATTTCTCAGGATTCAGCCTTTGGAATTCCTAGAGGAACTGTGAAACCTTTTTATGATTATAAATCTAATTACTGTAAATGAACAATGTACAGACCCTTCCAGGACTCCTAACCCGCTTCTGGTAGCTCAGTCTATATGAAATTATGGTGAAAGATACAGTAAACTGTACCCAGATTCTTAATAGGTTCTCCATTCTCCAAATCTGGAATAAATGCTATAATTAAGGCAGGCGTCCCCAAACTTTTTACACAGGGGGCCAGTTCACTGTCCCTCAGACCATTGGAGGGACACCACATACTGTGCTCCTCTCAATGACCACCAATGAAAGAGGTGCCCCTTCCTGACGTGTGGCGGGGGGCCGGATAAATGGCCTCAGGGGGTCGCATGTGGCCCGTGGGCCGTAGTTTGGGGACGCCTGAATTAAGGTATCATAAAAGTATTTTCCAAACTTAAAAACTGCTAAGAAATCATAGCTACAGTAATGAGAGGTTTATTCACTAAACCGATGGGCATGAAACAATAATTTATCTCCTTTAAATTCTTAAAATTAGGCATTAGATTATTTTTTTCCAGTTATTCCTTGTCCTTTAGAAACAAAAACACAGAAAGACTGTCACATGTAAAATACCAAAACTAATAAATAATAATTTTTGTTAATAATAAATAAAATTTTATTTGTGTTTCTTACTAAGACAATAAATCTGGACATATGGAATCATATGTTCAATTCAATTAAAAATAGGAAAAGAGCTGGAAATTAATCAAATAACTTTTTGCTCTAAAATCCTTCTCAAATGAAGGTAAAATTCAATCAGGGTCAATACTAAATTCTTCTTAAATACACATGAAAGCACTTTATTAACCTCAAAGCACCCACAATTATTAGATATTATCATTAGTATATTTAATGAGAATGGACAAATATGATTCATATGTCAAATAGTGTCTGTGTAAGATTTCTTATCAGGTTTGTCACTAACTTTAAAAAAAATTATATTGATAGCATTTCAGAATACTTACATGGTGATTTGGAACAAAATGTGTAAGAAGTTAAACCAATAAGCAAAATGACATCTTTGTCACCTAGCTTCCGTTAGGCAACACACCTGTAAAATCTCAATGATCTTCAGCTTGGTGTCCATCACAGTCACATCCTCATGCTCAGCAGGGCTCCCTTGTTTGCTCGGGTGGATGCTGGGTGGCACATCCGGCATGCTCATGGGGAAGATCGAGCCTCTACTGAGTACCATCTGGGTCATCATCTCTCCCACCCCATGAATGGTTCTCATGACGTTGTTTCCTGGCATGAGAAAATGCTGCAAGTCAACACACACAAACCCTGAAGAACACATAACTGCAAAATTCAGTTGGTCACAACTACACTGAAAAGAAGCCCAGGAAAAGGATTCGGGATAAGACAGAATAGCATCAGCATTGTTTGGGCTCTTTTTTTAAAGATAAAATTAAAATGCTGCAGACACGTTTCAAAATTACAGCTTTTAAAAATTGAAGTCTTCCTTTCTCAGAAAATGTTTTCAAATAATGTACCAAAGGCGGGCTGGTTGCTCTGACATCCAAATCAGGTCCTACTGTAACACGGTATGTCCTACCAACTATCATACCAACAGGCCCTGCCTTTTACAATAATGCAAAAGAAGATTACTAGTTGCCAAGATAAAGTGAGTTAGAAGTGGGGATACAATGATTGCAAGAAAACATTTAGATGTTTAATTCCAGCATCATAATCCAAGCCTCCAACCAAGGACTTTTTAGCTCTCCTTTAATAACCATAAAAAGAACTTGTGAGGAGGATTGTTAACTTCATTTTAAGAAAAAAAAAAAAGTCTCATCTGGGGAAGATGTATGCATTAGCCATTACACTTCTCATTCCTTCATCCAAGTTCAATAGAAAACCATTACTTAAAATCCACAAAGAGCAGTAACATTTGAGGTGATTATGGAAACAAGCTAGTGACAAACATGATCATTTTCAATGAGGGATCACGCTCTTTCCCTCTCTTCCTGAGTTTGGCTTCTCCTTTATTTATTTGCTGATAAAATATCATAATTTGCATCATGCGCATGTTCCTTACACTAACCACAAATAGCTATATCCAAAGATCCTCCTTGACACTATGACAATTTATGTTCTCCAGCCCGACTGCTGCTTTTCACTTCTAAGTTCCTACAAGAAACAATAAGGATTTAAAAGGATATCTGTCTCCATTCCTTTCTGAACAGTGGTCTTTGTTTCATGGGTGTTCATGGAGCTCTGCCTTAAGCAAAGGACTAAGAATGTTTCTTTCCCTCAGTGTCTCAGGGCGTAAACCAAGAGAGAGGGAAATGGAGATAAGACAGGATGAGATTTTTATTAAAAAAAAAAAAAAAAACAACAACAAAAAAAAAAACCTCTCAGCTCTAAGAGAAGAATGTAAACCGTGGTAATGCCTACACGATCAAAAGACAAACAAAAAGAAAATATGTAAAAGATGATAAGAGAATCTAAATGGACAAGACCACAATTACCATTAAGCCACTGATATTGACTATTATATGTACATTATGAAAAGGTGAAATGCCTTTGAAAATTCATTATCTTATCTACACATGGAATCAATTTAAGTATAAGAGGGTAGTGCTCCAATAATACATCTTAGAGTATGGAAGGAAGTAACATTTTTCCTAAAGTGGTATATTCCAGGCAGATGCTTTCATTTTGAAGGTCTGAGACCCTTTATTATACTGCTACTTGCGTAAGCCAAAAAACATGATAAAATGTATATATAAGGGTAATTTCCAAGTTTGGACAAAATTGAAGCAAAAGGAATTGAACCAGCCCCTCTTTTCTATCAATAGCTTTGAGGCAGAATGCTTCATTGTCTGTGGTTCTTAAACAATCATAGCAATTGAGTATTTCCACATCCCTCCGCCTGCTTGCTACATGGACTGCAGGGAGGCACATCTGGTTGTTAGCAACGGTTTTGAGCCATCGATGTTCAACCAGTACCTTTATCCAAGACTTGATTCAAGTATGTATATGTGTTTGCCTCTGAGACATGCTTTCTCACCACTAATACAGAACAGGCTCCTTTGTTATTCTTACCCCTGATTCACACACAAATCCTCTGCACCCACAGTGTCTGCATCTTATTAAGATTTGCATGGAAAATAATTATTTAATCCAAATGATTATTACATAGAAAGTTAGCCCAGACAATTCTTTTCTCCAAATATAGATCCTGTCACCAAGGAATTAAAATCCAGAAGCCAGATCCATAGTAATTGGTAACATATGTCATCAATGAAATGGGAGGGTTCACTCAGTCATACCACATCCTCAGATGCCTATGGCACGTGGTCATCACAAACCTCTCTTGACATTTCCATGTATGGCCAACTCAGTGGCCTCAAATTAAAAGATGCTATATTTTCTGGATTTTCTTGGTAGTGATGAGAAGTGCTAAAAATTGTGAACTATTACAGCTTGAAAAACATGAAGTCAGACACTACATAAATCACAGCCACACAAAGCTTCTAATATCCATTTCTAAACTGTTGGGATAAATCAGTGGTGATTAATCCTCAACACTGCAAAAGAAGAATGTTACTACTTCTCAATCATAATTAGTTAATATTGACTAGAAAGTGTTCAGTAAAAAAGCCTACTATGATATAAATTCTCTGAACAATGTAATGCTTACAGATTCAGCTTTTCTGTGTCTTTTACATAAAACCAGCAGCCAGAATTGGCATTTGCATACAAAGTATATTGGGATAATTTAAAAATATGGAAGTCTTCTTTGCTAAGTCCAAAGGAAGAAGGAAGGAATTGCCACACACAGTGGCTCATGCCTGTAATCCCAGCACTTTGGGAGGCCAAGGTGGGTGGATCAGGCCATGAGATGGAGACCAACCTGACCAACATGGTGAAACCCTGTCTCTACTAAAGATACAAAAATTAGCCAGGCATGGTGGCAGATGCTGGTAATTTCAGCTACTTGTGGGGACCGAGACAGGAGTATTGCTTGAAGCTGGGAGGCAGAGGTTACAGTGAGCTGAGATTGCACCACCGCATGCCAGCCCAGGCAACAGAGCAAGACATCATTAAAAAAAAAAAAAAAAAAAAAAAAAAAAAAAAAAAAAAAAAGGAAGGAACTGCTTCAAAAGAATGACTAATCAACTTTTCAGGTTCTTTCATTATTTGATTACACAGATATTTTTACTAACCTTAATTCCCTCAAGAGAAAACTCTAAAAGACCAGGTATAGCAAATGCATACTGATATACTGAGAGTGGTAACTGCGAGTGCTTGGGGAATACATTACTTAGTTCTTTGATTGTTCTAGTGGGCCAAGTTTCTATTGCCCATTTCAGGAAAGTGAAAAGCAATAAGAAATTAAGCAACCTAACACTAGAGCTGTGCTGACAGTAACTTAATTTTGCCCTATTCAGAAATAATTTTACTGTGAGGATCACACTATTGGGTTCAACAACCACTAGCAGTTGTATGACTTTATAGCAGGTATAAGAGAGAATCTTGATTGAAATTTACCCTAAGTCTGCTGGTATTTATTTTACTTAAAGTTATCTTTATTCTCTCTTTTTATTAGAAATGCTTTTCTCTTATGAACACATAAGAAAATTATAATTTGAATTTTCCTGATGAATGTCAGACAGACATTTCTGAAACATTCTCAGCATTTAGAAGTGATAACAAACATATTTGATTCAAAGAGTTTTGTGAATAATTGTTCACAGCCATTTAATTGTTCTGTGACTACTAAAGTCAGCTCAATGTTTTATGACAATAGAGGCCAAAAATGGGTAATCCAAAAACCAGTCTTCTTTTCCCTGAAACATATGTTTATAGTTGGATTTGAATAAATGTATCTGCTGTTATAATACCTCATCTGAAACTGAAAAATGTTCAACCATAAAGACATGACTCCAGAAGTCTTCCTATTTTCCATCCCAGCTCAGCAGCTCCTTATAAACCTGCCCTTGCTGGAAAATGCCTATACTTTCTAAAACTAGAGCAGTTTTCATTTTCAAATATTCTCTGGAGCAGTGCTTCCTCCCAGTGGCTGGGGGTCTGGGTTATAAAAGGACTTTTCTGTATGCAAAGAAAACAAAAACATTAGCATAAGATCAAGCCTTAATTAAGCTTAATTACCCATAGAGTAATAGGTAATATGGTAGCAAACTGGGTTAAATGGAAGATCAAGATTAAACAGCCAGAGAAAGCAATTTTATCTAACCAGCACTACCAATTTAAAGTTAGCTCACAGTATTTTGGAAAGCTGGACAGCTAGATAGTTCTACGTAGTTCATACATGCATGATTTTTACTCAATGTGTAGAACCTGGAGGGAACTTGCTATTCCTCTGCCTTGAGTTCGGATGCCCAGACGGTCACACAGCTTGCTCTGCCACTCCTTTCTGATTTGTGATGCAATGTCACCTCCTTAGGTAGACCTCTTTTGGCCACCCTCTCTACAGAACTTCAATCACTCTCAATTCATGAACCCCCTTTAAATTTTGGTCATGGCATTAACACTCTCTCATATCACATCATATATTTGTCTATGTGTTTATTGTAGTCCCCCTCTCCAATGACATAAAAGAACAAGAGCTCCAAGAAGACAGGGATTATACCTTTTTCTAACATCTGGAATAGTGGCTGATGCCAAACTCTCACTTAATAAATGTGTGTTAAATTAACGCATGAATAACAAAGATTGGATAATAAAATGAACTATTAAAAATGAGAATGACTTAATAATTATTTAAAAGGTGGATTCTAATACATTAAAAGTACTTCATCTTTCATCAAATTGAGGTTTTGTTTACTTTCCTTTATACTTTCTCCTTTTTTCAAAAAGCATACATAATTTCATGTTACTTAAAAATTTATTAAAAGGAATTAATAAAAATAAATACCAATGAGATAAGAGAAAATAATGAAATCTGTCTTTATCAGGGCCTTATCATATCATATGTACCTTGCTAGGCCACAGGCCACATACACCCTTCACCTCATTGGATCCTCACAGCACAGTGGGGATTGGGAGATGTATCCCATTTACATAGCCAGAAAGTGGCAGAGTCTCAAATGATCTCAACATGAATCATGTTTACCCACACGACGCTGGTTCACTAACAGACTTTATAAAGTTCCAAAAACTGTATACTAGAATTCAGAAAGCCCTAATGCAATTACAGACAGAAAAGATTCCAATTAAAACTGTACTATGAAATGTAGATTTTTCTATTAATTGTATAATAAATCTGCTCACATTATTCGCAAGTGATCTTACCCAACCAGTTTTTATTACATATGATGTGCCACATACTACAAGTGCCATTTTGCTTATATTACACGATTTAATTTTACGGGCAGCCCTTGTTCAGAAAGTATTCATAAAGTACCTAATGTTCATCTGGCTCTATACCCAGGGACATCTCAGGTGGGAAGACATAGGAAAAGAAGAAGAATTTACAGTATGGTCAGGAAAACATAAAATATGTCCATAAAAAATTTAACAACAAGTAGAATACACATATGATGGTAATAGTACAGCATGGACGGCACATAAAATTGCTTAGGAATTTTTTTTTAAACTGGGAAATTATCTTAGAGTGAGGGCAGTGAAGGACAGCTCCATAGAGGATATACAATTTTTATTGAGGTTTTGAAAGGAGTGAAAGATTTAGATTACAGAAGCATGATCTTTGCCAAATCATGTCATCAGCCTATATTCAGAATCTAAATCCTATAAAATAGGTTGGGCCTTCTTGTAAAAATCAAATTATATAATGTGTGCAAAAAAAAGCCATGAAGAATAAAAAGTACCATATAATTGTGAGGTATTACTCTAAAAATAAAAAGTAAAGGGTACATGCATGCTTTTACTACACCTCTGAAAAATGACTCTTCTCCATTTAATTATGTTCCCATTATAGTGGTCACCACTTTTCTAATGAATTTGTGGTTTCATCATATAATTATGGTTCATAATGTCTTATGATACAGCATGATTGAAACACAATATTGCCTCTAAATGGAGATGTCCTTCAGAAGAGTGTTTTATAAAGAATACTTAATGGAAGAAGCAGATAATATGATACCTAATTTTCTTCATTCTAAATAAAACACCAGTGAACATAGTGCATTAATAGACTGCTTACAGATTCCAAGTTTCTAAGGGCTTAGAAATAGAACAAAACAAAAACCAACCAAAAGCATGTAACCAAAGCATAGTAATGTTATTATCCATCTTTTACCGAATATCAAGTGGACTACTTAGAAGAAAACTGTTTTATATCCCACACACTAAAGAAGCATTATTCAAAGGATGAACTGAAAAAGCAATTCATATAAAATAGTGGCTGTGTTCTGCAACTTATTTTGGATTTCATCACTGTCAAATATTGACAAAGCCATTTCAGTATTCCAAATCTCAAGATATCAATTTGCAAAACTGATCTTCAATGCTTAATCGTTGGTAATACAAGTAACAAATGAATGTGCATGCTGTTTTTATCACTGAGATGTAATTTACTTACAGTGAAACGCAGAGATCATAAATGAAAGGTTTGAGCAGTTCTCACAAGGCATATACAATATGAACCACATGCAAACCAGTTACTGAACATTTCTATCACCCTAGAAAGCTCTCTCATGCCCTTCCATAGTCAATTCCCCCCCAGTTTCTCCCCAGCCCTGCCATCAAAGGCACCCTTGATTTCTCACACCACAGATGCATGCATAGCTAATGTAGAGTTTCATAGGTATGATTTTAGTTACGTGATTGTGCCAAAGAATACTGGGTAAATGATAAATGGTAAAGCACAAAAGGGCCTCTGTGCTTTGTTACTCTGGCCTTTGTTACTTTGTACCTCTGGCCTTTGCTACTTTGTTCTTGCCTTGACTAAATCAGTATTTTTGTCATTGACTTGGGTGAAGTCAGAGACAGCATGCTTCTCAAATGCAAAGGTAACATGAAACAAGCGAGGATAGCTAATATAGTGAATGACTTATCAAATTCCAAAACTATATAAATAGGTTGAAAATAACAGGTTAAATCCAATATGATAAAATCAAAATATAAAAGGTGATATATGCTTAGAGCCAAATAAAACCAACTCAAAAACATGATGGGGGAAAATGTGATGTAAAAGAAAACGAATTAGAATTTTAGTTGAGTTCAAGTTTAGTAGGAATCAATATTATGTCATTGTTACCAAAACACTCATTTTCACCTAGGCTACATTACAAAAGGGTTCATAATGAAGGCGAATGTAGCTGTCTTTGCCTCTGTGCCAGTCAAACCAGTGATAAATTAAATTGAATCATAAGAGGAACTGCTAAAGGAATTGCATAGGACTATACAGAGAGGAGGGGGAACGCAGGTGATGTGCTAACCATTTTCAAGCACAGAAAGACCAGACATGTGGAAGAGATGTTGGATTTCTGTGCAGTTCAACCAGCAACACAAATGAGGCTCTTTGCTGGAAGTGAGAGGGAAGTCTGCATAGAGGATAACCAAACAAAAGACCTAATAATTAGAGCTGTGAAAAAGAAGAAAGGCCTACCCATTGCAGCAGTAAAATCTTGGTCACTCCAGGTGTTCAAGGAGATCCTATGTGACCATTTTTAATGGATATTGCATGAAGATATGAAGCTCATATATTGTATAGATAATGTATATGGTTCCTTTCTATCCCAGCATTCTATAAGTTTGTGTTTGGGTTCCAACAATAAGCCTTATAGAAGGTCACCAGAGATTGTAAGAACTTGGAGACTATGCAAGCATATTAACACCTGAAGAGATCAGATGCTGAGGCTCCAGCAATATATAATATATATGTATTATATATTAGATGGAGTCTCACTCTGTTTCCAGGCTGGAGTACAGTGGCAGGATCTCGGCTTACTGCAACCTCTGGCTCCCTGGTTCAAGTGATTCTCCTGCCTCAGCCTCCCGAGTAGTTGTGACTACAGGCGTGTACCACCATGTCCCCCTAATTTTTTTTAGTACAGACAGGATTTCATCATGTTGGCCAGGATGGTGTTGATCTCTTGACCTCGTGATCTGTCCGCTTCAGCCTCCCAAAGTGCTGGGATTACAGGTGTGAGCCACCACACCCAGCCCAGCTCAAGCATATTTTTTTTCTTTTTTTCTTTTTTTTTAAATATATTTTTTAAAATAAAGATGGGGTTTCACCATGTTGGTCAGGCTGGTCTTGAACTCCCGACCTGAGGTGATCCGCCTGCCTTGGCCTCCAAAGTGTTTGGATTACAGGCGTGAGCCTTCACGCCCGGCCTCAAGCAATACTTATAACTATAGAAAAATAGCTGTAGTAGATTGCTGAGAACAACATGACTCTCTTCGGTCATTCTCATTTTTGTAGGGTCATTCTTAGGGGTTGATCTTGACCTATTAACTCAGTCAGGCGATGTGATTAGAAAAACATCAGCAAGGCACCATGGCATATGTTTACCTATGTAATAAACCTGGAGGTCCTAAACATGTATCCTGGAACATAAAAAATAATAATTTTTAAAAAAAAGAAAAATAATCATATACTTAGAATGTTACAATCTAGTAATATTGTTGTGATTCAAACACATATTTGTATAAAGTATATAATTTACATATATTAAATATATTTCACTCAATAAATATTTTTGAAAACCAATTAGGTATATAGTTGTATATTTGGCATGCTACAAGTCACCCATAGAACCAGAAATAGAATCTGTTTTGATAGTTTACTTACCACTATGATACTCTCAGTCAATAAATCTGAATCTCTGTTACTGAATAAACTATATAGTAACTCTAAGAGTCATAGAATCTTCTATAAGTCTACTGGAAAAGACAACCTTATGAAAAATAATCATAAAATTAAGAAAAGAAAGACACAAGAATATGTCTGAAATAACAGGGTCTCTAAATATTTTCGTGCTTCAAATGCATAAATGCTTTATAAGGCATGTCACTTACACACATTCATCCTAACGACAGTGAAATCTGAAAGTATATATGAGATACTCATATGAGTAGCTCACAGCAAGGTGTCTAAGGAGATACAATTGCTTAGTATTACTGGGGAAACAGCAGGAGACAGAGCTAGAGATGTCTAACTCAGATTATGAAGACCCTTGGGCACCAATTTAAAAAGCTGAGTTATTATTCTCTGGAGATGATGAGAGCTAAATAAAGAACCAGAGTATGTGATTTAGAAAGATCTTTATGTTGGAATGTGGAGAAAGAGCCAAAAAACAGAGAGAACAATCAGAAATTTATTTCAGGAAAGGAAAAGGAATATCTAGCTTCGAGAGATCTTTAGCTGGTAAAACTTTTAAGGCTTGGGATTGAAACTTTTCTGAGACAAGCCAAACAACCATTCACAAAGGAGTGATTCTTTGTTTAAAAACATTAAAAACAAATCTCTTTAATATGACCTGAAAAATAACTTCCAGCCAAATCAAAACTCTTTCATAGATATGTACTATGTTGTACTGAACTTTCTTGGGAAACTTGGAAAAAGTAGAAAAGAGTCCCTGCACATGAGGAAGTCATCTGTGTATAAAGAAAGCAATAAAATAATAATAGAAAGAACACCAGCTGTAAAGAAGGGAGAAAAAGGAAAAGAAAAGAAACCTGACTTCAAAATTTCCAGCAAGCTACACACAAGCTGTCTGATCTTAGGCAAAGTATATAACCTATCTAAAAGCTTATTTCCTGGACAAAATGAGGACCATAATAACCAACTTGTTGCACTGTGACAGGGATTAACAATGTACGAAAGACCTAGAGGTGTGCCAGGTACTCTATATAATAGATGACTTTATATAGTAATCCCTTGCCCGATGTTTAGCCTGGCATACATTACATAGTTATTACCCTCCATTTTACTATGTGCATTTGATTTTTAAAAGGAACATGATCTAGTGTAGAGTGTGTGCTTGACACCCTCTTGAAACAGAGAGAAGCTAGTAGGTGGAATGAGGAGAGTCCTTTTAGGCACCATTGTTAACTAACAGAGGCCTAATAGTTATAAAGATACTTTTTCTAAAACTTATAAAAGATTAGGGTTGGGGATGGGGGGAGTAAAAGATGTTACACATTAAGCCAGCAAGGACTTAGAGGAGCAACTAGCATAGCACAAAGCTGGTGAGAAAACCAGGCTGAGAACCTCAGAATGGCACAGAAATCTTTCTCAGCTCTTGAGGAACAGCATCCCGCAAAGGACTTGCTGCCTAGAGCAGGTTTCTGATGCCAGTGATTCTGGGGCACCTAGAAATAGGAAGCTTCTAGCCGTTGTTTTCATGCCTAGAACTTTGTTACATGTTTACATGTTTTAATTTATTTTTATTTTTCTCCATAATCTCTATTTCCCATGACATCTGCTATGGCTTGAATGTGTCCCCAAAGCTCATGGGTTGGAAACTGGATCCCCAATGTTATGAAGTTGGGAGGTGGGATGTTTAAGGGGGATTTAGGTCATGAGAGCAATACCCTTATGAATGGATTAATGACATTATTCCAGGAGTGGGTTTTTATAAAAGAGTAAGTTCAACACCATCTTGCCCTTGCACTTTCTTGCTTTCTCTTTGCCCTCCCACCAAGAAACAACATAGCAAGAAGATCCTTGCCAGATGCTGGCCTCTCAACCCTCAGCTTCCCAGCCTCCAGAACTGTGAGCAATAAATTTCTGTTCATTATACATTATCCAGCCTCAGGCATTCTACAAAAGATATTACACATTAATCCAGAAAGGACTTACAGGTTCAGCCAGCATAACATAAAGCTAATAAGAGAACCAGACTCATGGCCAGGCACGGTGGCTCACACCTGTAATCCCAGCACTTTGGGAGGCTGAGCAGGGTGGATTGCCCGATGTCAGGAGTTCGAGACTAGTCTGGCCAACATGGTGAAACCTTGTCTGTACTAAAAATATTAAAAAATTAGTCAGGCATGGTGGCGTGTGCCTGTAATCCCAGCTACTCAGGAGGCTGAGGCAGGGGAATTGCTTAAACCAGGGAGGTGGAGGTTGCAGTCAGCTGAGATCACACCACTGCCCTCCAGCCTGGATGACAAAGCGAGACTCCATCTCAAAAAAAGTAAATAAATAAAGAGAGAGAAACAAACTCAGAACATGACAATGGCACAGAAATCTTCCTCAACATCTAAAAAAAAAACATTCCACAAAAGGCCTGCTGTGCAAAATGGACCAAGACAAGATCTGAGTCTTGACCCAAAATGCTCACACTCAGGGCACTAGAAAGGAAGATAACGGTCGTGGATGTTGTGATGGTCCTGCCCATATTCCCTTTCAGAAGTGAAGGACTACTCCCCAAGCTGCCGGAGTGCTACTCAGAGGACAGTCTTCAACTGCCAGCCCTGTGTTTGTGTCCCCCAAAATGTATATGTTGAGATACTCTCTTCCAAAGATGGCGTTAGAAGTAGAACCTTTGGGAGGTGATTAGGTCATGAAGGAAGAGTCCTCATGAATGGAATTAGGGTTCTTTTAAAAGACGCCCAAAATGGATTCCCCTTGCCCTTCCCCCAGGTCAGAACACAGTAAGAAGATGCAATCTGTGATCCAAAAACAGACCCCCACTGGACACCAAATCTGCAGGCACTATAATCTTAGACTTCCCAGCCTCCAAAACTATGAGAAATAAATGTTTGTTGTTTAGAAGCTGCCTAATTTATGGTATTTCTTATTATAGCAATCCAAACAGTCTAAGACAGAAAACTGTAATACCAAGAAGTGGGTTGCTACTATAAGAAATATCTAAGATGTAAAAGTGCCTTGAAACTGGGTAGTAGGTAGAAGTTGGAGGAGTTTTGAGGTGCATCCTAGAAAAAGCCAACATTGCCATAAACATTTAGGATGATTCTGTGAAGTCTCAGAGGACAGGAGGAAAGCTATAGAGAAAACTTGTAGTTCTCACACTCTTAGAATTCTCTAAGAGTATTCTTAAAGAATTCATAGAAGGTCACAAACAGTACATTGGTAGAAATATGGATGTTGAAGTCCATGCTGGGGAGGTCTCAGATAGAAATAAGGAACATCTTACTGGAAACTACAGAAGAGGCCATCCTTGTTATAAGGTAACAACAAACGGCTGAATTGTGTTCATGCCCTACTGTTTTATAGAAGGTAAAACTTGCCAGAGATGCAATTGAATATTTGGGTGAAAAATATGTAAGCAATGTGTTGACAGAATGTCTGGTTCCTCTTGACTGCTTACAGCAAAATGTGAGAAAAGAGAAATGGCTTAAAGACGAAATTGTTAATAAAAAGGAAACAGAACTTAAATTTTTTGAAAATCCTTCAGCCTATCTATACTGAAAAATATGAGAAAGTCTGTTTGGAAGTGTGGCCAAGTGACCATTTGATAAAGAGTTTACTATGGATCAGGCATCTCAAGGGAAGCCAGGTGCTATTTATCATGACAATGGGGAGATGAGTTAGCCAGCTAAAGAGAAGCCAGGACCTACTGTCCAAAACAATGGGAGAATAATCCCAACAGATTTAGGAGATCATCAGGGATGCCCCTTCCATCACAGGCCCAGAATATAAGGAGCTAGGGGGCAAAAAGATTTCAAAAGAGGGGGTACCACCTCACATCATGGGCTTTACTTCCCCATACCCCATCACTGAGCTCCTGGGCTGCCCCAGGTATGGCTCCAGTAGGTGCCATTATAGCATGTGCTGTGTCCTGCAAAGCTGTGGGGGAGTTGGGTTGGGGAGGAGTTGCTGCTTCCACCTGGATTCCAAAGGATGCCCTGCTGAGCTGTGGAACCCAGGCAATAGAAAGCACCATCTATCAACCAGGAAGCAGGCTCTCACCAGATGCTGAATCTGCTGGCACCATTATATTAGTCTGTTCTCAAGCTGCTAATAAAGATATGGCTGATATGCAGTAATTTATAAAGGAAAGTGGTTTAACTGACTCACAGTTCCACATCGCTGGGGAGGCCTCACAATCATGGCTGAAGGCGAATGAGGAGCAAAGTAATATCTTACATGGCAGCAGGCAAAGAGCATGTACAGGGGAACTCCCCTTTATAAAACCATCAGATCTCGTGAGATTTACTATCACAAGAATGGCATAGGAAAAACCTGCCACCATGATTTAATTACCTCCCACTGGGCCCTTCCCATGACACATGGGAGTTATGGGAGCTACAATTCAAGATGAGATTAGGGTGAGGACACAGCCAAACCATATCAACCATGATCTTGGACTTCCCAGCCATCTGAACTGTGAGAGATATTGCTTGTTGTTTACAAGCCACCCAGTATATGGTATTTTTATTACAGTAGCCCAGGCAGACTAAGACAACTAGTGTGAAGAGAGGTCCCTCAAGCAAGGTCACTTACCCATTCCAGAGCAGCCTACAGGGACATAAAGGCTCAGTGCCCTCACCCTAATGGAGACAGTCCTGAAGGACATCCCAACCAACTTCCCAGATGCCTCCACTAAACTGCATCACTTCTCCCTTTCCCAATCCTGCTTTTGCTTCCATTCCACTGGTGTTGCTCCTAAGAGCTCTCCTTAACAAGTCTCCTTCATGCTAATCCTGTCCCAGAGTCTGCTTCCTGAGGAACACAACTGGCAATAAATACAGAATTGCTGAGAATTATTGTCCTTGCTGCTGTTATTTAAAAATCAGTGGAAGAATTTCAAGATGTTATGAGAAGTACATGCTCATCTCATACAATACACACAGACATGAAGGGACAAGAAAGAAACCTACCACTGTGGATGGAAGTATACCCATGTTCCTGCCTTTTCTTAGAGTCTAAAGCTTCCCTTGATTTAAGTTTATGATTTGGATGGAGAGAAGGTACAGGAAGAAGGTAACTGCATATGCAAGATGGGTAAGGGTGGGGAACATGGTACGTAATCAAGACAAGACAGTTCTTTCAGAAGCAAAGGGACTTCACTGAACGCAGAGCATGGACAGAGGGAAGACAGACAGAATCGGGCCATCTCAAGAAAAATCACCCTGAATGTCCAGAGGTAGCATGGTGCTGGGAAGAGCATGTCCAGAAATCCATGAAGAGTTTTTCAAGTGATGAACAGTAATTGGCGATGCCTTCTCTTTGCGTTTTTCAAGTGATGAACAGTAATTGGTGATGCCTTCTCTTTGCACATAAACTTTGTTAACACTCCTTAGCACTGTGAACTCCACTGCAAACTTAACTCCTTTGCAGAGACCTTAAAAGAGTGCAGTCAGGTGAAAAATTAAAAAGAGAGGAACACTGGCAAGAGTCTTTAAAAGGAAGCTAGCTTGCACCTTAGGTATGTGCTCTTTGGTTTTGATCCTTAAACTGAACCCTTTTCTGTTCTTTCTAATGCCCCATCTCCACATATATACTTCCTCATGGTCTCACCTCACATTCAGTTGAGACTTTCTTTTCTCCCTTTCTTTCTCCGCCCCCCTCCTTTTTTTTTGTAAGATACTACGGGTATATTCAGTGAACTAGGGCGTCTGGTTTCAAGACATTCAAGCTGGTGTCTTATAAAGAACAATCATAGCTATTAATCAGAACAAAAGTTTCATAGAATTTGCTTAAAAGTGTTTCACAACACACACACACACATCGAATGCCATTCGATGAATAAAGAAAGATTACATACTAATCTTCAAAGAATCAGTTTTGAACTAAAGGAGACTGCAAAGATCATATTTAGACTAACTTCATAGTTTTATAAAGAAGAAATTATTTTTAGGCAGTTTTTTTTTTTTTTGGCTGCAAATATTCTCTTCCTTTCTCACCCATACAACAATATTTTAAAATGTTTCTTCCCCACCCCTCTCATCTCAGCTTCCCTTCTCCTTTTTAACAGTAACTATGCTGCCAGGAAAAAACATTTCAAAGTGGATAATGTGAAGTCCCTATAAAGGAAAACAAACAACCAAAAAATTTAAACTGAAGAAGCAAGTGGTTCTTTGCCAGGAAGGAGAGTTGACATCCTCTTACTTTGTTCCCCAAATCTCCTAGGTGAAGGGGTACTCCTGGACACACATATATTCAAAGTGCATCTCATCACTTTGCCTCCTATCTCCGCCCTACCCTGAGTTGGGTCCACAGGGCTGTAAGTCACTCGGGACAGCAGAATCATTTCAGGGAAGGTGGATAATTCCAGGCTGTTGTGGTTGCCTGTATCTTATTCCCTAAGGCCAAAGGCACTTCATTTCCAACCCTGAAACCTCAAAGAAAAAGAAGTCCTACAAACAAATGGAATTCTCCATTGATTTTTTTTTTTTAGTGACTCCTCATTTTCTACATCATAACGTATATGCCAACAAAAGGGATTATCTGGTTACTAACTGGGAACAGGCCCCCATTTCAGTGCTTAGCTATGGAAGCTACCAAGAATTTGGAATTGTGAAAAAGCAAAATGAGAGAAGCTACAAAGAAACTATTCAGCTCTTGGTTGGTCTTTTGATCGTCTTCTATGATCTACTGGCTTTTCCAATTACGGTGAGTTCAAGGATGGGAAGGAAGACGATAGTGAAAAGAAATTGTAGTGGTGTATTAGACACTCTAATTTAAAGTCCAAAGTTCACTCAACAATGTAGACTTTATTGTTCCATGTTGGAGATTCAAAGTTGAACCCCAGTTCAATTCAAACAGCAAACACAGATAAGTAGAAGGATATTAACAGGATAACTAAGTAACAAAACAGACCCAAACCATTTCCAGACTCTGTCAACTTCTCTATTCTAACCACATACATATTCACATGGAAAGGATAGGATACTCAAATGATATAGTTACACACATGGCATGCTGTTCCATAGATGTGTAAGTGAGATTCACATTTGTCCTCAACTATTCAAGTGACTCTCCAGTACAACAAAATATACCTGCGCTGTTATAAAAGAAAAAAACGGCTCTTAATTATTAGTAGAAATAGAAAGCTTTGGATTGTATATCCTTCGGCAAGTATAAAAAGATGAAAACTTTAAAAATGAAATGTTTGCAAAGAATATGGAAAATATTCAGTTTATCAGTGCATATGTTCATTTGCTTTTAACTTCTATAAGTGACAAAGAAGAACAGAGCTTGCCATAATCCTTCTACTCAAAAGATCTATTACACTGAATGGTGCCTGTGCATTTAAAATCACTGACAGCAAATCATAAGTATTAGGTAAAGCAAATTGACTCAACAACACAGCCTCCTGGGAGCAAATACATTTGTCTGAAAACAATTATTTCTTAAGTGACTGTACAGCCAATGAAAGGTATTACATTTATAGTTCTGAAGACCTAAATCTTCTATTTCACTACAGTGAAGGCTGGAGCAGTGCCAGCTCCCCGTGTCTCCATAAGAGCAAGCCTCAATCATTTTCTGAATGGACCACCTTTAGAGCACAAAGATGAAAAGCTACTTCTGAGCCTAGCAATTTCTGCCGAGCATGCCAACTACATTGTGACAGGGAGCAGCCACAGCTTGGAAGCTGAATGCAGACTCCCAACCAGCTCTAGGATGGGGACAACTCACAGTGACACTGAGGTGGGCTGCGTGTGTGACCAAGGAGGCAGAAGAAGAAAACGTCTGGAATTGCCACTTTCCAAGCCAGCCATTTCCACCACCACAAACACTCATCACTAGCATCTAAACCTACAGGATTTCCCAGAAAAACAAATGAATGCTGTGCATGCATATCCTAGTTAAGCCTGGCGCCACTGAGGCTGGCACAAAATGGAACTCCAGGAACTGTAAGCCTTTCCTTCTAGATATGCCTCCTCTTCCGCTCCCCTGCGTCTGACCTGCCAAACACATTTTTCTGCATGTCCAACCCCAACTGTGCTGGAGAAGAATTAGCAAGTGGGAAGTAAGAGAGGGATAAAAAAGATGTAATTCTATTGCATAAAATTTTCCAGACATGGTATGAGCATACAGAACTGTCTCACTTACTTAAAGGAACGGGTCTATCCAGCAATAGTGTTTATAAAACCACTTTTTAAAAAAAAATTTACTTTGCAAATGACTTCCCATTGAAGATAAAGTTTCATTAAAAGAGAAAAAACATTTACAGTATGAAAGAAGTCCGTATAAAAAAAGAAGAAAATACCATTCAAATTATTTAGATATCAAAGAGCCAAGAGGATGATACACTGAGTATTGAAATGTGGTAACATTTGCTATGACTCCTAGAAGTTGATCTTTAAAACAGTAGTTCTTTTTTCTTTTCTCTAGGTACTTTCCACAATCTGGGATTTCCTCTCTGGCATCGACCTTTGTCTCACACTGCACCACAGGAATTTTTCCCATGCTTGACAATCCTGCATCCACATTTGGAGATTCCAGGAAAGTGTTTCTTCTTGCATCTTCTGTTAAGAATGTATACAGTCTCACAGAACTTTTGTTAGGAATTTATACTCTAATAGAGAACCCAGCTATAATATTAATAACACATCTCCTAGTAGAGTTGTAAGGTCATTCTTGAAGATTGAATTGTCACCTTGCATAACATAAATCCTTTTACTACCAGGTTAATTCTCTAAGTTCTTAACTTTTTTGTTTTAAAAAACTTTCAAATTTATAGGAAGAATTGCAAGAATAGTACAAAGAACTCCCACATAGCTTCTGCCCAGATTGATTAGATTCACAAATGCTGCCACATTTGCGTCTGTCTCCACATACACCCCCTCCCCCCCACACACACATGCACACAGGCACACATACACACACACACACACACACACACACACACACACACACACACACATCTTTCCTGCTCTATTTGGAACTTAGTTCCAGATATCATAACCTTTCAACTTTCAATTTTTCACCATGTATTTGCTAAAAGCAAGTACTCTGGCTTAGCTAAGCACAGTATAATTACACAAGTTAGGAAATCTGATACAATATTAAAATTTAATATGCAATCCATATTCCCACAATCTGTTTTCAAATTTTATCACTTGTGCTTATAATGTTTTCTATAGATAATATTTCTCCTAATCCAGGGTCCAGTACTGAATCACATATTGCATTTAGTTGTTATGTCTCTTTAATCTCCTTTAATCTGAAACTGTTTCTCAGCCCTCCTTTATCTTTCATTACATTGACATTTTTGCCCACATATTCTCTATTCTCCATTCAGTGAGCAGATCATATCAATCCCTTCTCAATCCTTCCAGAGACTGCCCATCAAACTTAAAGCAAAAGTCTGCACTCCATCAGTCTTCATATCATTGACCTACTTTATTTTTCTTCACAACATTATCAGGTGTTAAAGGATGGATGGATAGGTAGGTAGGTAGGTAGGTAGGTAGATAGATAGAAAAAAGAAATTTTGCCTATTTATTAATTGTCTTCCCTGTGGCTAACAACTTTGTTTAGCTTGTTCGTTACTTATTCCCAGTGACTAGAACTGTGTCTGGCATATAGTAATTGTTCAATAGTTTCTTATTAAATAAATTAGTAAATGATTATCAGATTGCAAAAGAGTAATTAAGGTATCTAGAAGTAAATGGAATTCACTAAAAAATGAGAATTATAAAAAATAAATGTATGTGTCTTTGAGGGCAGATATTAACAGGATGGTGAAGAGTGCAAACAAGGCAGCAAATTTTCCAGGGGAAAAAAAACATTTTCCTTAGGCAAAACTATGGTGAGAGAAAAAGATCAGCAGTTGCCAGGGGGTGGTGAGGAGGTGGGAGAAGGGTTGAATACGCAGAGCACAGAGAATTTTTAAGGCAGTGAAAAGACACTGTATGATACTATAATGTTAGAGATGTGTCATTATACATTTGTCCAAATACATAGAATGTGCAACACCAAGAGTGAATCCAATGTCAACAATGCAATTTGGCAGTAATGATATCAATGTTGGTTCATCAATTGTAACAAATGTACCACTCTGATGGGAGATGTTAATATGGGGAGGCTATGCCTGTTGCGGGGCAGGTGATAAATAAAAAAAAATCTCTGCATCTTCCTCTTAAGTTTGCTGTGAACCTAAAACTGCTTTAAAAAAATAAATCTTTAATAAAATACTCTTTATGGTGAAACACTGAAGGCAGATTTTGAAAGTCAGGATGAATTTCTAGCTTTCTAAGAATAATTTAGTTTAGACTGAAGATTGTAAAAGCATCATAACAGGAAGCTTTATTATGGACATTTCAAGTGTTATGTACCCCTTGGGAGTAGTAAAAGGAGTCTTACTAGTGAGATTCAGGCAGCAGAATTTGTATAGACCATGTACACGTACCTGCTCTTTTATTAACAACTACAGTTCTTAGTCTCTGCTTCGTTCTCATTCATATGTTGTGCACAGACTTATTTTTATAAAATGTTCAATTTACATTAAAGATGCAATAATAGTAAAGGATATTCATATACCCTTTCCTTATTTCTCGATTTGCTTTCATGGTTCCTCCCTCAAACCCTTTTTATTCTCTCTCTGAATATATACTGTATATAATCATTTTATTATTATTTATAGATTACCATTCTGGATAATCACACCATGTAGATTCAGGTTGCTTTTATTTCCAGGATGTTCTCTTTGATTGAAATTTTAAATATTTATTCTATTCCATTTTCTTGTTTTTCTTCTTCAGGGACTCCAATTATTCATATGGTGGCTCTTCTTTGCCTTCCTTCCATTTCAACCACTTTCCCTCCCACCCTCACCACTTGTTTCTTTGGATCATTGTCATTCTCTTCATTGTTCTCCTGCCTTTCTTCAATGTCCCCTAATAGATTTTCCTTCAAATCTATTCTCTCTTTGACACCTCATATTTTAATCTGTATTTGTAAAAATAAATGAATAAATAAAGGCAACTATTTTACTCTATTTCTTTCCTGAGTTCAATTTTTATTTCATTTCTTCTTGGTTTTTAGTCCATTTCTGATCTTAGTGTTTGAATTTATGAGTCAAAATGTTTTCCACAGTGCAATGTGCTAGAAGCTACTTAATTCCATTTAGAGTATCATGTTAAATATTTTTCTGCTTCACAGTAGCTTTTCAGAGAGGAATTTCCATCCACTGAAGTGTTTTGATTTTTTCATTTTGTTTTGGTCTTACAGCAGTTTCACATAGTGAGACTGATGACATTTACACATTTGGTGACCAGGATTGAGAATGAGTGGGTTTATAGGCTCTCTGGTTCAAGAGCGCCCCCTCCTGTCAGAGTTATGAAGTGCAGTTTCTTTAAAACGTGGCTTTTGGTGGAGGTCGGTGGAGGAGTGATAACGTCCATCAATATTTCGGGTTTCTTTTGTCTTGTGGTATTCTAGATCTCCCCATCTTGCCTCTTTTTCCTTCACCAAAAGACTTGAAGGGGTACCCTTCCCTTACCTGCAACCTTGTTCATCCCTGGAAGCTCCCTGTGCTATTTCAAGTTCCTTCTTTTTTAATTGGTGCTTTTATCTACCTGGATACTTTTTCCATATTTTCACACCTAAATAGACTTTCTCTTTCTGAGGATGATTTTCATACAATTTCATTTCATTCCCTTTGCACACGATCCCTTTTCTCTTCTTCGGTTTCTCCGAAAACCACTCGCCATCCTCAAAGCTTGCAATGGGAGCTCACCAGGCAGCTGTACTAAAAATGAATGTTTATTTTTCTACTTAACAGTAACTAGCATTTGCACTGTCCCCTAGCTTCTAGTTATGTTGAAGGTGAGGCATTTCTGTGGTTCAATTGGCTTCTTACTGATTTGTACAGTTTTTTGAAAGATATAAAAGAAATTGAGATTTGGATGGCAGCAATTAATTACTTCAGCTTACTGTACGTTGCCCATTTGTAATCCTTAATTAGATATTTCTTCTTTATGTCTGAAATTAGATTTCTTGTTTTGCCCTTTTAATCCTGTAGTGGATGTTGTAGTGGATACTATTCTATCCACCCATGTTCCCTCTTCAGGTCTGAGGCTCTTATTGCCCTGGGCATCCTGGTTGCTAACTACTTACAGCTGTATCTCTCACTAGGACAGACTCTTACTCAATGTTACACAGCCCCCACCAAGATGAAGCCACGTAGCTGATAGCTGGCTGATACAGATACAAAGTGTGGCCTCCCTTGCCTTAATTTGTGACAATTCCAAGGAGCATCCCAGCTCCAGAGCTCCCTATGGATCAGCTCAGGACTCAGTCATAACTGCATTGCAGATGAGCTTCTCCGTCTGCCCAGTCCTACCTTCCTCACTTCCTAACTTGGATATATATCCAAGTGCAATCCTCAATATACCTTCTATAAAACAAGACTCTATCTCAGGATGTTTTTAGGGTATCCAACCCAAGACAATCATCATAAAACTTTGTATTGACTTTTGAGACAGGCACTGTTGAAAGTCCATTGAATATATTATACACATTCCCTTAATTCTTGCAAGGAAACTGTGAGAAGGATATTATTATTATCATCTTCATATCTCAGGTGAGAAATGAAAAATCATAGAGAAGGTAAGTTCCTTCTAAATGGTCAAGGCAGGGTTTGAATATAGGCATTCTACCTTGAAAGCCTCTTCTCTACTTCACTCCACAGGTTCCCACACTGGAGTGGCATTCACTACTTCTCTGGCATGATACTTTGCCAGCCCTTTCCTCCCATCTTTCTAAGCCCTGCTGTGGAGCACAGCCAGCTGATGACACATATCAAGATGGCCATAAATATCAAGATGTTTTCATTTTTAACACATAATATTTTCATGAGTGGCTTGACCATAATGTTAGTTGCTAAAGATGGAATCTGATCTTATGAACTTAACTTTCAAACCTTTAGCATTATAAACAGAGATGCATGTTTGTAAATCCACCATATTATCACTCAGACCTATCAAATGACTTGTGTTCATATGCACACATATATTATCAGGTACACAATAGCACCCCCTTCTCTGTAGTTTTGTTTTTTATCTTCCAAGTAATAACAATGATATTATAACATTTCTCAAAATTCTTACCTCCATCTTGAAATTTGCTTAATCTTTCAAAGTATGATGACATGGGAGCCTGTACAATGTCTAAAATAGCCAGAAGTGTTCTTGTTAGCCTTAATAACTCACTGAAACTATAAAATCCAAAGTATATAAGATTCCGAGCCAAGTGGACCACCTTAATTTAAAAAAAAAGTGAGGGGTGAGGGTGAAAGAATGGAAAAAAATTAGGAACTGAAATAAACATTGGCTTTTTTATTATCTAAATTAGTACAGCTATTTCTAAACTTCCTAATTCTTTAACACCTAGGAATTAAAATACTTGTAAAAACAACCTCTTGAACTTTGATTTATTCACGTCTGGAACTAAATCCAAATAAGATTCAGGGTGCTTTAAGGTTCTCAACAAAATTTATACCACAATTATTTACATCCTAATTAAACATTAACTCATTTAAGTCGGCAGGATGCCACTTAATAAATGATTGCATTAATTAATTGCTTTAATAAATGGCTACTATCCAAGAAATTTGCCCAGAAATATATGTTCCCTAAGCTGCTTTGTGGTCTTCTGGACAGCACAGGGCATTCCAAGTGTCAGAGTCTACCTCCAAGATGTGGTCCCCAGTGCACAGTCTCCCCCCACCACACTGTACCAGAGTTGGTCCAAATGATCAACAGAAGTGATTACATGTCACTTCCAAGATTAGATTGCAGAAGACTGTGACTTCTATCTTGGACTCTCTCTCAGATGGCTTGCACTGAGGAAGCCAGGTGCCATGTAATGAGGACACCTAGGCAGCCTACAGAAAGGCCCACATAGCAAGAAGCTGAGGTGCCAACAGCCAGCAAGGAGGTATGGTAACCAACAACCCCTCCAGGGACCTTAGAAACAGACTGTCAAGCCCCAGATGGCTGCAGTCCCAGTCAACAGCTTGCTGGCCACTCCATCACAGACCCTGAGCCAGAACCACCCAGCTAAGCTACTCCCAGGTTTCTGACCCATAGAAGCTATGATAATGTTTGTTGCTTCAGGATGCAAAGTTATGAAGTAATTTGTTACACACCAGTATAGGTAACTAATACACCAGGTATCAAGTAAGAGCATCCTTGGTCTAGTTTTGTCACTATATCCCCAAACTGATATTTCAAGTCAGTTCAATGAGAATAAAAACATCATCTCCATAGACATAGAAAAGTATCCAAACATTTTACAAAATAAGCAAAACTGCCTTTGTTTTTTACATGCAAAAAACCTTACATGAATAAAACAAACAAAAAAAATCAACGGAAATAGTAATTAATATACCATTATAAATAAAATATTTTGTACTGGACATCAAAGCACCAAATCTATCTTTTTAAAATGGCAGAGAAAAATCACACTTCATGAACTAAACTACCCAATTACTAAAACATTCTAAATATGAAAGGGGAAAAGTACCTCAAATGTTAATTTATTTTTTTCTTTATCCCCAAAAGGAAAGGGCTGGTTTACAACTTCTTTCAAATATTCTTCAACAAATTCCATTGTCAGGGCAAATTTCCTCTTCATATCATTTCTGGAAGAGTCTGTTATAGAATCGTATCTGGAAATACATAAAGAAAATAATGCAAGTTAAACTGATTGCAATCATTTAAAAACAGGAAAACACACAACCTTTAGTTTCCTAGGTTCATAATCTTGGATAAATTAGTTAGCCTTCCTAGGGGCAGGGTCCTCACCTGTAAAATGGGGCTGTTGTGAAATGAGTTCGTATGTGTAAAGCAGTTAAGTCAGTCTACCACAGTATTCAGTACTTAAATTATTGCTCATTACATCAATATTACTTCTTTATTGTTTTCCAGAAAGTGCCTTTATTATCACTGAGAGTTATCACTTCACCCCTCAAAAAGAGTATCTTATTTGCATTTAGAAGATTAACAACCCAAGTTAGGACACACAAATGCCTTTCCACATGTTTCATTTCAAAATTGTAGACTTTGGATGTGGAGTTCATCTGCTGGATTCCAAAGCCTCAAGACATTTTTCCAAACATACTCATGAATTGTGATCTTTGTGGGGATTTCTGTCCAGAGCCTGGCATAGCGAACAGGCACCACGGACTCCTGGGGATCTCGGTCAACGTGCATGTGGAGCATGAGGCGACAGAAGGACGCTCGGAGGTCAAACGGCAGGCTCTCATCCGACACACACCGCAGGATCAGGTCTACAGAGAGCTGTGTAGAAATCTGGTTTATGGCCAGATACTGGCGATCCAAGCACATCCTTGCAAAGAGGTTTAGCTGGTACCTTAAAAATAGTATACATATTACATTATTGTCTTATCTGGAGGAAGTTTTTAAACATCATGGCACCAATCAGTATCTACGTTTAAGACACCTGTATTTCTAAGCATTGGTGATAATGGAGTCAAACTCCAATAGTTATTTTAATCATTAAGAGCAAACGACAACACATATATGAAACTGTCTCTATGTCCCTTCAGTTACAATTCCTCTCACTTGTTCCAGCAACATGTGTCTGCTGGAGAGTGTCTCTAGGCACTCCATTCTCAGTTTCCTAGCATTACAAATACTGCATTCAGGCTGAAGGCTATGGGCAACAGCTCATATGAAACCATCTCTCTCCACCTTCCCCAGCCTCATTCAGCTTCAGGCTCTAGTATCTACATGCCAGGTTGCACGCCACTCCGTTCCCAAACCAAAAGTGATCAGTCCAAATGGCCTGAGTGCACTTGGCTTCATCAGCCCAGTTTTGAGATTAAGAATTCACCTTTGGTTTGGTTGCTGTAGCTGTAGAAACCAGGGAATACAAGGCATCATCTGTTTTTCTCTGATTCTTGTCATTTGGGCCCAGCTTGGCTACAGGGCTTCTGCCTTGGGT
Source organism: Saimiri boliviensis (assembly GCF_048565385.1). Taxonomy (NCBI): domain Eukaryota; kingdom Metazoa; phylum Chordata; class Mammalia; order Primates; family Cebidae; genus Saimiri; species Saimiri boliviensis. The sequence continues at coordinate 88,520,226 of NC_133455.1, forward strand.
TTCTATCCCTACAACTCAAAGATGCCAGCTAGGTTCTTGCTCCCAATGTACTGACCACCAGGAACTGCCTTCAGTACTTCAGCTGCCATATTCCAGTGCTGAACTTTCATAACTACAGGCACCAATTTCTCTTAGGCCCTAGGTTACCACATATCCATAAACCACTCCATACTAAACTTCTGGCTTACTTGCTCTGAGCTACCCTTGTGGCCAAATCAATTTCCTTAGCCCCATGTCTATATCCCTCTCAACTCCATCACCTAGGTTCTAACATGAGTCTCAACTGCCTCCACTCTACTCAATAGGATAAACCCTTTGGCTGCAAAATAATTCCAAACTAGTAGAAAACCAGGAAATCGTAAGTGGTATATGTATAAAATATAAATGTTAAATTTTATTCTGAATATTTAAAATAATACTAAATATTTCAGCTACCCTAGTTCTTATATGACTTTTAAAATTGCCTCTTCATAGATACCTAACTAATGGCTACAGCAACCCAGTTCTCAATTAATATGTGAGATTGGGAATTACAAGATTGTCTACAATACTTAACCTGTAATAGGTAAGAACTTCTAAGTCAGCTTTGGTGCCTTCTTTTGCCTCTTGAGCAAGGTGCCTAATAGCTTTGCCATGAGGTTCCTTGTTGCTATCAATCCAATATAGCCAAACTTCTTCATCATCAATGTCATCTGAAAGGATGGAGCTCTCCATGGGGTTGTCTGCTTGCATTGAGACCACCCTTCAAATAAATAGCACATACAAAAATATACTAAGAAGTGTACTTGTAAATATGACAAAAACTACAATGCTTACAAATAATCAACAGGAAAAAGATGCATCCATTATCTGGGCTTACTTAGTTTGAATGAGAATGTCTGCATTGCCTGGACTCAACATAAATTTACAGATGAGTTCTTGAGTTACAGGGATAGCAGTGGTATTAGACACACACAGATCTGACAAATAATCCAAAAATCTGGCAAAAGGAAAAAAAATAAATGGAATATGAAGACAAAGCATTTTATAAGAGCATCACAATAAAGACAATTTGAAAAATTAAATGGAATATGAAGACAAAGAATTTTATAAAAGCATCACAATAAAGACATAATTTGGAATTTAACAAAATAAACTTATTACATTTTTAAATATTATTTCCACATATTTGTCTAATGTGTTGTTTAACTACTACATCATTAGAAACAAATTAAACACACAATTCTTTTTAATACAAGCCTTGTTTCAAAAAGGATGTGTTCGCTTCTATTTATTTTATATTCCTCCCACAGCACCATGACTTATGTTTAGAAAATCATTCATCTGTCCTAAAGTGAGTCTCCCAGAGCTGAATATCAAAACAAAAGCAGATCAAAGCTAATGCTGTACTGAATTATACATAAATAGAGCACACGCCTAATGAAAATGACTATGATCTGGTCAAGTCAGAAGCCCATTTCTACCTTCTAGCATTTATTTGCTGTACTAATTAGCTAAGAAACCACTGACAATTGGCTTGAATTTTCTGCACTCATTTCTTCAAGATAAGGCAGCATGGTACGACAGAAAAAGAACTTGATGTGGAGTCAGAAACCCTTGATTTACCTCATATTCTATTCCTATTCGGGTACACTTGGGCAAGTTGCTCTCTAGGTTTCTATTTTTTCATCTCTAAAATGGGGATAATAATATACAACCAGTGTATCTCACACAAGTGTGCAAGGATCTAAATGAGATCATGTATATGAATGTATTTTGAGAAACCATAAAGGTCTATGAAATCACGAGGATTCAGAGTGAAAATCAACCACACTTAAGTATGTCCACAAAGGGCTTTGATCTCTTATAAGGTAAGAACTCTTTATTATATACAATTATTATAGCAATAAGCCCAACATAGTTTGTCCATAAAAGTTAGTGATATGAAAGCATTCTAACTTTTAAAAGTTCTAAAAACAAAACATAAAGCCTCATCTCCACTAGAAAAGAATACTGCATGAATCATTTCAAACCTTGGCTCCCGATTTCTCCTGAGTAAACTGACAAATGTTTCTATTTCTTTTGCTGTGATATGTTTCTCTAGTAGTTTTCTGTTGTTGTGCAACAAAGCTGTGATAGTATCTTCTGCCAAAATATCATAGCCAATCTGGGACTGCATGACACAGAAATTCTTAGCAATATATTCCTGCAAAGAAGAAAGGCTGTCAGAACGCACTGCCAACAGCTTAGAAATAACAGGTTCTATTAGGATCAACAACATTGATTAATTTATTCATAACAGAAAATTCACTAAAAGTTTTCTCAAAAGAAAAGCAAGTAAATAATTTTTCAATAAATAGAGATTTTTGAGCAAGTGAATGAAAACATACTGGCATATACATTATTTAACTTCTACCAAAAATTATGTACCTAGAAATAATTTTTAATATAGGTATTTATAGTCTAAGTGGAAAAAAATTAATCTAATTAAAATAAGTTTTTATAACATAACTTCAGATTGGCTTTTCTTCTGTCTCTTGCATAAAGGCATAGCCAAGGACTTGGGCATAATTATAGAAAAGAAAATGACTGCCTGATGTCTCATTCATGAGACATGGGATCTGGGTTGTTACATGACGGTCTTAGATGGACTTGGGTTGATTCCTTTTTTGTGTATATGCTACAATGATCTATAAAATCCTTTCTTTAAAATAATGGTAAAATGTCATACACTTTTCATCTTTAAAAAGCTATAAAGGGTAATATGATTAATCACCTTATTGATTAGATTCATTTGCCCAATAAATGTTTCTTGAAAACCTACTACATTCCATTCCCTTCCATTCCATGTTGACAAGTGAAATGAAACAAACAGAGGACTGGAGAAAGCTATGAACGTCAGATAGGGTAGATGCTGAAGAAGTGACATTTGAGCTAGGATGGAAACAAAGAGAACAAGGCAGCCATTGAAAGGCCTAGAGGGAAGCCATCTAGGCAGTGGGAGTAGCCAGGGCAAAAGCCCTGTGGTAGTAGAACCAAGCCTGTACTCTATCAACAGAAGGTGGCCATTGTAACTAGGCAGTAGTAAGGGGCAGAAAGCAAAGCTGAAGTTGGAGAGGTAGGTCAAAAGAATCCTGTGAGCCGTGGTCAAGGGCAAAGAGTTCATTCTAAAAGTAAGAGAAAGCCACTGGGGAGGTTCGATCATGTTATTGTTTGATCTACTCCTTACTCATCACATTAATTTTTCTATATCCCAAACCACTATTGTCCATCTCCCTTGTTCTACAAGCAGGCACATCTCACACTGCCATGGAACTGGTGAGCTTCACCCCCTTCCACCATGAAACATTCTCACTTTGATTCCTTGGGATTCTCCTTGGAAACGTGTCTTTGTTTCTATGAGGAGAGGATTTATTGATTAGAAAGTGGTTTTGCCTTACGTAAAATTTACAAGAATATACCTATTCCTTGAAAATGATATTGGTTGCACAAATCTAATTAAATTCTAGGCAGCATTTTCATGGCCTTTCAGAATGATGGCTTGGTATATTGGGTAGCCAGTTAAGTAAAGTAAATGTCTTCTGTTAGTGTGTCATTTTAAGGATTCATATTGATTTACACATTTTTATCACTACTATAGTAGTCTAAGGCAAACTCTGGCATAAGGCAAAGATCCAAAGATGTTAATAAATAATCAAATAAAATTAGGGGTGGTATCAAATTTTATAAATAGTAATAAATAGAGACTCAGTATTAAATATATGGATTAGTGCTAAGTCAAATATGAACTTCCTATTAGAACTATAACATATAGGTGAAGATAAAGTAAAACAAAGTAATTGTAGGCATAATACTATATAATTTGTACTACATAATAATACAGAACGTTTTTAAATCGTGTTGTAAAACATCAGAAAGTTGCTTTATGCTTACTACAAAGCATTCTTAATTCAATAGAAATGAGAAAAATATTTCTCGGTTATCACTAAGATTCAATTAGAACACACAACAGAAAAGGAAGAAAAATAAAATCTAACCCTCAACAAATCCTAGGGATTCTTTATTCCTTTATCATCTATGCTCCATCTCTGTGCTCCAAAGAAACCCAGAAGTCAGGTCCCTAAAGTGCATAAACATGTACTTGAAAGGAGTGATATGACTAGGAAGGGGTAGGCGTGTGTGTGTGTGTGTGTGTGTGTGTGTGTGTGTGTGTGTGTACGCACAAACTGATTCCTGGCCAAGACTGAGAGGGGAGTGAGAAAGAACCATGTATGCCAGACCCTGAAAGACAGAACTGACACCACTTAAGACATACTGCTCAGGGAACCTACTAGTGACTAGCGGAATAACCAAATCCAAAGTTATCTGGCTCCTCACAATCCCAAAACACAGGGCTGTAGAAAAGGGAAAGGTTCCCAAGCACCCTTCCAAAGGCTGACAGCCATCAGGGCGGGTGCACATTGTGGGATCTGATGGGCCTGAGGGCCCTGAATAGCCTCTGTAGATCTATTAGTTTTTTTTCTGTTAATTTCAATCTCTATAATACAGAACTGCTTGTATGTGTGAAGTGGTAACCTGTCTTGCAAGCATATTTCTCCAAACCCAAGAAGAAAAATGAGAGCAAGGAGAAAACATTAAGCAGCCTTTCAATTGCCCTTCCCTACTCCAGACCTCCACTAAGAACTCAGCGTCTGACACTGGGAGCCCCCAACACTGACTCTGAGTGCTTGAAGGTTGAACATTTAATGTTCTGGTACTTAATGCTTTTTCAAAAAAGAAAAATATGAACAACATTATCAACTTCATCTTGCCATCTTAAAGGAATACAATGAAGTTGGGAAAAATAATTCTAGTGACAGCATTTGGATCAGCAAGAAGGGTATTTATAACTAGGATTATATTAGACAATATTTAAGGTTTCTTTGTATCATCCCCTTGCTTACTCCTATTCCTTGCCATATTACTTATCTTCTAGCTAATGTTTTTACATACTCTTTGCAGACCTTTCTTATTCTTCTAACAGAATTATGAAGCCAAAATGTTTTAACATAGTCTTCCTAAAGTAAATAGTTTTTTTATTCCCCAATAATGTTCAGACTACCAAGATGGAATAGTGTGATGATTCAGAGTCTGGGTTTTTATACTGGCTCCATTCTTAAACTATCACCATGTACAAGTTAAATAACCTCTCTGTGCCGCTGTCCTTCATCTTAATTCACTATTAACTGAATTAATTCATGACAAGTACTTAGAACTGAGCCTGGTACAAAGTAAGCATGCAATAAATACTACTAATTATTCCCAAATAACCTCCACTCTCTGGGGTTGACATCTTAGGCCCTAGTGGCTTTGCCCGCCCTGCCCTTCCAGCCCTCTCCCACACCATCCTTCTTCATGGACCAAACTTGTTAGTGAAACTTACAGTGATGCACTCTGCCCTCAGATGGATTAAGAGAAACACTAATTTATCAAACAATAATGAATTTTATATAATTTTATGTTAAACAGACATTTACATTATTGGACACATGGCAAAATATTAAGTTTGTGATTGTTTTGTTTTGTTTTTTAAGAAGCAGGGTCTCATTCTATTGCTCAGGCTAAAGAATACTAGTATGATCATAGCTTACTACAGTCTCAAACTCCTGAGCTGAAGCAATCCTCCAGCCTTATACTCCTTAGTAGCTGGGACTACAGGCACACACCACCATACCCAGTTATTTTTTGGTTTTGTTGACATGGGGCCCTCACTATAATGCCTAAACTGGTCTAGAACTCCTGACCTCAAGTAATCCCCCAACCTTGGCCTCCTAAAGTGCTGGGATTACAGGCTTGAGCCACCACACCTGGCTTGCATTTTTAAGATAAAAATGAGACTTAAGAAAAATTTCACTTGCAACTGGCAACTCTTAACTGTACCCCTAGATCCTTAGGGAAAACATGCCCTTTCTAGCATCTTTCATTCTCATTTCATAGATCTCTCTTCATAAAAACCTCTTCTTATCCAATTTATGAAAATGATTCTCATCCTACTCAAAGGCTTCCTTCTCCAATATCCTTCCTTGGTTCCCAAAGCTACCACTGAGCTCTCCCTCTTGTGAATTCCCACAACTCTATCTTTTCTCTCTTGTGTCCCTTCTTTCTCTCACATATGTTTTCTACTAAACAATTACCTCAAGCCAAAAATGTTCCATTTCTCTTTACATAATAGAACCAGAATGCCCTGGTCTCCAGAAGGCAACACCAGGCATATGTTAGTACTTAGGACATTCTCCCCCAGTGATTCTTATTTCATATGGAAGAATAAAGGCAAGTTCAATACAACTCAAAAATACTCACAAATCATTTTTATGTATTCCTCAATACAAAACATTTCATTTCAAAGTGAAATTTCCCATTCCCACTTTCTATGCTGTAGAATTATAACCAAAGAACCTTGTCCATACTTTAAATATGAAACAGTTTAAAATGGGTGCTACTCTCTGACCTGATTTTTCCGGTAGTCCTGCTGAGAATGTCTCAGGATGCGGTAGCAGAGTCGAAGCATGTACTTGTAGGGTGCATATCTTTGATCCCCCAGATCTTCAAGTCTCAGCATTGAGCCCTCTCCCGCTTTCTCCTTAAAGGGTGCTTTAAGAATTCCAAATACCTATCAGGAATAAATACAGCCACCTAGTCCGATGAATGGAGGTACATGTTTTGCAACTTTTTTTTTTTTTTTTTTTTTTTTAGCAAATAAGAACATTGATTCAAAAAACACTCACATAAATTTGAGTAGTATTAGTGTAAAGGGGAAAAGCAAAAAAGATTTACGTTACAGGACCAACATATCATGGATTAGAAAAGCACTGCTAAAACGGTCCCCTAAATTGAGTGACAAAAACATTCTTTAAATAAAATGCTTAATTTTGTTTAGAAATTATATTTTATACCAGCCGGGTGCGGTGGCTCAAGCCTGTAATCCCAGCACTTTGGGAGGCCGAGGCGGGTGGATCACAAGGTCAAGAGATCGAAACCATCCTGGTCAACATGGTGAAACCCCGTCTCTACTAAATATACAAAAAATTAGCTGGGCATGGTGGTGTGTGCCTGTAATCCCAGCTACTCAGGAGGCTGAGGCAGGAGAATTGCCTGAACCCAGGAGGCGGAGGTTGCGGTGAGCCGAGATCGTGCCATTGCACTCCAGCCTGGGTAACAAGAGCGAAACTCTGCCTCAAAAAAAAAAGAAAAAAAAAGAAATTATATTTTATAAAATAAGAAACTGAATGTGTTTGATTGTATCAATATGTAAATGAACACATTCAGATGAACTTAAATGTAGGTTGATTCCTATAGACTTTATACCTTCTTCTATTATTTTCTACAACCTTTCAAAATCAAAATAATATAAGGAAAACATTTACTTTTTACTAAAACTGACATCAGAAAATGACTTCCAGACATTGCTTCTAAACTACTTTATAAAAGACTTAATTTACTGTTGTTTGTACACAAAGATGTGGCCAAATCAATGAACGTATCAGCATTCAAATGTGACAAATTAGGAGCCACGGGGACAGCTGGTGGCACCCAGTAAACCAGATTCTTGTAAAAAGGTTAGTGGTTAGGAAGCATTTAAAAAGCACTGAGGAATATAACTCATTTCAGCAGCAAGACAGCAGGTGGGATCACCTGGAGATGAGCTGCTAGAATGAGGAAATTGTCTATGAAAGAGCACAGAGTCAAGGGCATTGAGCATTAATACATGAAAGCAAGATAAAAAGGAATTATTCTTTGCAATTCATGAAATACGATATGAACTAAAGTTTCTTTAATAATTTTATATTCACTAAACCTTTAATTTGTATATATATAATATAAAAATAAAATATTTGACATATGTTGGTTAAAATAATATTAATAAATCATTCAAAGTCCTAAAAGTCTTGAAATTAAATGTTTTTATAAAAGAATTACTTTAAAAAAAGATGTTTTTGAAAAAAGACCTATTAGATTTACAACCTTTATTTTATTTGAGAAAAAAGTCAATTTTTTATTTTCAGACAATCAGCCACATATAACCAATATTACGTCTACTATTTTCCTTTCCCAAATCAGTAAGAACATGTATATCAAGAACATGATTTTTATGTTTTAGGTTTGTTCCTTGAATCTATACTTCATTAATGAAGAAACCTACAGTGATACACTCTGCCCTAAAAAGGATTAAGATAAATGTTAATCTATCAAACAGCAATTAATTTTATACAATTTTATGTTAAACAGCATTAATTTAATAGCAATTAACAGAATAACTTAAATAATCTAATTTAATTTAAATAGCAATTAACAAAATAATTTAAATAGCATTTAATAGAATAAAAAGAATACACAAACGTAGGCATGTCCATATGTGCATATCATCAGGAGGTGAATTAATTTACTGACGTGTTATGAACAATTTCAAGAAGATGTAATATAGGAATACCTCTGTACTTTCAAGGAAAAAGACTAGAATATCATACAGAGCACTTGTGAACTGATGAACAGACTGTCCTACTTTTTTAGGGAAGAGAAGGAAACAAGTAGGAAGCAGATGGAGATGGCACCTTCCAAGTTCACCTGGAAATTCTACCTAGGTATTTTTCCACATATTTTCTCGAGACAGTCTGACTATGCAGAGTTTTTACAGGTCCATGGTAGGCTGCCTCTACAATGGCCCCTGATATTCCTGCCTCCTGATATTCACAGCCTCATAGAATCCTCTTTCCTTAACTACAAGTTGGATTTATTACCTCACTTCTAACTAATAGAACTGATGTTATTTCTAAGATTAGGTTATACAAAGATGGTAGCTTCCACCTGAGCGTTCTCTCTAGCTCTCTCTTGGATCCCTCAGTTCTGAGGAAAGCAAGCTGCCTTGTCTTGATGTACTCCTGCAAGATGCCCATGTGAGGGGGCTGGGAAGGTGAGTCCTCTCTCAGTTGAACCTTGAGATGCCTGAAGTCCCAGCAAACACCTTGACTGCTGCCTGGTGGGAGACCCTGAGTGAGATCTGCCCACGTCAGCCATGCCTAGATCACTAATCCACAGAAACTGCGAGGTAAGAAGTATCTTGTTTCCAGCCACTAAGTTTTGGGATCATTTGCTTCATAGCAAATGATAACTACTACAAGGACTTTCCTGATACTATAATTCAGAAAATAAAATATAAAAATTTAGTACATGAAAAAATTCACCTGTGCCAGTATGTTTTGTTCCCTCATCAATTTTTGACGCTCTCGGTTTGGCTTAGTGATAACCACATCCAGAACTTCTTGTCCATTATTAGGCACATCAGCAACAAAGAAGATGAGGTCTTCCAATAATTTGGTTACAAACCTATCACAAAATGAAAAGGAAATTTTACTTTATGGTGTGCTTAATTTTGGAAAATTTATAGATAGATGATAGGTAGGTAGGTAGGTAGGTAGGTAGGTAGGTAGACAGACAGACAGACAGACAGACAGACAGAGAGACAGAAGATTTTACTTTTTCTTCAGGAGTGAAACTCAAATCCATGGAAATTTCTTTTTATTAAACAATAAGAACCAAGACACTTGAAAACAAGGTATTTTATAACAAAAAAAGTATTTAATTGATGAAAGATATCTCTAAGGCAGTTACTGTTTACCTAAACCTTTACAAAGAAACTTCCTTCTCCAGCATCTCCAACCTCTACTTGCACCTCCAGTTCTCATCAAGTGTTTGCAGGCTGTTATCAGATAAAGCCATGTGAGTCACAACTACACACGAGTTGGTAGAATGACACCTCCAGATGCCTTTCTACAACTGACTAGCAAAGCAGCATCTTTCTGCTTAAGGGAAAACAGCTATGCTATTCCTAAATACAAATCTTTTTTATTTCTTTTTTTACTGTTAACTCAAACTACATTTCCTAATCCTCACCACATTTCAACTTACTCAATGTACAGAATAGGAAAAATTTAAATGACCTGTGAATAGAGACAGAGTAAGCAATCTGACACTCAAAATTGTATGAAATGATCTATCAAAATCATGAAATTCTAAAACCATACACGAATGTTCACTTTTAAATCTATAGTTATTATTACAACTATTACTTGAACTTCAGTGGCATTTAGTACAGGAAGTGTCTTGAAAGCCCTTCCTCTCTTCACTTTTTTCCTCCTCCTTCCTCTGCCTGTTCTTTGTCATTTTCCATTTGTGTTGGTCAATTGAGGGAGGGGGCAGGGGTTCAAGCTATTGCAAAAATGGGTGAACAGATGAGGAATCTGTATTGGAAGAGTCAAGGCATTTTTTAAAATCGTATTAATGGTGAAGTACAGCTTAATTATTCAATAAACACAGAATTTTTTTGGAATAAGACAAAAGCTGACCAATAAATAGTTAAATTAGCTTTGTCCATATAGTGTTAGCATCTTTATTTGCTGTTATTAGCATGTGAATATAATGATGCTAATCATGAATACATGCATAAGAAAACTATATTTTAAGAGCTTCAGCAATTCCAGGAAAGTATAGAATGTATTCAGTTGAAAAACATCTGTTTTCTTCTCTTCCAATACCTTTGGTGAGAAAACATCTTGATCCTATCTCCAGATATATGTCTTGAAAGAGAATGCACTTCATGGAGCCAAGTGGACACACCTACAATCCATAATTTAGTCAACCAGAGAAATTTTAGTATACTTCCAGGGATCATAAACACCACTCCAAAATTCCAGGGATTTTATGTTTTCTTGGTGTGCCTATTTTAAATTTTAACCTAATCTGTTTCTTTTGGAAGATCGTGTCTGGCAGGATTCGCTGGCATAGTTACGTTTAATCTCTGAAGGCAGCCACAGCAACGTAAAGCATGTTTCATGTGTATTGAAATGTGATGTGAACTTCTTTTGAAATTGTGACTTAAAGTCCTCCAAATCATTCTGTTGCTCTTAAAACAAAACAAATTTGGAGCTCAGGTTACTTCAGCAAACTGAAAAAAAAAAGTTGATTTCCAGTTTCTATGTGCTCAATACAACTCCAGTCTGAGCATCAATGTTTATATTTTCTTTCTAAAATTATTAAGATTCTTTTTCTCTTGCTGTTTCAATAACTGTAATCAAATATCTAGATATCTAAGAAAATAAAATTTTGTGAGTGACTACATATCGCTCTGTTTCAAATTCATTCAAATACCCTGAAAATTGGTGACAGTCAATGGAATGGTAATGATGAACATGAACAGTCTCGCTTGCAAATCATGATACATTAACCCTACATGCAGCACCCACCTCTTCATGACAAGGCTATGGAAGCCAAGAAGACCAACCTTCTCTTTTGACCTCTGAAACTGTCGAAACTTTTTTTTTTTGACCTTGCACCTTAAGCATCCCCTTTGTGACAAAACAAAAAGCTGGTTTGCTTTCAGTTTAGATCAAACTCTGATTCTGTACTGGGCAGTGCTCTTACTAACTCATGCAATCTTACTCATTTGCTTCTTAAGCTTTACAGAAAATGAAAAAAATGGGAAAAACATAGTGAAGAGCAGGGATGATGTTCAACTCTTGCAAGGTAAGAGGGATAGAAAGCACATGATAGGGAAATAAACTAAAGATATGAAGGCAGGAACTAACATCTGGCTTTTCTAACCTCTTAAAGAAAATTTAAAGTTCAGTGGCCCTTATTTGGGCTGTGGCTGTGCAGTGGTAGGAGGAAACAATGGATGCACATGGATAGGACTGTACCCAGCCACCAGCAATCTCTACAATCAAAGCCTCAAATTACCAGGGAACATGAACTCTCAGCCCTTGATATCAGATCTGGCTCTGAAATAGTTGAGGGAAGCCAAGTAGAAGCAACCATAAAACTGATAGAGAAGATAAGTGAATGTAGAGAAAGGAAAAACAAAAATCTCCCACCTATGAAAATCATCCACAGTAAAAGTCCAAAGCACCTAAGGAAAGCTGACATTGAGGAATTAGTCACCATACTAAATAGTATTAGCCACCATACTAAAGCATCAAGAGGCTGCTTCACCACCAACAAAATCCAAGTAACAAAACAATTCCAAAATAAGTTTTAAATGAGTGTGTATTCAGTCTTCAAAGAGATAAAAAAGCAATATATTAAAAAGACAACATATTTTAAAAGAGCCAATATAAATGAAAAATAGGTAGATATGCAAAAAAATCTGAGAGATAAAAATTATAAGCTGGGCACAGTGGCTCATGGCTCATGCCTGTAATCCAAGCATTTTGGGAGGTCAAGGCAGAAGGATTGCTTGAGCCAGAGTTCAAGATCAGCCAGGGCAACATAGTGAGACCTTGTTTGCACAAAAAAATTTAAAAATTAGTTGAGTGAGGTGGCATGCGCCTATGGTTCCAGCTACTCAGGAAGCTGAAGCAGGAGGATTGCTTAAACCTGGGAGGTCAAGGCTGCAGTGAGCTGTCTGATTGCGCCATTGCATTCCAGCTTGGGAGACAGGGCGAGATCCTGTCTCAAAAAAATAAAAAAAAACAATTATAATTATTTAAATAAAAATTTAACTGAAGAAGGAAAACTATTTTACATACATTCTAAAAATAATTATTAACCTATAAGGCTATATCAAAAACTGATCCAGATGATATCACAGAGAAATATTAAAAGGCAAATAATAAAAGAAAAGTTAAGAGAGAAAGAAGATGAATTAAGAGGATCCAACATATATCTCATATAAATTCCTAAAGCCAGAAAGGAGGAAAAAGACAAAGAAGCAATGTATGCTGGAAAATGGCTAAAAATTTCCAAGAATTGAAGGAAGAAGTAAATATTCAGATTAAAAGTATACCTTACTTAAATGTCAAATGACAAAAAACAAAAATAAAAATCCTTTGTGAACACATCATGGTGAAATCTTAAGACATAACAAACAAATGAAAATAATCTATAAAATTACCAAGTCAAGAAAAACTACCAATAAAGAATAACAAGTCTGTTGATAGCAGATTTCTTAACAGCAACAAGAGATGCTAGAAAATAATTAAATTATAGCTTTAAAATATTGGTGGAAAGTAATTACAGATCTAACATTTCATATATAAAGTATCACTTAAGAGTGAAGGCAAGGGAGTAGTGGTTCACACCTGTAATCCCAGCACTTTGCGAGGTGGAGGCAGGTGGATCACCTGAGATCAGGAGTTCGAGATACGCCTGCCCAATGTGGTGAAGCCCCATCTTTACCAAAAATACAAAAATTAGATGCATGTGGTGGCATGCACCTATAATCCCAGCTACTTGGGAGGCTGAAACAGGAGAATCACTTGAACCAAGGAGGCAGAAGTTGCAGTGAGCCGAGATTGTGCCACTGTACTCCAGTCTGGACTACAGAGCAAGACTCTATCTCAAAAAAATAGCAAAGAAATGTGCTAAGAGAGTAAATTTTGGCTGGGCGTAGTGGCTGACTCTTGTAATCCAAGCACTTTGGGAGGCCAAGGCAGGCAGATTACCTGAAGTCAGGAGTTGGATACCAACCTAGCCTACATGGTGAAACCCTGTCTCTACTAAAAATACAAAAATTACCCGGATGTGGTGGCATGTGCCTGTAATCCCAGCTACTTGGGAGGCTGAGGCAGAAGAATCACTTGAGCCCAGGAGGTGGAGGTTGTAGTGAGCCGAGATCATGCCACTGCACTCCAGCCTGGGTGACAAAATAAGACTCTGTCTCAAAAAACAAAACAAAAAAAAGAGTAAAGGCAAAATAAAGATATTTTCATATATATAAAAACTAAAAAGATTATAACCCATAGGCCTCTCCGCTAAATGGACTAAAGAATAAATTTGAGCAAGATGAAAAGAGAACAAATAAGGGAGATACAAGTAATAAAGGCAGGAGGAAGAGGCAAAGGAAGAGACAGGGGAAGAGGCAAAATTGTTTTAAAAATATACTTAATCACTAAAAAAAAATTTAGAAACTAAATTTCTCTCCCCAAAAACTACTGAAATAAGATTAAAAAATAAAATAAATGTTTTAAGTCAAAAAAAAGTTTCATTGTCTTAAAAAAAAGGAATAAAATTTATCAGTAAAAACAAAAGGTGGTACATCATTATTTATATCAATACATTTATTGTTTTGTATTTATCAAATTAAAATAAAATGTTACAAATGAAGAGAATAAACATAGAACTATGGTTTTAGACAACTACTACAAGAAGATGGGAGGGAGAATATCAGGGAAAACCAAAGCATGCTGAGACACTTTTCTTTCATAGAAAGGAGAAAAATTATTAGTAACTTCAAGTTTATCAGGAAGAATATACAGTCAAAATGTATGTGAAGAATTCAAGGGTAATTGTTAATGAATGAAAATAGGACCTAAAACTTCTAAAAATCAGTAGAGGAAATGGTAAAATGGGGGGAGGGAAATATAAACTTTATTAATCTAGCAAAAAGAAAGAAAGAAGTAAAAGGAAATGAAAACAAGCTACACTAAAGCAAGAAAAAAAATAAAAAGGCATTCAAATAAATTGATCAAATACAAAGTCATTAAATGAATGCAAATGAAAATAGACTATCAGCCAGGCAGGCATGGTGGCTCAAGCCTATAATCCCAGCACTTTGGGAAGCCAAGAAAGGTAGATTGCTTAACCTCAGAAGTTTGAGATTAGCCTGGGCAACATGGCAAAACCCTATCTCTAGAAAAATCCAAAAAATTAGCTGGGTGTGGTGGCACGCACCTGTGTTCCCAACTACTTGGGAGTCTGAGGCAGGAGGATCACCTGAGCCCAGGAGGTTGAGGCTGCAGTGAGTCATGATCGTACCACTGCACTCCAGCCTAGGCAACAGAGCAAAACCTTGTCTCAAAAAAATAAATAAATAAATAAAATAGACTATCAGATTAGACTTTTATAATCAACCTTCTGCTGCTCATAAGAGACACAACTAAAACAAAATGATCAGGAAATCTGAAATCTGAAAAGATGTAGATAAAGAGACATCAGGCAAATATTAAACAAAAAGTTGCTGGTGTCAGGATAGTCATACCTGGCAAATAAAATTTAAGAGAAAATGATATTGCTCAGGAAATAGCATCAGAACAACATCTGACCTGGTGATCACATGGTGGATGACCCCTAGTCTAGATCCTGAGCTCCTATCATGGGGAATGAGAACCATCCCTCAAGAAGGTAAGTTTCACAGAGACATGGAATGGTCTGTGGCCTTCACTGCCACATTAGCACCACATATACCCATGCTACATGGCCAAGTACCTAGCATATACCAGGAGTTCAGCAAAACTGAATTAATCACATCTCTGAACTCTCACTGCTTGAGAGAAACCCCTGTATTTTGTGTACCCTCAGAGGTAAATACAGCGCAGAAATGCTGGTCAAGAACTGCCTGTGTCACTTCCTCAAGTTCTGGATACAGTTAGCATCCCTCCATCTTCCCTCCTCCCTCCCAGACAACATGCTCCCAGTACTCTCTATTTTGTGGGTGCAACTATGTAGAATAAGATTAGAAAATTCCACTGAAAATGTCTAAGGTTTGAGGATCTTGAAGCTGTACACAGGAGCTATACCTCCAGGGTTCACGTTCATTCCTGGGATAAGAAAGAAGGGAAGAGAGAGAGAAAGAGAGAGAGAGAGAAAGATTCAAACAACACAGGTTTTCCGAGACAGATAATAATCACTTCATTTTCCATAGGGGGAAAAAAAATGTCAGAGTTGTCAGTTATTTTCAGAAATAATTTTATATTCAATTCCAAAACTGAAAAAATCATATAAATGCATTCAACTCTGCTAATAAGCTCTCCCTTGCTGACAGGTAGCTTTGAATGAATTTTGATGGGAGGTAGCTTTTCTAAAATTACTAAATTAAAATCAAGAATTGTACCTTCATATTTCTTAGGCAAAGTCTTCTCTTTGCTATTAATACAATGTTTTTCACTCTAAAACAGTAGGGAAAGAAGCAAAGGAAATAAAAATGCATGGTCTCTAATCAGTTGTAGTCCACTACTTTCCTTAGAATCATCTTGAGAGATTAGGATAATCTCCATCCGTGACTGAAGAAGAGTTACTTGCACAGGATTCCAGCCACTGATGGTAGAGAGCCCATAATCTGAATTTTTATCTGTCCTTTTCTTCAAAGAATACCTTAATGCTTAGAAAGGGAGACTTTTTAAGTGAAGCCAAGCAAATTTCTGTGCATACGTAAGAGTGCCAGAAACAAAGAAAAAGATTCATCAAAAAGAAAAGTTAGATCAATAACAGGCAAATAAAAATTCCTAACTGCACATCACAATCCTTTTCCTGCCATAATTTAGCTTTGATATTTAATTGTCTATAGCCCAAAAAAGTGGGCAGTTGTTCCTGCTTCTGGCCTTTATTCATTTCCCCTAACAGGATTGGAGATATGACTGAATATACAATAGTTGTTTTGAAATACAAGTTTGCCAGGGAAAAAAATCAAGATAAGAACAGGGAGGAAGCTGAGAAACAGCTATTCCATTTGTTTGCATATTTAGAATTTTTTTAATTGACAGGGATGAAGGGAAGCAAACTTAGATTTTTTGTTTTTTGAATTGTAAGATGTATATCTAAAACGTTCTAAAACATAGAGGTTTAGCTAAGGACTACTGATAAAGTGAGTCCCATGAAGCCATCACCCAGAGCAGGAAATGGAACCCTGCAGGAGCCTTTCAGGCCTTCAGGGAGCTTAATTCCCCCGTCCCCTCTAAAAGGAAACACCATCATTATTTTTGTCATAATGACTTCCTTGCATTTCTTTATGGTTCTTCTAATTGCTTAAACACCCCCAAAGAAATGAAGTTTGTTTTTGCTTGTTTTTGAATGTTACACATAGTATTGCAGCGAATGTATTTGTTGTGTCTAGTTTTCACCCAATCCATTTGTTAAATTTAGCCATGCCGTTGCACATAGATGTAGTTCATTTATCTTCATCACAAAACTGTATTCCATTGAATGAAAATAACAAAAATTTTCATCCTCTATTCAACTGGTGATGGACATTTGGATGGTTTTTCATTTGGGGTTATTTCAAACAAAGCTCAACATTCTTGAACATGTGTCCTGGTACACATGTGGAGGAGAGTCTTTTGGACAGATGTTTGAGAATGTTCAGCCTAGGAGTGGAATTGGCTGAGTCACTGAGTGTTTGCTTCTTTAATTTTTCTAGTTACTGCCAAACTATTTTCCAAGGTGCATATATCAATTATCATCTCACCAGCTGTGTATGAGAGCTCCAATGTCTGAATGCCTGGGAAGTTGGCAAATAGCTTTTTCTTGTTCAAATTAAAAGGCATGTAGCAGATCATGAACAGAGGAAATACAGAGGATGCTTGTGCGTGGGAATACTGGAAAGCATATGGACTTTAAACCACACATGGCTGAAACCTCCACTTAGTATTAACTATACAGCCTTACCTTGTTTACTTACCCTCCTCGATTTTCCCTTATGTAAAACAGGAATACCTATTTCAAGCCTATTTGAAGGATTAGATAAAATATATTTACAGTGCCCAACCTAGTAACTGACATAAAGTAGGCATGCAATAATTGCTAGCTGTCATTATCATTCTATTTCTCACTTATTTCCAAAACCAGAGCTTAAGAATCAAGGATCCAGTTTCTCTGAACAAGCTATGAGAACAGAGAGCTACACTCTATAGACTTTTTCTGGTTTTACGTATCTGTTTGTTTTGTGGTACCAGAGCTGAGACATGGTCTTGAATAAATAAGATCAGAGAAATACAAAACTTCCTTTAGGTCCTTTGGAACTCTAAATCCAAATATCAAACCACGCACAGCAAAAAGTATTGCAAATCTCTCACAAAGGATTTTTAAAAGTATGACCAGAGGGTAACTTAAAACAACTATTTTCATGCAAAGCTAAAATGGGACAAGTAAACATTCCACCATATTTAAATTTGACACATTTAATTCATTCACCATGTCAAGAGGAATCAAGTTCCCATGTCATTCAGAAACAAGTGTGCTATCAAGAATGTTCTAAATATTTCCCTAGAGTCATTCATTCACTTCAGGTTTACTATAAGCATTGACAACTGACTCTTGATTATTTAAGAGCCATTTTAAAAAGTGACTCACCTCCTTTCATTCTGAGTTATCGTGCCATTTTCTAGCTTTTTAACTGTGGTCGCTAGTACTTTGTTGGCATCATTGGCAAAGTCTAAGTCCCGAACTTCAGACAGTGGGACAGACACAATGGCAAATGCTTCTTTATCTTCTTTGGTTTGGCAGGTTCCAATCTGAAATGTGTTTTTCCATTAAGATTAGTTTTATAACTAAGTATACAATATTCTTCAAGGACTAACACATCTAGTACTGTTTAAGAAATATAAGACAAGAATAGATAATCCAAACACAGTATCTCCCACATGCATTATCCACTACGAAAGCCTATAGGGACACAAAGATTTCCTGTGCCACTTCCTGCCCTGTTCCCAAAGCCCCACTAGAAACCTCTCTCTTTCACACTTGCCCTCTGCCTCAGTTTCAACAGAGTAAAGAAAAGGCACTCCTGGATTTTACTCCTCCATCCACATGCTGCTACTATTCTTTTTGGTGTCTCTGCAGCATCCTCCTGAATCACAGCTTTGCTGTAGCCAACCCATTTAGATCAGCTACCTAAGCAACTGGCAGACACACACATGCTTGATGAAATTAATTAATATTGGTGAAGATGGAGTGTAACAAACATGCTACACAGCATTCCTACCCTAACCCTATTTGCACGACATTTGGTTGAAAATTAAACCATCTTCAGTGATATTTACCTTTAACATAACAGGCCTCTCTTCATCTGTATCTATGGGGATACTAGTACTGGTTACCCATGTGTTGGTGCATAAATGCCTTAACCGAACATATGAGTTCCTAAAACGAAAACAGTATTAAAAAATTATTTAAAAATTAGCACATTTACATATTGATGTCTTTAACAGTTTTGTATATGATATGAACATAAATATATATTAACTAGTAATTGACTCAAGATCCCTTTGCTTTAAGGGGAAATTCTGAATTATAGACTATTCCAAAGCATGCAGCATTATTACTAAGCCAGTAATAATTATTACTAACCGGTTCTCAAAGTATGGTCCCTATACCAGTGGCATCAGCATCACCTGGGAACTTGTTAGAAATGCAAATTCTGAGACTTCATTCCCATCTACCGAATCAGAAACTTTGGGAGTGGGGCCCAACAATGAGTAGTTTAATAGGTTCTCCAGGCAGTTCTGAGGCATGCTAAACTAAGAACATTGATCAAATAACCAACTCAGTTAACACGGCCGGCAGACAATAGTCCTCTGTGCAGCTTAATTATTTGCATGTGCAACTGTTAATATAGAGTCTATCCTCATTATTTGTGGCTTCTGTACTTGCAAATTCTCCTGCTCACAAAAATTTACTTGTAGCCCCCAAATCAATATCCATGGATCTTTTGTGGTCATTCCAGGACAAACATAGAGTGGTAAAAATTTAAGTGGCCCAGTAGGCACATTTCTAAGCTTAAGTGGAACAAGGCGATGCTCTGCCTTCTTGTCTCAGCAATCATGCTATAAACAAGTGTTCTTTTTGTGGTCTATTTAGTGCCATGTTTTTCACATTTCTGGGCTTTTTGTTGGCGATTTTGATGTTTAAGATGGCCCCCAAGTGAGGTGTAGAAGTGCTGTCTAATGTTCCTAAGCACAAGAAGGCTGTGATGTGCTTTGCAAAGAAAATACCTGTGTTAGATGAATTTTGTTCATGCATGAGTTATAATGCTGTTGACCACAAGGTCAGTGTTAATGAATTAACAACGTTTATTAAATAAGGTATATTTAATGAGAAACACACATAAAATGAGGCTATGTATTGGTCAACAAAAATGTTGTGAGCAGAAGCTCACAGGAACTTAACTCTATAGTTCCCCTAGGAACAATGGTTCAGTATTTGCTAATTCCATGTACCATGATTTTTAAAAATTGATTAGATATGAACTGTGAGAGAGTGTGTGAGAAAGAACACCTAGATCTTCATCCTACTCAAATATTACCATTTTTAGTAAATCTTTTATAATCTTTTGTTTCTTTTAACAAATATATGTATAGTATCTATTAAAAGAAGAGCATTAAGTACTCTGCCTTCAAGTTGCTTAGAGATCAGTATAAATATAAGGCATAAATACGTCTTACAACATAAGATAAAAAGTATTAGGGCCAAGAAAAGAAACCAGATAAAATGCCAAGGGCCTCAGGTAAAGAGATTCATTCAACAACCTGGTTCTGCTCCTTTATAAAAGTAGATAAAACACAAACTGAGCTTCAGACATCTAAAATAGCAGTCCTCCAATCTTTGTTCAAATAACCAGAAATTCTGAAATGCCTCTGTTTTATCACTTAGCGTCTTCTGCATTGAATTACACAGGAGATCTCATTTGTATTCAGTCGTCATCAGGTCCCCAAGTGATTTGGTAAAGAATAAAGTTTGAGCAGCATTGGACTATAGAGTTTAAAGTTTGAGAAACACTGGACTCCACAGTGGAATCACTTGGGTAATGAATGCTTTAAAAAGAGTAAAGCCGGCCGGGCACGGTGGCTCAAGCCTGTAATCCCAGCACTTTGGGAGGCTGAGGCAGGTGGATCACGAGGTCAAGAGATCGAGACCATCCTGGTCAACATGGTGAAACCCCGTCTCTACTAAAAATACAAAAAATTAGCTGGGCATGGTGGCTCACGCCTGTAATCCCAGCTACTCAGGAGGCTGAGGCAGGAGAATTGCCTGAACCCAGGAAGCGGAAGTTGCGGTGAGCCGAGATCGCGCCATTGCACTCCAGCCTGGGTAACAAAAGCGAAACTCCGTCTCAAAAAAAAAATAAAAAATAAAAAATAAAAAAAAGAAATAAAGCCTGCATCCCACCTGTGAGACTCTAATTTCATTGGTCTCAATGTGGCCAGGGCATGGTGAGATGTCAACACTGCCCAGGTGATTCTAATTTACAGTCAACATGAGAAGCACTTTTCTAACTCAGCCTCTAGTTCCTGATCTATAAGGGTTACTGCCAGGATTCAATAAGACAATATATATTAAGAACTTGACACAGAACTTAGCACATACAAAATGCTCAAGAGTTATATTACGATAGTAGTTATTATTAAGCATTAATTAGTGTTGGCTTTAATACAATTAATGACAGATGAATCCATGTTAATACAAAATACTGCACTATATTGAATAGTCAATAGAGCTTCCACAGTTCTGAAAAGTAATACATTAATGCTTCCATATAAAGGGAGGCTTGGGGGCCCTCATTGTGGTTCTAGGCTCTTTATAGTAGGACCCTTTTATCACTTTCTTAAGCAAACTCTCTTCACTAGAGTTCAAGAGGGACTCCCTTTTTGCTGACTTAAATCTAAAATAAGTAAAGTCATAATAAGGATTGATTAAGATCCCAGTGCTTGGAGAAGAAAGCCAGAGACCTGGGTCAGGTAAAACCAGAGAGGACTGATGGAACAAAAAAGAGATAGACTCACATAAGGAATGAAATTCGGCAACATTTCTCATGAATGAGAACAGCCATAAAACACCCTGGGAAGCTCTACCAGCAATGTTTCTCAGTGGTGTTATTGCAGTCGCTTTTTACCCTACCTGGAGGAAACCCATACAATGTCTGCCTTTTTGCACAAGTGCCTTCAGCTTCACCACTGCCATCTGCCAAAGCCAAGCACGATACTGCTCCATCAAGACCAATTTTTTTTTTTTGCCAATTACATTTATAGTGATTACTCTGGTGATGATGATGATGATGATGATTTTTTGAGAGAGAGTCTCACTGTCACTCATCTATAGTGCAGTGGTGTGATCGTGGCTCACTGCAGCCTGAAACTCCTGAGCTCAAGCAATCCTCTTGCCCCAGCCTCCCAAGTAGCTATGACTACAGGTACAAGCTACCACACCTAGCTAATATTTAAAAAATCTTTTTGTACAGACAGGGTCTTGCTATGTTGTCCAGGCTAGTCTTGAACTCCTGGGTTCAAGTGATCCTCCTGTCTCAGCCTCCCAACGTGCTGGGATTATAGGCATGGGCTATTATGTCAAACCCATATTTTGATATTGAATACTAACCTATTTTGAGTCTTCTGTTTGTTCTGATTTATCCTTTTTAATTCCTTAATAACTTTTTTGGAGGGGCTAATTTATCAAGTTTTAAAAATTATGTCATAAAGTTATATCCTCTCTTTCTGTTAGTGATTACCACCATACCTTCCATTTTTATTATTTTAATAATTGCCTTAAATTTTCAGCATGCATATATACATTAATAGAATCTAAAAGGCCAATTTAGAACCATCCCACTAACCCTACTAATATGGGAAAGACTCCTCTCGATGCATCTAGAGAGTACATCATAGCCTTATGGTTGAAAGACGGACAGCTGTAGACAAAAAAAATGAAATAACAAATAATAAACTAAACTAAACTAAACTAATCAATTTCAGGATGGGCACCTTGGCTCATGCCCATAATCTCAGCACTTTGAGAAGCTGAGGTGGGTGGATCCCTTGAGCCCAGGAGTTCAAGATCAGCTTGGGCAATATTGCAAAATCTCATCTCTACAGAAATACACAAAAGTTAGCAGGGCATGGTGGTGTGTGCTTATAGTCCCAGCTATTCAGGAAGCTAAGGTGGGAGGATCACCTGAATGCCAGAGGTAGAGGATGCAGCAAGCCATGATTGTGCCACTGCACTATACCCTGGGCAACAGAGTGAGATTCCGTCTCAAAAAGATAAATAAATAAATGAAAAGTAAAATAAAATAGTCAAATTCAAGCAAAAGAATGAAAGATGCTGTCTTACCTTAAGTTCTGGCAACCTCATTTTCAATCCCATACCCCCTCACTCACTTTTGTCTAACTACTCTGGCCTTCTCACTGGTCCTTAAAAACACCCAGTAAATTTCAAGATTTTTCATTTTGTGTTCCTGCTGCTTGAAATGTTCCTCCCAGAAAGAGAGGACTTGATTCCTTAATTCATTCAGATCATCCTTCAAATGTCCTAACTCAGAGAGGCCACAGTTGAACACTCCTACCTAACGGAACTCTCCATACCCTCCATTTTTCCTTCAAAGCACTTTTATTACCTAACTTTATATTAATATTTTATGTATATTGTTTTGTTTACTGCCTGTCTTCCCCATTTAAATGTGAGAATATAACTAGTTTGTTCACTGTTGTCTTCCCAAAGCCAAGGGCAATGCCTGGAACGTAACAGATGTTCAATAGATATTTGTTGACTGAATGATTACAAAAGTGAACAAATAAATGAATGAAATGGAAAATCTGAACTAATAAAAATAAATGATAAATGTATAAGTAGAAATGCTTTTATATTATTTTTCATTTTAGTAACCAAAGGCCATACAAATAATAAGAATAAATGATTCTTATAAAATTTTCAGAATTTCTTTGGTCCTGCATATTTTAATTATTTATATGAATAAAACAAACTATGTTAACCTTCTTACAGAAGAGGAAAAATGTTTTACACATTTTGTCTTTATTTATGCCTGCTCCCTTGATATCATAAAAATATATTATTCTCATTCCTCATCTACCAATTATTCAAAGAAACCTTCTAACCATATATATATATATATATATATATATATATATATATATATATATTTTTTTTTTTTTTTTTTTACCTTGGAACCAGGCAATCAGCTCTCTGAAGAGTTGTGGCATCTAGTTCAAAAAGGGATGCAATGTCATTGCCATGTGGGACTGAAACCAAAGTATACATGATCTTCTCCCCTGCCTGGCGTTTTTTCTTTGAAGTTGGAAGGTCTCCGTCTCTCTGTTGAGAAGGTACAAGGTTATTTACTTTTATCAGGTTTCTTGCTAAACTCTCCAGTTAATCAGATGATAAGGTTTAAATGTGCAGGTTATTCCTTCCTTGGATTGGAGAGATGTCTATTTCACATCATCCAGAAACACCAGTTCTAGCCCAACAGCCATTGAGGTAATTACTGTCAACAGTGATAAGTGGCACACTCCGGAGTGGGTGGCTTGATCTGCCCACATCATTAAGGCACTAACAGTAACAATAGTTATGGACCCTTTCCTCATTCACTTAAACCTATTTACAAAGTAGTAATTTTGACCACTCTGCAGTTAAAACAAATGCAGAGAAGAACCTGTGTGTTGAATCATCTAGATTTCTTAAGTTAAAGGAAGCATGGCAGTGTGCAGGAGTTTAACCTAGCTCCCCCAGAGTTTAACCTAACCTAACAGGAGTTTAACCTAACTCCCCAGACATAATAATACTTGGAAAGGAGAGAATCAACAGCAACATTCCCATTCACCACCAGCTTGCTCCACTAGATTCAAGAACATACTATAATTGTATACAAAATAAAATAAAAGGAGATCTCCACACACAGAAGCCTTCATAATGATGTGAAACTTGGTCAATGCTTCCAGCACAACCTACCATTTTAAGCAGACACCAACAGGAGATTAATGAATATGCATTTTTACTTGAACTTCCCAAGTCTCAGTATCCCATGGAAGAACTGGTTGCAAGAGAAACCAAAACAGGGGATCCAATATAAGCTTTGTAGTTGGCAAATAAATATAGTGACATACAGATTTATTAAAACAGGTGAAATCTCAAAATGAGAGAGGAAGAGAGAAAGACAGACAGACACACTGTCACTGTACCATCACAGGAAGGCAAATGAAACTGAGGGAAAGAAGGGATGCTCAAAAGGCAAATGCAAGCAGCCATGGACAAGCGTTTCTTTAATGGCTGCTCTGACAACAAGATATTACTCCTGGTAACCCCAGAACATTCACTTGGAGTCCCTACTCCCTCCCAGATATTGTCAGTATCATTTTACTTGGCTCAAAAAACCTTGCAGTTTCATTTCTGGCCTCTTCTGTAAATGGTGCACAAATTGGTAGCACCATTGAAATGGGAATGGGCAGAGGGAATTGCCAGGATTCCCAAACAGGAGCAGGATTGTTATCTGCTAAATCCCTCACAGCCCAGCGGCACCTAATAGCTCTTGTATCTTTGATTTCTGTCTTCCACAGAGACCAAAATTCAGAGTTAAATGAAAGCAGGCATTCAGCAAACTCTCCACAAATGGTGACCCTAATATCAGGAGTTTCTTATTAGTAAATATAAACTTACTGACTAGAAAAGGGCATATTTAGCTTACTATACATCATAAGGGAGTATGGGTATGTAGGGAGGAAGAAAATGCAGAAACAACAAATAATATTTCCAATTTTTTTTTTTTTTTTGAGACAAGTTCTCACTCTGTCGCCCAGGCTGAAATGCAGCAGCACAATCAAGGCTCACTGTAGTCTTGCTCTCCAGGGCTCAAGAGGTCCTCCCACCTCAGCCTCCCAAGTAGCTGGGAATACAGACATGTGCCACCAAAATTGCTAATTTTTATAATTTTTGTACTAATTGGACCTCATCATGTTGTTGAGGCTGGTCTGGAACTCTTGAACTCAAACAATTTTCCCTCCTTGGCCTCCCAAAGTGCTGAGATTACAGGTGTGAGGCACTGCACCTGGCTGATACTTCTAAATGTACACAAAGCTTCTCATAATACCAAAGCCATTTCTTTGTTTGGTCTCAGTAATCCCACAACAAAAATTTGAGAGAGAGAAAGATAAGCATTATAATTTCCATTGAGCAAAGAGATGAGTGCAGTTACCTAAAAGAGTTGAAAGATGAGGGAAGGGGAAGAAGAAAGGAGAGAAGGAAGGAGAAGCAGATGAAGAAGGAGAAAAAGGGAAAAGAGGGAGAGAAGGAAGGAGAGGAGGTGGGCAGAAAGGACGCAGAATGAGAGGGGAGCAGTGAGTAGTGGTAGTGAATGCTCAGCCCCAAACTCAACTACCTGGGCCTGAATCCAAGCCAGAGGCCAGGTTTGGGGCCCTTAAATACTGTAGGAGTCAATTCTCCAAGAGTCAATAATAACTCATGGCTAAGACCCTCCCTCGAGTCTTCTGAAGAAATTATCTTGGGTCATGCGACCCACTTTCACAGTGATTTGCATGAAAGATGAGGAAGTCTAAGAATTGGAGACAACATTTATGAGGAGCAAAATCACCCTCTCGTCCCTCACGAACAAAGTCTAAATGTCTTTAAATAACCCAATAATGAGAGTAGTCTGTCCAGACAAATGAGTTCAAAGAGATGGCTAGCACAGTGGCCTTAATAGTTTAGGATCATGGAATCTCTTCCCAAATAAATCTCTAGTAGTAGTCAGCAGCTAGTGTCTGGTGGTAATTGGCAGCTACTCAAGTGAAATCTATTAAAATGTATTCCCTGGGTTTTAATTAGTCTCTTTAGAACTTTAGACAGCACTTTTTTGAGTTCATTACAACTTCTGAAGAATTGCACCAATAGCCTATACAGTACAAGTTCAAAAAAGTAAACATGTTAAGGTAAGCGGACATAGACAGCACTTTCACAGTTTTATTTCCTGCATTTCAATTCCCATAATGGGTTGTGAGCAAAATCCTTTGAGAGAGAGGAGAGCACCAGTTCGAATGCAAAGGCACGAACAGGGGAAGGAGAAGAAAAGGCAAGTGAGTGTGGTACACTAGAAGAAAACAGGAGTATGCAAGAAAAATGGACTATGGTCCAGAGTTACTGCAGATACTTTTTATTGGCAGGGAAAAAATGATGTCCAAAAATATGTGTAGCTTACTAAGGAGTGAGTGCTATAAGTCAGATATTATTAACCTATTTTATAGATGAGAAAACTGAGGCTCTCGGGGCCAAGTTTGCATAGTTCTCATGTGCTGAAGCTGAACAGCAAATCCAACTCTAGCTGACTCCACAGTCCTAACCCCTTAACTGCTATGCTACAGAAAGAGCTTGATAATCAAGAAGGTGCCCAGAAAACTATCAACTAACAACCTGGAGAAGATAAACATAACTGAATGTACATGTTTGCCTTTTTTGCTCTACTTCTGTGACTGCCTGTTGCTGGGTTTATTTTTTAAAAAAAACAAAAGAAAACAAGATGCCAAGAAAAGTCCAGGACCAGATGGCTTCATAGCTGAATTCTACTAAACATTCAAAGAACTAACACCGATCCTTCTTAAACTATTCAAAAAAAAAAAAAAAAAATGGAAGTAGAGAAGATACTGCCAAACTCATTTTATGAGGCCATCATTACCCTAATACCAAAGCTAGACAAAGCCACCACAACAAAAAAAATCTATAGGCCATTATCTCTGATTAACATAGATGCAAAAATTCTCATCAAAATACCAGCAAGCCAAATTCAACAACAGGTTAAAAAATGTATACACTGTGACTAAGTGGTATTTATATGTAGGATACAAGGTTGTTTTAAACATATGCAAAACTACCAATGTGATACACCACATTAACAGAATAAAACATAAAAACCACATGATCATCTCAATCATTGCAGAGAAAGCACCTGACCAAGTTCAACATCCTTTCATGATAAAAGCTCTCAACAAATACGTGTAGAAGGAAATTTCTTCAACATGATAAAGGCCATTAATGAAAAGCCCATAGCTGATATCATAGCCAACAGAGAAAAGCTGAATCCTTTTCTTCCAAGACTTAGTCCAAGGCAAGACTGCCCACTCTCACCATTTCTATTTAACATAGTACTGGAATTATTAGCAAGAGCACACAGACAAGAAAAAGAAATAAAAATTAGGAAAGCAGAAGTAAAATTATCCCTGTTTCAAGTGACATGATCTTATATGTAGAAACCCTAAAGACTCCACTAAAAACTATTAGAACTAATCAATGAATTTAGTAAAGTTGCAGGATACAAAATCCACATACAAAAATCAGTCACATTTCTTTTAACAAGTAAGAATCTATCTGAAAAGATATCAAGAAAACAATTCCATTTACAATAGCATCAAAGAGAATAAAATATTTAGGAACAAATTTACCAAGGAAGTGAAAGACCTATACCCTGAAAACCATAAAACACAGAGAAAAGAAACTGAAGAAGATACAAATCAATAGAAAGGTATCTTATGTTTACAGATTGAAAGAATTATTATTATTAAAATGTCCATACTACCTAAAGCAATATGCAGATTCAGTGCAATCCCTATCAAAATTCCAATGGCATTTTCTACTGGAAATAGAAAAACAATCCTAAAATTTGTATGTATCCACCAAAGAGCCAGAGTATTCAACACAATCCTGAAAAAGAAAGTTGGAGGAATCATATGTCCTGATTTCAAATTATATTACAAAACAACATTAATCAAAACAGTATGGTACTGGCATAAAAACAGATACATAAAACAATGGAATAAAATAGAAAGCCCAAAAATAGACCCAAGCATACAGCCACCAAGAAGACACAATGGGAAAGGACAGTCTCTTCAATAAATAGTGCTGGGAAAACAAGATATTCACATGCAAAAAAATGAAACTGAACCCTATCTTACACCACACACAAATATCAATCAAAAGATCTGAACATAAGATCTGAAACCAAAAACCTCCTAGAATAAAACACAAAAGAAAAGCTTCTTCATACTGATGTTGACAAGGATTTTTTGGCTATCTCACCAAAAGTACAGGGAACAAAAGGAAAAATAAACAAGGTGGTACTACATCATACTAAAAAGCTTCTGCACAGCAAAGGAAACAATCAACAAAATGAAAAGGCATCCAATGAATTAAAAAATACATTTGCAAACTATACAAGCCAGATAAAAGTTTAATATACAAAATATATAAGGAATTCACAAAACTCGGCCAAGAAACAAATAACTCAATCAAAAAATGGGCCAAGGACCTGAAGAGACATTTCTCAAAAGAAGACATTCTCAAAACAGGTATGTGAAAAGGTGCCCAACAGCACTAATTATCAAGGAAATGCAAATAAAAACCACAATGACATGTCACTTCACACCTGTTAAGAATGGCTATTACTGGCCTGACGCGGCGGCTCACGCCTGTAATCCTAGCACTTTGGGAGGCTGAGGCGGGTGGATCACGAGGTCAAGAGATCGAGATCATCCTGGTCAACATGATGAAACCCCGTCTCTACTAAAAATACAAAAAATTAACTGGGGCCGGGCGTGGTGGCTCAAGCCTGTAATCCCAGCACTTTGGGAGGCCGAGGCGGGTGGATCACGAGGTCGAAAGATCGAGACCATCCTGGTCAACATGGTGAAACCCCGTCTCTACTAAAAATACAAAAAAAAAAAAAAAAAAACTAGCTGGGCGTGGTGGTGCATGCCTGTAATCCCAGCTACTTAGGAGGCTGAGGCAGGAGAATTGCCTGAGCCCAGGAGGCGGAGGTTGCGGTGAGCCGAGATCGCGCCATTGCACTCCAGCCTGGGTAACAACAGCGAAACTCCATCTCAAAAAAAAAAAAAAAAAAAAAATTAGCTGGGCATGGTGGCGCGTGCCTGTAGTCCCAGCTACTCAGGAGGCTGAGGCAGGAGAATTGCCTGAACCCAGGAGGCGGAGGTTGTAGTGAGCCAAGATCAAGCCATTGCCCTCCAGAGCGAAACTCCATCTCAAAAAAAAAAAAAAAAAAAAAAAAAAAAAAAAAAAAGGATGGCTATTATCAAAAAGACAAGAGATAACAAGTGATGGGGAAAGTGTGAAGAAAAGGAAATCCTTGTGCATTGTTGGTGGGACTGTAGATTAGCACAGCCATCATGGAAAACAATATGGAAGTTCCTAAAGAAATTAAAAATAGCACTAATATATGCCCTAGCAGTACCTCTTCTGGGCATATTCCCAATGGAAACGAAATACCACCTCATACGGAAACATGTACAACCATACTCACTGCAGCATTATTCACAATAGCCAAGACATGGAGAAAACCTCAGTATCCATGAACAGTTGAATAGATAAAGAAATTTGTGATATATATAACATACATTTATATACAATGTAATATGATTCATCCTTGTAAACGGAGATCCTACCATTTGCAACAACATGGATCAAACTAGAAAACATTATGCTAAGTAAAATAAGCCATACACAGAAAGAAAAAAAGCACATGCTCTCACTTATATGTGGAATCTAAACAACAACAACAACAAACAAAAAAAAAAAAAAACAGGAAAAATAAAACACAATACATAGAAAAAAAGAGAACAGAATAGAATGATTACTTAGGAGAAGGGGGAATGGGGAAATAGGGGTCACAGTGTGCAAAGTCACATATCTGTAGAATGAATAAGGCTAGAGATCTAATGCACAGCTTGCGGAGTATAGTTAATAATCGTGTATCATATACTGGAAATTTGCCAAGAGAGTCTATTTTAAGTACTTTTATCATAAAAATAAAAAGTAACTATGGCCAGTTGTGGTGGCTCACACCTGTAATCCCAGCTCTTTGGGAGGCCACAGCAAGCCGATTGCCTGAGCTCAGGAGTTTGAGACAAGCCTGGGCAACATGGTGAAACCCTATCTCTACTAAAATACAAAAGAAATTAGCTGGGTGTGGCAGCATGCGCCTGTAATCCCAGCTACTCCTACTCTGGAGGCTGAGGCAGAATTGCTTGAACCCTGGAGGTGGAGGTTGCAGTGAGCCGAGATCCCACCACTGCGCTCCAGCCTGGGCAGCAGAGTAAGAGAGTCTCTTTTTTTTAAAAAAAAAAAAAAAAAGGTAACTATGTGAGATGATGAATATGTTAATTTGCTTGACAAGAGTAACATTTTACTATACAAAACATCGTGTTATATACCTTAAATAGATACAATTTTAAAATGAAAAAGTGGCTCATGCCTATAATGCTAGTGCTTTGGGAGACTGAGGCAGGAGGATCACCTGAGCTCAGGTGTTCAAGACCAGCCTGGGCAACATGGCAAAACCACATCTCTACAAAAAATACAAAAGTAGTTAGGCATGGTGGTACACACCACCATGGTCTCAGCTACTCAGGAGGCTGTGGTGGGAGGCTCACCTGAGCCCAGGAGGTCAAGGCTACAGTAAGCCGAGATCGTGTCACTGCACTACAGCTTGGGAGACAGAGCAAAACTCTGTCTCAAAAAGACAAAAAAAAAAAAAAAAAAAAAAAAAAGAAAGAAAAGGAGGGAGGCAGCTGTGGAGGAGAGAGAAGGAAGGGAAGGAGGGAGGGACGGAGGGCAGGGAAAACTCAAAAGTGTGTTTCATGTAGCTCAACATGAAAATCTAGGTGTTATAATAAGATATGGATGGCAGAGACACAGTTTTCCCCAAAGCCTCTGAAATCTGGTGGTGACACTAAAGCCACACTGCTGTCCGAATACAAACAGCTGAGGCAAGAAGGCCTGAAAAAGGTCTATGCAATCCTCTTTGAAAGGGCCCAGTAAAAGACCATGTGCAAGTAGGAATTCCTTCTCAAGGTTAAAATTGTATGACATCTGATATTGAAGAGGACAATGATTATGAAGAAGATGGAATACAAAGGAAAGGAAGGAAGAGGTTTAGAAGAGGAAGTGATAATTCTAAAAGAAAGCAAAGGATGTTTGTTTTTAATGATATCCTCAGTATCATGAAAACTTGGGGAGAAATAGACCAGGAAAATTACAGATACAAAGAAAAAATGTAAAAGAGCATTTTTCCCCCTGGATTTTGCAAGAGTATTGCAGCCAAAAGAAAGAGCTACAAGCACACTGAGTGTTAATACATGTGAGAGAAGACTGCCTCAGAATATAGGGACACAGAAATTATGAACAAGATCAGTCAGTTATACAAATAATCCAAAGGATTTTTTGTTACTATTATCGGCAATGAGATTTGGACACAAGTGGTTTAAGTGGTATATTGGGAAGGCACAATTAAACTATGATATTAACTAAGGAAGATAAAATGTTATCTGTCATATTGAACAATGTTTGAATAAAGGCTTTATTAACAGAAGATCAGCAAGTAATCCAAATAAATGGAGAATCAAACAGTTTCTCTCACCATTGCCTAGTGTAGATTCAATAAATGGCTTGCCAGTCTTCTTGGACACATAGCATATCCTTAAAAGGAGTATGTGGCACCTAATTTCCTGAGTCTTCTGTAATCCAGTATTCCAATTTAGCCTTTGATATATATTCTCCTTCAAGGAAAATGCACCCACTGACCCAAATAGATTTAGATCTATTAGGCAATTGAAAGTTGGCATTGTGGTTTATACATCAGTCTTTTGTGAGTTTATTCAGCAGGAGTCAATCCTCCTGCAATTAATCCCCTTTTAAAATGCCAACAAAATAAATTTTCTAGACTCACGAGAAGAGATCAGACCCAGGTTCCTAGAGATTGCTCTTTTACCCTACCCCACGTGGCAATGTCTCCCTGTACAGACCCAATAAGAGTAGTCATGGACCTCTCTATTTTAACATTCTCACACTACAACAATTAGACTCTCTTTCAAACACACACACAAAAAAAAACCTCACCAATTAGGGTTAATTAAAAGAGGTCACTCTGAATTACTCATACTATTTAAGACCTGTAGTTTTACTTTAATTACATAGGATAAGTAATTCCACTCTTAAATAGTTCACTTAGATTCTTGGAAATAGCTTTAATGAAAAGAAAATCTCCACTCGTAAATAGCATGTAATTGTTTATAAGTGAATAAGAGCTTCAAACATGTTTAGAAGTTTTTTTAAAAAACAGTGCTGTAGCCTAAAGCATTCTCCTTTCTTCTCTTGTACTCTGTTAATTTGCTTAATAAACTCTCTTGGTAGGCAGTTTGACGGTAAACTTCAAGCCCACTCCTTGGAATTTGCCCCTCAAGCCAGCCTCTCATGACATCTGAATAATGTGTGGTAAGTATACAATTTCTAATGTATGACTCAAGGCTTGATATAGAAAAAAGTCAATATAGCTTTCTAACATGAAGACAATTCAGTTTTAAATTGTGTGCTTGTGGATTTTGTTTATAAACTCACATTGTTGTTTTTTTTTTTACGTAAGAAAAAAGACACAGAAACACTAGTTCCCCACACAGAATTACAGAAGCTCAATGCCCTCTCTCTTGCATCATGAAAATACATTAAGGTACAACAGAACTTAAACAGGTATTAAATGTAATTTCAGCTAGCTCTCCAAAACACGCTCAATTTATAGTAACACAGGGCCTTGGAATGTCAGCCTGGTCTACTCAGCTCTTAATCAAACAAGCATTTTTCACTCACTCAGAAAGCAAGTCACACAGCCTCTCAGGTTATACAAGGAGAAAATCCTCTATGTAAAGCCAGCTGAGTCAACTCAGCTAATGTCTCTCACTGCTCCCCAAGCAGTCCTGGGGCCTACAGGCATCCACACAGCAGTCAGCCCCTAGAACACCTTCTCTGTTGACTCATTTGTGAGTCATCAAATTTTTAGCACAGACATCACGTTGCAACTCTGTTGTTGGGAGCCAGAGACATTCTGTAAGAAATGTCTGCATTTGCGGAGCTGATTCAGACCTGTGAGTGGCCACGGCAGCATAATGATATGCTGGCACATGTGTTTTGGTACACATTCTCCTGGGCTCTCACTACTGACTTTATGTAACCGCACGCAACACTGCCATTTAAAACTGCAACACTGCTTCTCTTGCCGAGGTTCCTTAACAAACTGCTGCTCTTAATCTAATTCCTAATAGAACCTTTTATTCTGTGTTTTCCTTATCATCTTGTCACTGATGAATATAGAGTAAAACAAGGGAATCCATGGGTCAGAATCTGGTACTCAGAAAAATTTGAGGGTCTATCAGAATCTGGCATACCCTCCCCACCCCACCAACTGCTATGGAACAGGATGTTCAATTATATTTCCAGGAAGTTCCCTGGTTCTTGGAACATTTCTGTTGATGTATATAAATGCACATAGACCGGTAGTTCTCAACAGGGAATGATATTTGCCCCTTCAGGGGACATCTGGCAATTTCTGGGCACACTGTCAGTTGCCACAATCAGGGGCCTGCCTGCTATTGACACCTGGTGAGCAGAGGCTATGGATGCTGCTATACATCCTCCAGGTAAAGGCCATCCCACCACAACAAAGAATTATCTGGCCCAATATGGCTAGAAACCCCAACATGTAAAACAGACATTCCAAGAAAAATCAGATCACATTCCACGTAAATATGGTAATGTTAAGATGGGTAGTGTTAATTCCAAAAAATGCCCCTTCAAAGAGCCATTTGAAATGATGCAGCCTTTCAAGGAGAAGAAACTAATGACTGTCAGGTTTCAGCTGGGCTTGACACAATTCCAATGTTTACAGGGTCCCTGTGGATGCTGCACGTTTGTAAGATTGGAAATAATAGACTCCTTTGTAGAATAAATACAGCAATTTGTGTCTTAATGGGAGCTCTGACACACACTGCCTCATTTCAGCGGCACCATGCATTAACCTTTGAAACTTCAAATATGGAAGGCAACATTTTGATAAAGCTTTCTAAATTACAGAAAAAAAATTAACTGGACATTAAATAGACAACATCAGGAAAATGAGGAAAGAAAAAAATTAGCATGGTCATAATAAAGTCAGCATTACTGGAACCCAGATCTGAGGTGAAACAGCATTCTGTTTTGGGAAACTGATTTCATATTTCACAGGCTGGAGATAATTCTAACAGCTCCTTTGTTTTCTTCTTTAGACAGAAAAATAATTATTGCTCTGTGACAAATGGTCTATTAGCTTTATGGCTCCATATTCCCAATTTCCTTTGCTCTCAAGCTAGGTATTCTAGAGAGGAAAAAAAATTAAATCAACTGTCTCCAGTTGGATGTCTCTCTGAGATGACAGATGAGACCCAGTCATAAACATCTACAACAAAACCAGACCCATCTGTGTTGTGTGCAACTAAAGTCCTGCCAGTAACAATGACTTAAAGGAAAAGCACTCTTTCTCACCTTTAAAGGTGAGTGAGGAAGTTATGTTTGGGAAGAAAAAGAAGAAAAACTATCAAGTCTAACTAAAAGCTTGATTAACACAAAGAGTGAACTTCACCATGGATGTATGATCATTTACATATTTTGTGCTGTTCCATAAAACCTCCATACTCTGTGTAGTCATCCCTCGGTATCTGCAGGGGACTGGTTCCAGGACCCCCTGCAAATACAGAAATCTGCTCAAGTTTTTTATATAAAATTGAATAGCATTTGCAAGTAACCTATACATATCCTCTATCCTCCTATATACTTGAAATATTATGTAGATTAGTCATAATATCGAATACAGTGTAAGTGCCAGGTAAATACCTGTTATCCTGTATTGTTTCTTAATTTGTGTTATCATATGTTGGTGTTTTTAGTATTTTTGCTCTGTGGATGATTGAATACCCAGATGCAAAATCCCTGGATATGGAGGAAGACTGTTTTCTCCTACTCTGCTCAGGCCAAAACCATTGGTAGTATCACTGAATATTATGTAACAGAAAGGACATGTACACAGAGCTTTAATTCAGTTGCACAATTTGAGACTTTGATACAATGCTCTTTTAATAGAAACAACTTAAAAATTCAAGAGTTTCCATCTGTCTGATCTTATTTTATCCTCATGGCATGCAGGTGAAGTACATAAGACAAACGTCTTCACCCCATTACACAGGGGAAGAAACTGAGTCTGAAGAAAGAGATCTCACTTGTCCAAGGCCACAAAAGTTAGTGGTGGTGCCAGAACAAGACTCTTGGCCCTACACCATGCTGAAGAAGTCACACAGAATATTAACCTTGTAAAAGAGAAAAGCAGCAGCCCCTGGCATCCAATAGGCAGCCTGGTCCTCTTAGCAAGGCCATGCCATTTTCTGTTGAACATGAACAATTTCACAGAGCATCAACATCAGACAAGGCCACTCTGTGACTGTGATGGGTCAAGACAAAACAAGACCATTCCCTAACTATACCAAAACACAGATAAAATATGAATATTGTCCGAGCCACAAAAATGACCAAATATACCTCTCCCCCAACTAATATGAGTGACGGTTGCTTCCTTAGAAGTCTGTCCTCCCTATAGATAAAATTTATTAAGATACCAATCACAGAATTCCTCTTCCTGACAGCACTCTCATCCACAGCAAAGCCTCACTTCCTTAAATCCTCCCCAAATTACCTTACACAAACACAAATCCTCTATTAAGTTCTAACACTTTCTGAGGTGCTCCACAGCTCTCCATGGTATGTGTGCTTTCTCACTGCATAGGTAATAAACTCAACTTGTTCAACTACCCACATGTTTCTGGTGATCTTTGGGTGGAGGCCATTGACAAGCTTATAGTAAGAACCAAAGAAGCCATGATTCACACTCTGCTTTTTAAACCTGTTTACTAACAGCATTTTCCTAAATCATAGGAAAGTAAGAACCCAACAATCCTGGGGCAGCCATGTGAAAACCAACCCACCCAGTACGCTAAAATTGAATTATAAATAGGAGAGCCAATTGATCAAATAAACCTACCTCTGTATTTAGAGACTTTTTGATATGTTAAAGGTTTCATTAGGCCAGTTGCCTGATACTTCACAGCTTTATTTCTATTGTAAGCCTGGCAGTCAGACAGGGAGTCAAACAGGATTGAATGAGGTGCAGAAATTCTGACTGGATTCACTTCCCCCACGTCAATATCCTCATAAAACCGTTGTACCAATGCAAAGATACTGGTCATGTTAATTAAACATTCCAATTCTTTTTATCAATGGGTAGAATTTTGAATGATGCACTAATAATACCTACCAATTTCAAAAGGAATTGTTAAACTCCTAAGAAAATTGAATTACAGACTGTATCTATATTACATCAAAATAGCTAAAGTACTTCTGAAACCTTTTTTAAAATCTAGCCCATCATCCAGAGATTTTGTGTGCATCACATCAAATTGTCCTGAATTTCTGAATTTCTGATTGAATAAAGAAGCCATGTTACCACCATCAAGCTTTCTTCTTTACAGATGGTTAAATAAACAGTGTAAATAATAATATTGTCATGAAAACTGGTTTTAAAATAAGATTGAGATGTTTTCAAGTAGGACACTTCTGAATATCAGAAAAATCAGTCAGCTAGATGCTTCAATTTCTCCAAAAATAAAATCCAAATTATTTTGAGTCCAAAGGGAATGTCCTATTCTCCTATTTTAACATCACA
Source organism: Saimiri boliviensis (assembly GCF_048565385.1). NCBI lineage: Eukaryota > Metazoa > Chordata > Mammalia > Primates > Cebidae > Saimiri > Saimiri boliviensis. Next base: position 88,557,304 of record NC_133455.1, read on the forward strand.
CCATAATTCTATTTCTCTTTCTTAATTTCTATGCATTTCTGGAAACTAAACCTACACCTACCATATCTCCCAGATGCTAGCTCCCTTTAGCACTCAACTAAAAATGGCCTCCAACTTGCAGAAATCTTCCCAAGCACCCATCTTCTCATAATCTAAGCCATATCACCTTTCACCTATGACCCACAGACTGTACTCAGAAAATCTGAGTCCCTGGTCTTCAAATTTGCTATTAAAATTCCAATTATCTATATAAAATATAAACAATATGTTTGAGATTTATTGGAGAAAAATCAATTCTACTCACCACATTTTTTCCTTCATTTTGGGCATCTCGATAATCAGGATTAAGCTAGAAAAACAAAGCAAAATTAGTTTTTCATTGCTGTGAAAAGCACACTAACAAGACCAGTGATCTTCAATTCAGTTAATTATTCTATCCTCAACTAATTTTACTATAAGAAAAAGCAAAGAAAGCAACTAATAGTAAATATGACAATTTAAAATATTACCATCAAACCTTAGTTGCAGGAGACAAAAGCTAACATGCCAAGTTCATTGCCTTGGTTTATATCAGAAATGTTGACATCTTTAAAGAAAGAATTGACCATCTCACCTCCTCTGGAAAAACATTCAATAGAGTTCACCATTTACCCACCACAAAAACTGGCAATTACTAATAGCTCAGACACCAATTCAAAGAAAAAAAGGGAAATTGATAATTTAAGACCATGCTTTACATGTTATGCACACAAGGAAAAGAAAAGAGAGCAAAAAAGGAACTATGTATCAGATTTGTGAGCAAACACGTAAGGACTATTGAAACTAACAAACACTTGTCTTTGGGCTTGGATAGTGGCATTTGGGGGACAATCTAATGACAAAGATGAGTTCTGGATATATTTAGTATGGACCCTTGCACCATCCAGTTGGTTGAAATCCATAAATTTGGACTCTAACTTGCCCTCACAGTCTCAAAGCGAATCTTAGTTGTTCTGAAATAGTTGATCACTCGTAAAGCAATAGATTTATGAGGTATTTTTCTTGAAACATCAAGTTGTCCAATTGAATTTAATAATTTTAATGTGAATCAACTGGTGTATGCAATGCACAATCCCAGTAGTTAAAGTTACCATTTAAAATGTAAGGTCAGAAGTTTTCTCATAATGTTATTTACCTAGCAGCTCTGAGAAGTACCCCTCCTAATTTATCGTTAAACACCAAAGAGGGTCCTGGGAAAAAAAAAAAAAAAAAAGGAAAGCAGATGAAAGAAAAAAACTCCCAATCTCATTAAGATCTAAGGCTGAAAAAAACAACCAAAATTCCAAATCTTCAATGAATTGATGCTAATTATAAAGTAGATGGGACCAGGTGCAATAGCTCACGCCTGCAATCCTAGCACTTAGGGAGGCCGAGGCAGGTGGATTGCCTGAGCTCAGGAGTTTACCGGCAGCCTGGAAACAAGATCAAACCCTGTCTCTACTAAAAAAAATTACAAAAAATTAGCCAGGCATGGTGGCATGCACCTGTAGTCCCAGCTACTCAGGAGGCTGAGGCAAAAGAATTTGCTTGAACTCGGGAGGCAGAGGTTTCAGCGAGTCGAGATCACACCACTGCACTCCAGCCTGGGCAACAGAGCAAGACTCCATCTCAAAACAAAAAAAAAAAATTGATAGTTCTTGGGGAGAGGCAGGTAATGGCACAGTTTTTATCATGCGGCAACTTCAACATATCTTTTAGTGGTCATGTAAACAAAGATAAGATACTGACTCAGTTTGAACACTGCTGTAGAAACCCAGAGAATTTACCAAACAGAAACTGATACAAAAGGGTTTCTATATCACTGACAAGATGCTGTGAAATTATGCAGAAAACTGCTTCCCTAGTCTGCTACCTGTCTGTCTTTACGTGACCAAAGAGAAGCTCAGAAAACAAGTGGGCAGCAAGTGGAGAGAAAAGATGATGGCCAAGGCCTTTCTGAGAAGCATGGTGTGAAGAAAGAAGGAAAAGGAATGCTGTGTGCTGGAATGTTACTTCATGATGATACAGAAATAGCAAAGGGGAAGGACACAGAAGCAACTCCGCTGAGCCCATGTGCCTAGAGTCAACAGAGTCGATGTCTGCTCAATCTGGGAACTGCAAATGCACCCATCAGCCATTCCTGCAGCTGAAGATTTAGAAAGCAGACTGAATTGTCACACTAGAGAATTTAAAAATGGAACAAATGGATAATCCACTCAACTCTCTGGTTCCGCACAGAGCTCACTCATCTGAGGATAACAAGGAGAGAAGAAAGGAAGGAAACAAACAAATAGGACTGATGAAATACTAGATTAGAACAAGGGAAATTCCTTCTCAGAGTCTTCCTCAATATATCCTGTGGTATTATCCTACAGTATAATGCAAAATGAATTTTCAGGAAATGATTTGGCATTCTCAGGAAGGTACAAGTAAACATGATCTCTATGTAAAGGCAGCGAAATAACAAAACAGCTAAAACGATAATATATAAATAATATATTGCCAGGTGCAGTGGCTCATGCCTGTAATCCTGGCACTTTGGGAGGCCAAGATGGGTGGATCACCTAAGGTTGTGAGTTTGAGACCATCCTAGTCAACATGATAAAATGCCATCTCTACTAAAAATACAAAATTTAGCTGGGCATGGTGGCATGCAGCTGTAATTCCAGCTACTTGGGAGGTTGAGGCATGAGTATCACATGAACCTGGGAGGCAGAGGTTGCAGTGAGCCGAGACTGAGACACTGCACTCCACCCTGGATGACAAAGTGAGACTCTGTCTCAAAATAATTATAATAATGTATAAATAATATAAGAGAAGTTAAGGAAGATTTCAATATAAATGAAAACATAAATACAAAATTAAAGTCCACATTAGCAGTCATAGAAAGCATAGTTAGAAAATCAGCAATACAGAGGATGAGCAACTGAATGGCTATGCCTCCATACAGAAGGAAGGTATCCAGAAATGAAAATCAGAAAACAGAAAATGGTCACAGACAACCAGAGAAGGGACAACCAACTAATGGGCAACGAGAGCTCTCAAAAGGAAGAGAGAATAAGTGAAACACAAGCAATAATCAAAGATAATAGAAGACAAATCTTTCCTCAGCTGAAGAAAGAATTACATATGCAGAGTTTACCTTATCTCCAGAAATCAACCACAAAAGACTGACATTCATTTGAAGATGATAAGGGGGAAAGGCAGAGAAAATCATGGTAGGGATAAAACAGAGCCGGAAATTAGGCTAAGATTTTAAAAGCATGTCGTGTAAGAGACGAATGATAAACTAAATGTGGTATATCCAAACAATGAAGTACTACTGGGCAATGAACATGACAAGCTTCTCGTGCAAGCAACAAGAAGAACAAATCTCAAAAGCACTAAGTGGAGGAAAGGAAGCACAAAAAATAATGTACTGCATGATTCAATTTAAATAAAGTAAATGAATAAACAAAACTACACTATGGTGAAACAAATTAGAAAATAAGTAGGGGTGTGAGGAAGAGGAGTGAATGGAAAGCAGTACCCAGCCCAAGAATCTCATGACAGCAGTCTTTAAGTTGTCAGGACTGACACACAAGGAGGGTAAGAAGATACAGGTCACCTGTTAGTGCTGAACCAACCATTGAGGGAATTGAGGCTGGCCTTTGTCTACAGAGACCCAGACTTTCCCTCAGACTTTTTAGGTTCCCTTAAATTATAAGTAACAGAATTAGTTCCAAAAGGGGATTTAGTCCTCTTTTTAGAATCCAAGAGTGAAAGGTAGAGGGCAAAGAATGAGTTAACTGGCCTCCTTTCTACTGATTAAACAAACACATTTTCACTTGGTAGTAAAGAAAATTCTAGCATGGTGTCCAGAAGAAGTTTATTCATCTATTTTAGTCAAGTTCCACCACAGCTTTTTAAAACTTTTCTTTTCTTTCTGCTTGAAAAATTCTAACTTTTCTTTTAAATTTAAAAAAAATTAAAATTTTTGCTAAATTATATCCAAATGATATGCAACATATTCGACCAAGATATACCTTATGACCCAAGTTTTCACTCAATACACATTAGAATGGCTATTACAGACATTTTAAAGCAAATTCATGCTGGAAACCATGAAATATCCCTCACTAAAACATGCACAAGAACGGGAATTAACACACCTAAGTCAAACACAAAATAAATAAGTTATGCCCTCTGAAACTTAGGTCATATATTCTACCCCAAAGACAATGTCACCTTCTAAAATCAATCTTTATGTATTTCCCCCACTAGGATTACCCATCCTTGTCTGGCTGTCTGGGGAAGCGGATTCGAGTCTCTGATCTCTAAAGAAATACTAGCGTCTTTAGGAAAGGTGGCCTAATGCCCATGGAACTCAGTGTCCTCATCTGCAAAATGAGAACAAGACTATGACTAAACCATGACTCTATGTCAATAAATTTTATGTATTCATATCTTTGGCAGCAAAACTAAAGATGGTATCAATCAGTTAGATTTTGCCTCATCTTTGTCTCTCAGGTGGCAATGTGATTTTTAAAATGATTAACATAGAGAGATTACCTCAGTAAAATCAATAAAGTATAAATAATAAAAATAATGATGAAAAAGAAAAGGAAGAGGAGAGGGGAAAGGAGAAGAAGCCACCCAAATAAATCCAGGGCCATATAAATTTACCAACATTAACTAATAAAGGCCAAATTAATATATGCTTTAAATTATACTGCTGCTTTCTGCCTCTAGATATGATAATAGCAGTAATTATTAAAGTAAGAGACTAAAGATGAATAGAAAAAAATTATTTTTTAAAGAAGGAAGAAAAAGACATGGTCATATGGAGGTCTTTTAAGACTTGAATTCTTTATGTTAAAAAATAAATTATAAATCTGGCATTGAAGAGCTAATATGCTATTCAATCATTTATTCAATAAATATTAATAGAGCATCTATAATGGGCAAAGCATTGTGGCATATGGTATTTTAGCAAAGACAAAGAGAATATAGTCCCTGGCCATAAGACATTATAATCTAGGAGGGAAAATAAGACATAACTACAGTCAGCTGAAATACAAAATAAAATGTGACAAGGGACATAAGACAGGAATGAATAATTTATAAATAATATAGGTCAGAGGAAGGAGGGATCTGTGGTGGGCAAATTTATTCACAAATTATTCATGGAGAAGGTAGCATTTGAGATAAGCCTTGAAGGATGGGTAGAATTTTAACTGGCAGAGCAGGAACGAGGGAGTGAAGAAGGCAGCAAGGCTGGAGGAGCCACAGCCACATAGATGAGAAAAATGAGACTTCTTTAGAGAAGACCCATCAGTGTCACTTAGGGAATACTTTTTGATATGCTTTTAAAGGTTAATTCATTTAACCTTATGATTATACTAAAAGACAGGATTCTTAACCCTGTTTAAAGATGAGGCACTTGGAGCACATCAAGTGAAGTGCTTTCTGCAAAGTCATACCGCTGAGGAGTGGCAGGGTGAGCAGGCACAGGTCTGAGGGCTCCAAAGCCACATCTTTCCATTCCTGTAGCATGCTCCTTCCCTCCTGTCTCCATAAAGCAGAGTGGTGTGATGCAAGCTGGGAATGAGGATCAGCCCAGACCATCCTGGACTTTAAACCATAAGCTAGAGAGTTTGTACCATATTCAGAAGACGCAAGGTGACAGAAGATGAAAGAGGGAAAGTAACCAAGAGCAGTGGTCCAAGGAAGAGGTGGGTGGACACAAATGAAGATAATAATGCTGGAATAAAAAGGAGAAAGTGGATGTGAAAGATTTTGCAGAGACAGAATCAGTAGAATCTGAAAGTGTAAACTGAGAGAGAAAACTGTTTATCATGACTCTCACGTCTTTATGTACTAAGAAAAATCACTATTTCGCAGGGAAATAATTAAATTTTAGATAAATTAATTGATTTTGTATGGCAATGGCATATCTAAGATCAAACACATGGGCCACTGCAGCCATGGCAGTGAGTGACAGAGAGAGAATATAGAGACTCATTACTAATCTTTGAAGACAATCTTCAATTAAATGGACATAGAGGAATACAAAGAAGTCAGATGTGGTGCAAAATGGCAGAGAGAGAAATATCATAAATACGTAGGCAGTGAAAGTCATGATTGTATCACAATCAATTGAAAGACAACTGCACCCTTTCATCTAACACAATAGCAAGAAGCAGACCAGAAATTTTAAGTACATAATACATGTTTACTTTCTTTAAAAAAAAAAAAAAACTGTGCTTTTTTACGATGAAATGTGTTTTGATCGATGTTTATTATATATAACACTGAAATCATAAACTTATCATGTGTGTATTTTTAAATAATTATATTTATATATTATTCTTTCCAATGACTGTCATTTCAGGCCAATCTATTATTTTGATTGATAAGCCTAGAAAAGAAAGGATGGAATATAACCTTTACTGAGTGTTTATGTGTGCCAGGTACATTTTCTATATTTTGATACATGAAATGTTATACATATATATAGGGTCTGGTCTGTATGTTCGTCTACTGTATATTTATGTATACATATACATGTATACAAATCAGGCCCTTTTCACATACTATGGCTGATACATTTGATAGAGAACTAAACATACAGACATTTAAAACTACAGCCCCGATAGTCATACAATTCTATGCTAATGTACAATTTCTTGAGTACTGAGTTTTTAGCTAATTAATTAAATCCAAAAGCTATTGAATAGTCAGGAAATAAGTGTTTACTGCCATCTGGTGGAAGTTTTGCCTCTCTACAAACAAATAAGCTAGTTGTCTTTAAAAGCATTTGATTTCAATCTTGAACAAGTAACATTATTGTGCATTACTCGGTCTATATTGATTTGGAAAGGTCGTAAAAAGTTTTTGCTTTAGTAATATCCAAAGAAATAAAATGTAGAAAGCAGAATATCAGAAATTGTGAAGGTTGATTTATAGTTCTTCCCACAACTGTGGAAGAACCATTTACTGGACTTTATGAGGTCCCCATATTTTCCTATGCAAAATATGGTAAAATTACTTTCTTTCCCACAGACATAACTGTGAACTCACATGCACCATTACAATAATACAAGTAAACTATCTATGACAAAGTGTCGATGAGTATGTGGACAGCTGTGTCAAAAATATGAGTGTTTATTTACCTTCTCCTCATTCCACCTAACTACATAAATACGCCCCACAGAAACTGACATTGCAAGGGAAGATGCTTCTGTATTACCTCATGAAATCAAAAATCTTTATCTTGTTCACAATTAGATACTTTGTTCTACATTTTATCCATAGGTTTCTAGCACTGAGGTTTTTTGGTTTGGTTTTGGGTTTTTTGTAGTTCTTTCTTTTTGTGTTTTGTTGTTGTTGTTGAGACGGAGTCTCACTGTCACCCAGGCTGTAGTGCAGTGGTGCGATCTCAGCTCACTGCAAACTCCATCTCCTGGGTTCAAACAATTCTCCTGCCTAGGCCTCCTGAGGAGCTGAGACTACAGGCATGTGCCACCATGCCCAGTTAACTTTTGTATTTTTAATAGAGAACAAGATTTCACCATATTGGCCAGGCTGGTGTCAAACTCCTGACCTCAAGTAATGTGCCCACCTTGGCCTCCCAAAGTGCTGGGATTACAGGCTAGCATCGAGTGTTTCTTTCAAATTAATCTGAATCCCTAAACTATCCTGTTGGAGATCTTCACATGGAACAAGGGACCATTTCTAACCCTTGGTTTGCTTTACTACCTTGCAGAATAAAACTTAAACCATGTTAAATCTTGTATCATTATCCTAATTCCTAGGTGTTTTCTGCAATTCACCAAAAAAAAAAAAAAAAAAAAAAAAAAAAAAAAAAAAAGGATGCTATTCTTAAATAGCTTGCAACATGTGTGTTTTGTCTATATAATTCAACTACAGAATTTCCAGCCTATCAAATGGTCTAATTTCCTTCGGATAGTCTCCCCTTCACTTCTACATAAATAATTAGGCTTTTTACATTTTTCTGCATAACTAAGCCATCCAGTTAAGTGCTGGTTAAAATAGAGTATCACATTTGGGCACTGTATCTATAAGTAAATTTTAGATCTTTTCATCTAATTTGCTGTTAGATATAAGAAACTTACTGTGAGACTTAGCATGGTCATCTACAGATGTTAACAATTAAACATTACATAGAACCACTTATCTCAGATGTGCATGTATGGTGGAAGCCATGGCAAATGAGATCTCAATGTCCCAGAGACTGAGTTAGTCTAGACTGCAAACTCTTAGAGGACAAGAACCATGTATTAATCATCTCTGTTTTCTTCACAATGTCAAGGTAGTGCTTCTATCTAGAAGCCATTCAATAAATGTATAATTTCAGTATAATACAGATCAGGGTTTTCAACCCTTAGCATTACTGTTATCTTGAACCAGATAATTCTTAGTTGTGAGGGGCTGTCCAGCGTATAGTAGGATGTTTAGCTACAACCCTAGCCACTACGCATTAGATGCCAGCAACTCCCATTCCCCAACTGTGACAATAAAAATGTCTCTAGATATTGCCATCATTACCCTCAGTTGACAGCATTCATTCCTAATACTTTCATTATACTGGTTTTTTGCTTTTAACAAAATAAATCACCTCTGTGAGCCCAGATTTCTTTTTCTGTAAAGTAAAATTATTGGGCTTATAACAACAGTCATAGTCCCTATGATTCATTCATTCAATCATCTAACAGTTACTGAATGCAAAGTAAGTGTCAGGCACTTCTAGGCACAAGGCATCCAGCAATGAGCAAAACAGATACAGGCCTTTCCTTGCAGGGATCAAAATAGCTATTGAATAGGTATACGCAATACATACAACAGGTAACAAACAAATGCATACCTAACTGTGAACTGAGATAAGACCAAAGAAATGCTATAAGCATTGCCTCCCTAAGTGGGGAATTTCTGAAATATCTCAACAGGTTTATGGAGAATAACTGTGGCATTATCCAGAATCAAAGGCTTTTAAAATTCTCAATGAATTCTAACTGCACTATATTATTTAAAAGACCACAATTTAAGTTATTACACAACAGCCTGAGTTAAACTCAAATTTATAGACAATAAAAAACACTATTTCAAGTTATTCAAAAGAAATTTCATTTCTGCTTTAGAAAATTTTATCTAAAGAACTTAGAGGCCAGGCACGGTGGCTCAAGCCTGTAATCCCAGCACTTTGTAATCCCGAGGCGGGTGGATCACGAGGTCAAGAGATCAAGACCATCCTGGTCAACATGGTGAAACCTTGTCTCTACTAAAAATACAAAAATCAGCCGGGCATGGTGGTGTGCACCTGTAGTCCCAGCTACTCCGGAGGCTGAGGCAGGAGATTTGCTTGAACCCAGGAGGTGGAGGTTGCGGTGAGCCGAGATCATGCCACTGCACTCCAGCCTGGGTAATAAGAGCGAAACTCCGTCTCGAAAAAAAAAAAAAAAAAAGAACTTAAGAGAAATAAAAGCAGTATATGTTAAAATAGTCTAATAATCCAAGGCATGGCTAGTCTTTTCAGCTGTTCTCCTAGATAAACACTCAGCATACTTTGCCTAATTGAATAAGAGTAATGTCACCCAAAATGTCTGTAAGTCATGGAAGTGACTGGCTGGCTGTGTTATACTTGAACATAGGAACTGTACAACAGTTCGTGACATATTATTGGAAGGATTTTCAACGGCTCCATGAAGCAGTGTTTCCTATGTCAAAAGCACAGTAGTAATCTTTTCCAGATAAACATATTAAATAACTAAACTTTGCCCCTAAACACCTTCCCTCCTTAAGTTACCTAAGACATGCTAGTTCTTAATAATAATAATAATAAAACACTACTATGCATTTTCCCTCTGCTTCCTCTCTAAGAAAGTAAACAGACTTAATATTTATCACATACCTCTTATGTACAAGGTGCTGTACATTCCCTATCTTCTTTAATTCCAGAATAATCCCATATAATATACATTATTACTTTTTTACACACATAGAAACTCAGGTCCAGAGGGATTAAATACTTGCTTAAAGTCAGACAGATTGTAAACAGTATGCATGGGATTTTTTTCCTACTATGCTAGGCTCTGTCACACTGGCCAATATAAACACCATAAACTCAAAGGCAATTCAAGAATTACATAATCCAATTTACCAGGAATGCCTACAGCACATGAAAGTAATATTTTAAATTATAAATACATCTGTTAAAGTTGGAAAGGCCATGGGAAAAGAAGTTAATACTCTGCAATATCTAGCTGCTCTGCTGGGTACTTCCCTTTAATGCAAAAACAGCAGCATCCTCAACCACCTCATTTTTAAAATATATTTTATAACAAACATTTAATGGGATTCTTAACTTCCCCTGGACTATTACTCTGCTTCCCCCTTTCACGGTCATACTGTGCAAACTCAGTCCGCACCCACTTCTGCTTCATGGCTTCCTGGTCATCCCTCCACTCCCGCATTCTGGTTTCCACTAAAAATCCTCCTCATAAAGTAACAAATGATTGCATTCTTGCCAGATGGTGTAAACAGATTTGTTTCTGGCCTTTTCAGTAGCACTCCCTCCTTTGTGAAACTCACCCACCCCTCCCTCGCTTGGCATCTGTGATTCAGCTCCTTCGATTTTCCAGGTGCTTCTGGCTTCTCAGGCTCCCAGTCTTTTCCCCATCCTTAAAAGATAATTTCCTCATACACCCTCCCACTCTCTTTCGACTCCCTCATGATTTTATCTGTGCTCTGGAAACCCAAATCTACTTCTTTAACATTCGTCAATCCCCAAACTCCCAGATGTTTTGGAATCTTCCCTATTAGACAACTTCACCTGGACATTTGACAAGCAGAATCAAATTTGGATGAATTATTTCCCTAATCAGTTTGGCACATCTTCTCATTTTCCCTAATTTGGTGAATGACATCACTTGTTCTCCAAAGCCAGACTCCTATTCCTCAACCCGTAACACCTGACAGCTTAACACAGCATCAATTCTGTCTCCCAAGAATGCCTTCAACCCTTCCCTTCCTCACCATTACCAATGCCTCTTCCTTGGTTCAAGTTCTCAAAATTACTAAAGCAAAAACTGTTGATGACCTTTCCAAAGCTGTATCGAAAATAATTTTCCTTGTTAAAGATTGTAATAGAGCCCCTTTAAAGACAACTACCTTATTTGTTTGTAGACAGGCAAAACTTCCACCAGGTGGCAAAGAAAGAAAATGTAGAAAGCAGCAGATCATTCAGACTTAAGGTCTCACTGCCTCTGGATTTAATTTCTTCTAGTCACTTCACAAAGGCTCCACAGCATGTTGCCCACTACAACTGTGTCTTTGGAAATGTGCATTATTCCATACAGCGTGGCTACTGAGCAACTTGAAATGTGGCTATTGGAAATGAGAAACTGAATTTTTCATTTTATTTAATTTTGATAATATTAACTGCCAACATGTGGCTAGAAACTACTATATTAGACCCAACTCTGGAGTGGTCTTCATTAATCACAAATTTATTTATTATGCTCCTTTTTAAAGATAAAGCCCATTCTCCTTAATATATATTTCTGAACTGATCAGCTATGCTACATTTCTGGCCCCATCGCCTCCCCTCTCACCTTCTAGCATTACTTCCAAATTCACAAGTCCCACATATGAAACTACTTTGTATGGCACTACACATCTCATTTCTTGTGTACAAGCTGCCCTCACTGCCTGAACGCCCTTTCTTCCTCTTCCCCATTTGTCTTATTCATCAAGCAGCAATACCTCAGACCTCCTGACCATTCCTTGCACATCCCTGATACCCCCTGACAAAGATGTGGGCCACTATTCATACTGCTATCATAAACTTACCACACTGTACTGGGATTTTTTAAATGACATCACCGATCTCTACCAAGCCTGCTAGTAGCTGATCAGTCCCAGCCTCTAGGTAGCTACCAAGATAAACTTCCTTAAACTTCATTCCTATTACAAACTAGATCAAATCCAAACCCCTCATTCAAAATCTTAAAGAAAAGAGATCTGTCACTCAATCATTCCTTTGGCAATCCCTTCCTTGGGCTGGACCTCAGTTTTAATATTGTCTATGTATGATTTGGACATTCCACTTCTCGGATGCACCTTCTTAGCAACTTACACAGGATTACCCTTTTATTTCTCTAACAGTCCATGTCTATTATTTTCTTTGGGAACAAGTTTGCCGCAAGCAAGAATCCTCAACTAGCATGACTCCAGATCCTCTCATTGGAATATGACCCAATTCTACCTGTACATATAATTAGCTCTCCCTGATTGTGCCGTGCTGTCTTCCAAACGAGAGGGTCCATTCTTTGAGGGCAAAGACTGAGTCAGCTTCCTTTGCTGTACCTGCAGCACTCTACCATGCTGTGCGTTTACAAGCCACTGAAGAAACATATTGAAAGTTACATGAAATCTTAAAGACTATGTTTGCAAATTTATGAATTCCAAAAATAGTAATTCCTAACTCTTACATTTCCCACATCCCAACATGTGTCTTATTTTTTTAATAATATCTAGATATTAAAGTGAAAACTGAAAAATTAAAATAAATATATGCCATGGAGCCTTTACCCCCTAAGAAGAAGGGTACAATGTAATAAAACAAATAATTCTAGGAGGTTGCCACTCAAAATATTGAGAACCCCCATCCTACTTGAAGGACATGACTAATGCTTCGAAATTTAAAAACTGGGCTTTTTTTTTTTTTTTTTTTTTTTTTTGAGACACAGTCTTGCTTTGTTGCCCAGGCTAGAGTGCAATGACACAATCTCAGCTCACTGCAACCTCCACCTCTACTTCCTGGGTTCAAGCATTTCTCCCATCTCAGCTTCCCTAGCAGCTGGGATTATAAGCACCTGCCATCATGCCTGGCTAATTTTTTTTATTTTTGTAGAGAAGGGGTTTCACCATGTTGGCCAGACCAGTCTTGAACTCCTGAGCTAAGGTGATCCACCTGCCTCGGCCTCCCAAAGTGCTGGGATTATGAACTACTATACCCTACCAACCTAGGTATTTTTTTCACAAAAGATTAGTAACCAGAATGTATAAGGAGATAAAGGAACTCAATAGACCCCCAAAAATCTAATAATCTGATTTTTAAATGGGCAAAAGATCTGAATAAAAATTTCTCAAAAGAAGACATACAAATGACAAACAGGCACATTAAAAAAAAAAAATCCTTAACATCATTAATCGTCAGAGAAATGCCAATCAAAACTACAGTAAGATATCATCCCACCCCAGTTAAAATGGCTTTTATCCAAAAGAAAGGCAATAACAGATGCTGATGAAGATGCGGAGAAAGGGAAACCCTCACATAGTTGATTGGAATGTAAATTAGTGCAGCCACTATAGAGAACAGTATGGCAGTTCCTAAAAAACTAAAAATAGAGTTACCATATGATCTGACAATCCTACTGCTAGGTATATATCCAAAAGAAAAGAAATCATTTTATGGAAGAGATACCTGCACTCCCATGTTTATTACAGCACTGCCCACAATAGCCAAGATTTGGAATCAACAGATTAATGAATAAAGAAAATGTAGTACATGTACACAGTGGAGTATTATTCAGCCATAAAAAAGAATGAGATCCTGTCATTTGCAACAATATGGATAAAACTGGAGGACATTATGTTAAGGGAAATAAGCCGGGCACAGAATGACAAATTTCACATGTTCTCACTCATATGTTGGAGCTAAAAATTAAAACAATTGAACTTATGAAGACAGGGAATAGAAGGATGGTTACCACAGGCTAGGAAGGGTAGCAGGGAGGATAGAGAAGGTAGGGATGATTAATGGGTATAAAAACATAGTTAGATAGAAGGAGTAAGATCCAGAATTTGATAGCCCAACAGGGTAACTACACAGTTAACAATAATTTATTGTATATTTTAAAATAACAAAAAGTAAAATTGGAATGTTTCTAACACAAAGAAATGACAAATACTTGGGATGACAGATATCCCAATTGCCCTATGTGATTATTACACATTGCATGCCTGTAACAAGACACCACATGTGCCTCATGGTGCACCCATAAAAATTAAAAATTTTTAAAAAGAAATAAAGACCTGGGCATTTTTAGAAATCAAAATGATAAAAGTGTATTCACTGCTTCTCAACTGCTATCAGAGGCAAGGTACCAGCTGTTCCTGGACTGGGACTCACTGTGATTTGGACACACTTCCAGACACTTTCACACCAGTAAAGACAAGCATCCTGAGACATGAGCACACCCAGATTTTGTCCCAACTGACATAGAAGATACAAAACCCCAATGTATGGATGCCAGAATTTTGAGGTTATGATTGCTATTTTGATATTAGAACACTACACAAAGCACCCATTCTGTTACACTAGTCAGTAGAAAATAAATTCCTAGCTTTCAATTTTCAGATATGTATTTAATACTTAATTCTCCTCCTCCTACCAGACCATAAAAAAGATGTTATCTAAAGGTCAAAGAAAAGGTCCTCTAAATACACCAGACTCTTTAATGGAGGGGATGGCACCTGGCATTTAAAGCTACATTCTCTAGAGACAGGATGAAAGACAATCATTCAAATCTTTTTCAAGGAATGAAGTGCTTTCTACTTTTCCATTTTTAATTAAATCATTTATATATTGAAATCTTGGATCTTCAGTAAGATTGATGAACAATTTAGTTCTTAAAATATAATTATTTGAATGCATCAAATGATACGTTTTAATTACAGAAATAAACAAGGAAAACTAGTAATATACACGTACATCATGTCAGTTTTCTACAGCACATCAGCAGACTTGCTTGAAAAGTGAATTGGGAAAAAGAGCCACTAACATAAGATCCCAGAGGATTTTAATCCTAATTTCTTGTCTTTTATAGGATGTCTACCTAGGCTTTTCTAATTTTTATTTTAAACAAGATTCGCTACTTTCCTAATGATTTTTGTTTCAATGAGTTGTTTTTCAAAAGGCTTACTTTAAAACATTTATGTTATAAACAGACTGTAAATTG
Organism: Saimiri boliviensis; assembly: GCF_048565385.1. Taxonomy (NCBI): domain Eukaryota; kingdom Metazoa; phylum Chordata; class Mammalia; order Primates; family Cebidae; genus Saimiri; species Saimiri boliviensis. The sequence continues at coordinate 88,572,345 of NC_133455.1, forward strand.
CAAAGCTGTATTTCATTTAATTGAGTACTAAATAATGTGTTAAACACCTTAAAAAGTAAAAATAATCCCTGTTTATCATATAAAATTAGTCTGGGCACATAATAATCATTATGTGTGTTTATATAGAAATATGTATTACATATAATATGTATTATGTGTATATTACTAGTTTTCCTTGTTAATTTCTATAATTAGAAATTTCTATAATTATGGCTTATTCTTATAATCCCAGGACTTCAGGAGGCTGAGGCAGGCGCTTGAGTCCAAGAGTCTGAGACTAGCCTGGCCAACCTGGTAAAACCCTTCTCTACTAAAAATATAAAACATAGCTGGGCATGGTGGCATGAACGTGTAGTCCCCGCTACTCAGAAGCCTGAGACAAGAGGATTGCTTGAACCTGGGAGGCACAGGTTGAGTGTACCACAGCACTCCAGCCTGGACAACAGAGCAAGATTGCCTCAAAAAAAAAAAAAAAGTTATGCCAGCATCACTTACCCTGTGCTTACCATCAGCCACAACTTCTCCAAGCACTTTGCCTCATATAATTCTAATAAGTTAAGAGAATTAGAAATATATTTGACTATCCCCATTTTCCAGAAGAAGAAATCAGAATGTAGTGTGATTAATTTGTCTAATATGTCTCCAAATGCCTCTCACATAGAAATCCTGAAATCTCCTTCTTCCCATCCTCTATTCATTCAAAAAGTAGTCATCAATTGCTTTATAAATGCCCAGCACAGTTTCATGAATGAAAATTTTCATATATGTGGAAAAGAATAGCTTCAAAATTATTTTTTTTAATTTTATTTTTTGAGACAGAGTCTCACTCTGTTGCCCAGGCTGGAGTGCAGTGGCGTGATCTTGGTCCACTGCAACCTCCACCTCCAGGGTTCAAGTAATTCTCCTGCCTCAGTCTCCCAAGTAGTTGGACTACAGGTGTGTGCCACTCTGCCCAGCTAATTTTGTGTGTATGCACATTTCAGTAGATACGGGGTTTCACCATGTTGCCCAGGCTGGTCGCGAACTCCTAAGCCCAGACAATCTGACTGCCTCAGCTTCCTAAAGTGCTGGGATTACAGGCATCAGCCACCGTGCCTGGCCCCAAATTATTTTTAAATTAGATAACCAAACTTTAATTAAATCATTTATAAAACTTCCATGATGTTATTTCTACCTGTACTTCACATCTTCTGATATCCTTCATATCTGTCTGTCAACATACTTTTAGTGGATAGAGAAAAGGCTTTTCTATGTTTTTACCACTTTTATTGACAGCTTTAGGAAGAAAACCTTTTCCTTCCCAGTGATTTGAACAATAAAAGCCACCCACAGTGAAAGAGACCACTGCAGATAAACCCAGAGCTATCTAGGCTATCTGACATGAGCAATGAACTGATCATACCTATGATGCAGACATTCTGAAAGGCTGAAGCTAAATAGAAAATTTTAGGCTACATCACATACATATGCAAATCAGATGTCCCATTCTGTTGACCTTACAGTAAACCAACTGCAGAGTTTTGTTGTTATTCTTGTTGTTGTCTTAATTTTTAATACTTTGACTAACATTTACATTTTAAAAATAATTTATGTGCCAATCCAGAATACTAGAAGCAATAATCAAATTTGTATAATGATTGTTCCTTCAAATACAATGTCTTGTGGAAAACCCAATTGCCTCTTTCACTAACTCAGAGTCAGAAACTTAATAGCACTCTATACATTAGTCTTACCTCTGCAGCTAAATAGTTTCCAGTTGCAAGATGTTTAAATCTGAACAAGCTGTTCCACTGTCCCGCACCCCCACGGCATGGGTCATGATGAACCACCTACAAAGAGAGCAACGAAATTAAGGACAAAACCATATTTATGTTCCTGGCAAGCAAATGCCAACAGTTTACATGCTTGCCATCCTGTTAATGCTGACCTGTCAAACCTAATATATATTTCCATGTGAGTCTAATGTGGCAGAAAAACAAAATTCCTCATAAATGAGCGAGACATGTTATAACAGTTGTTGACTCATGCATGCATGACACTTGTGCCTTATATCTGCAGATACAGCTTTACTCAGAAAGACATGTTTCCAATGCCAAAGCGGAAATACAGAGATTTTCCTCCCTTTGTGTTTCAAACATATACTTGACATATTGCAGTAAGAGCCCACTATATGCCAAGTATTCTTCAAAAGAAGAGAAACACAGCAGTGGATAAAGCCAGAGCTTCCATTCTAATGGAAAAGAGAAAGCTAGCAAACAAAGACATAAATAAGACCTGGCAAGTGCCAGGAATGACACAAATGGAGTGCATGAGGAACTAGGGAAGGCAACTTCAGATACAACTGTCATCAGTATGGGCCACTTGGGTTATGTGAGCTGAATCCTGGAGGATGAGAAAGACAGCCATGCAGATTGGAAGAGAGAACCACAAACGTTGAGGCCTAGGGTCTAAACTACTTAATTCTTGGCCCTTTCCATGCATGCTTTTTATTGACATCCTTTTTTTGAAGGGGGGGGGGGATGAGACAAAGTCCTGCTTTGTCACCCAGGCTGGAGTGCAGTGGTGTGATCTTGGTTCACTGCAACCTTTGCCTCCTGGGTTCAAGCGATTCTCTTGCCTCAGCCTCCCGAGTAGCTGGAATTACAGGTGCATGCCACCACACCAGGCTAATTCTTTTGTATTTTTAGTAGAGATGGGGTTTTGCCATGATGGCCAAACTGGTCTCAAACCCCTGATCGCAGGTGATACACCCACCTTGGACCTCCCAAAGTGCTGGGATTACAGGAGCAAGCCACTTTGCCCAGCCCAACAACATGTCTTTTAATACCTGTCTTTGAATGGCCTTGCCCAGATGCTGAGCCCCTAGGCTCACTGGGAATAAATGCAGTAGAAGTTCTGACACACCTCGTTATGACAGGTGGGATCGGGCTGCAGAAAAGCTGGGAGTTTTATACTCAGACTCAGCATGTGAGTGCCAGGTCCATAGATTACTGTGATATAACCACAGAAAGGAATTTAACATCTTTGAGCCTTATTTCTTCATGCACAAAATGGGATAATTCACAGGACTGTTGTGAAAATTAAATATCATAAGGCATATCCAAGTGCTAGGATCACTTTTCATGACTCTCCCTCAGCACATTATGTTCTTTTTGCTAGTACTGACCACCCTTTGTCTCCTGCTGCAATTGTGAACTTTGTGTGTTAACATACTTCACTTTCTAATGCCTTCTGCTAGACTCCAGCAACTGTCTTCCCATACTCTCATAACTCAAGTAAGATAATAATTATGAAAATACTTCAAAGTGCATGAGGTCTCATAAAACATTCCCTCTGTGGCCAAAAGCCCACCTATCCTTCAAAATCTCAAGTCAAACTTCTTCCACAAATCCTTTGCTAATCACACTGGCTACTACGATATTGTCAGTGTTTGAACTCTTAATCCTTTCAGGAGGCAAAGATGTTTTTGAGAATCTGATAAAATCTAATGTTTGTCTCACAATACACACACACACACACACACACACACACACACACATTTTGTGGTCTGTATATAATTTCTAAGGTTAAAAAATAATCTGAAAATCTCAGACTAAGAACTACTCTCCTATACATCAGTGGGTCTAGCAAAGGCAGTAAGGCTCCCTAGCGGAGATATTCTGGAGATTTGGAAGGGAGGGTGTTTTTGTTTACCATCATGATTTTGGAGAGATGCTATAGGCATTTAATATGCAGTGACCAAGATATGATCTATGTTGCAATTTACAAGGAATTCCAGCATGTGCTCAACACCGTGTATGGCCCTCAGGACCAGCCCCACCCTGCTAAATGCTCCCGTGCATCACAGAGGCCGAAAGCCTCACCCAGCAGGACTCTGAGGACATTCCCATTAGAAAGGGAAGCAGAGAACAGTAGAAGAGAGCCTCCTCTTTTAGCTGCAGTAACAGTCGTAGCAGTTGACTAGTGCCCACTGCTACCGGGTGCGTGAGTAAAGACCCCTCAGCATGTGAGCAGAGGCCTGCAGGTTCAGTGGAGAAGCAGTCATCGCTTGCTTATTTGCATTCAGATAAGCCCATGCCCCCCATTCCAAGTTCCTTCCTCCAGCCCTTCCAACAGTGTGAACGTAATTTCCTTCTTGCTTGAAACACCTGATGCTCATGCCGGGCAAGCACAGTCCTAAGGCTTCCTTACTAAAGCCCAACTGTAACAGCACACAATAGAGAAATGTCCTGCAGCTTACATCTTTCAAATCTCCTACAGAAATAAAGCTACCGCCACTATAAACTGGCAACACTTTAGCACATCATCAGATAAAAACATTTTACAACAACTTATATGAAATTCATTATGGCAAGGGACATTTAAATGAAGTGAAGACATCTCAAAATTATTAAACAAATAATTTGCTCCCTATTCTGACTGTTCAATGTGTTACAGCATTTCCAACTATGCATTTTGATGGAAAGGGTTCAGTGCAGTGGCACAGTTACAGCAAAAGCCACCTTTGCTTTTTCATTTTCCTGTACTTCTATGGACTGTCTTCTGATCCTCTTCTTTAACCATGTCTCTCAAATCCAAACATAACCATCCAAGAAACACATAAATATTATATCTTTTAGATAGTCATTCTCATGTTGAAATACATATTATTGTATTATAAAGTATTTTCCTTTTATTTCTTCTTTATGTTAGAATTTGAGCATTATGCTAATTCTACCTATTAGAATATATAAATAATATTACCTATAAATTTCATTTTAGAATATTAAAGGGAGCATCACAAAATATATGTTTTTAAAATGGGGGGGCAGATGAAGGATTTGAAATGGTTGACAACCATAGCTAGTGGCTCAGACGTCCAGTAAACCTCTTGTTCATAGGCAATTCTGTAGATCTTACCTCCTCCACATATAAAAAGATCCTTTAAGAAAAAATCTGTAGGTTACATTTTCTTAATTACTCTATCATGTTCCACATTTAAAAGATACTTTTAGAAAGATGAATGAGTTATTAACTAGGGGTCTCCTGATTCCAATAGAAATGGTGGCATCCACAGAAGAAAAAACATTGTTCTCCCCGGGACTGAGTCATTCTGGCATCCACCTTTCCTCAAAATTAGTCATCCTAGTCCATCTTGACTCCAATGCCATTTGAGGAACATGGTCTTCAGTCTAACTAGTCTTGACATTTCACAGTTGATTTGTTAAAACTAAGACCATAATGTACCCTTTTAAAATGTGTTTATGTGTGTGTATTTGAGAGAGAGAGAGAGAGAGAGAGAGAGAAAAGAGAGAGAGAAAAAATGAGAGATACCAAAGAGGAGACAGGCTAAGGAAATAGTCTCTTTCAAATTGGTCACAGCAATGATAGGTACAAGTTGGTTCACAAAAATTATTGTTTTATGATTCTATCATAAATGATGCCTATAACAATAAAACAACCAGCCCAATGAATCTTATCTTTTTGATCTAAATATTTATTACATGTCAAAAAATATTAATATACCTCTATTTCCCAGAGTGCTTTAGAACTAGTAGCAGAAGTAGCTGATTGGCGCAAGGTTGTACGAAGGAAAATGTGCTGTTTTTTCTCATATTCATCACAAGTCAAAAACTTCTCTTGCTCCGCATGAAACAATCTAACAACATCACCCTAGAAAAAAGGTCAAGAGATAACTGAACAAATAATCGGAAGAAGCAGGTGTCTGTTTCTGGTTTTGATACTCTGGACCCTTCTGCTAGTTCTTGACTTTTAATGCTTATTTAAACATTTTAAAATATTGATGGGGGAAATTCAGTAAAACACTCAGAATATTAAGATGTATACTCACATTCTAATTTATGAACACTAGTGAATATATAGGTTTTGCATCTAGAATTTCAGTTAAGACTACTTTCATTACTGCCAGCAAATGTCCTACGTAGCACATACTTACTCCTTTTAATACATCCTCTCGATAGGAACTATATTTCATGAATAAAGTGATTTTCCAGCTAGTGTTGCAATTAACAGCATTCACCTGTTAATGAAGAAATGTTCAAAGTTATAAGACTACAGATTCCATTCTCTACCAGAAATTATTATTTCAACTAGTAAAAGGAAATTAAGGACAACTTTGGATAATGAAGTATGTAGCTCAATACAAGTATCTTTGAGAGACCATCCAAAAATAGCAATAGCTAATCCCAGCTATATGTACCTTGGGGATATTAATTAGAATAACCGGGATTATGCTCATGAAAACAATAAAAGAAACTATATTACTTTTTTTCTCCCTCTCTCTTATATGAAAAATCAACACATTCATTCCTTTCCCACTTGAGCTTACCTCTTTACACCCTGGGTTATCAAGAAGCTCTATGTTGCTGGCATGTAGTGGCTGCCCTGCATTCACAGGCATCAAAACAACTTTATCTCCTACAACAATCTAGGAAGCAGAAATAAATCACAATGAAGACACTGCATGAATCTTTGCTGCTATATTTGAAGCTAGAAATAACTGCACAGGAGCCCGCATTATTGATCTGACATCTGGCCCTTTTATCATTAACACAAATTTTTGTTCAATTCTCTTTCTCTTTGAGGTAAAATATCTTCTAATAAATGATCATATAAGCATGTCCCATAGGGCCTATCAGTCTAGATTCATAAGGCTAGTGTGGGTCTTTTTCATATTCATCTCCCATTTTAGTTAGAGCTTTCTTAAAATCAATAAATAGGCCATTATCCCTCCCCATGAAGTCTTATGCCACAAGCACAGCAGATAGAGTAAATGCATCTGCCACCAAAAAAAAAAAAGTAATCTATCTAAATATTAGAACAACTGCAGGGGCAACCAGAACATGTTGTATACTTGTATTATCTTTGCAATGAGAGATGAGTAAATTTGCTCTTCCATAGTCTCAGAAATGTAATAAAAATTCTAATGTCAGCTCAATTCAGGAAATATAGGATTATGTATGACCTTGTAGAAATAAGTTTTTCGTTTGCGCTTTGGGCATCTGATTCACTCATATCTTAAATATATTAAACTCATATTGCTCCTTAAACCTGGTGTTCATTTTTAAACAAAAACTAAAACTGATTATGGGAAAAGTGCTCTAAAGAAGTAAGTCTAATTGATTTTTTTATTTATGCTACTGTAGCAATATCTACTTTGTTTTTATTCTTAACTCAAATTGTGTAGAATTGATGTTAATCTTTCTTCATGATAATAATGGACAGTTTAATTTTCATTATTAAAGGTACTTATGTTGCTAAATTTATTTAGAAGATATATTATTATAGTAAATAAGCTCTCAGCTATAGAATTGATCACTATCTCAAAAATAAAAAACAAAACCCTCCCTTTGTATATTTCATACCAAGTAAATATTAGAATAAATGAGTTTGATAGATAAATGAAAAACAAATCAAGATTCAGTCAATATGAATAAACATAACTTCTCCCTGCAGTATATCTTCATTGAAACCCAAACTTTAAAAAAAAAAACATAATTTCAGATAACCTCATATGAATGATACGGAGGAATCTACACTCATATATGGTACTCTTCTCACAAACTGTATCTGGCAATTGAAATACAATAGAGAAGCCTCAAGCCCACCAATCAAAGAAAGGTTGTGCTTTGGTTTGTGGAAATAGCTTCTGCTGTTTACAGGACTGGTCTCTACTCACCACTGTACCTTTCAAGTCCATTAGAAGTCAGATGCTGTAATTCACAGAGATTCATCATAGAAGCTCTCTATACAGTTAAGGAAAGATCACTGAGGAGCAGTATTAAGTGAAAAGATGAATAGGCAGAGCAAGGCATGTAGTATGCTATCAATTGTGTAAAAATGTGAGGGAGGGAATAGGAGTATCTGCATAAAGAAATCTCTACAGTGGGTACTTGTGGAAGAAGAGAGTAGGAATTCGGCAGATGGAAAAAAGAAAGAGGAGAAAAGAGATTTTTCACAATGTATGTTTACACTGCTTTCTATCTTTAAACCATGAATTGGTATCCCTTTTAAAAATTAAATTATGAGCAAAAACAAATGAAAGTCAATATGACGTAAGCATATTTCTAACCCCCTTTCTGTCCAGGAAAATACGTGCTGTTGCACATGACACCAAGGCAGCTCCAAGTCACAGAGCCACGTAGAGGCCTGAGTCATCAGCCATACACTAAAGTACTGGGAGATTGATACCACATTTTGCCAGTGCTGCATCTGGTCTTTCAATTACTTTTTTTTTCTTTATTTCTTCTAAAACAAAACAAAACAAAACAAAAACAAAACAGGATACATGTGTAGAACATGTAGGTTTGCAGAACATGTAGTTATACATGTGTCATGGTGGTTTGCTGCACCTACTGACCCATCTTCTAAGTTCCCTCCCCGTCACCTATCACCCCACTCTCCCCAACAGGCCCTGGGGTGTGTTGTTCACCTCTCTGTGTCCATGTGTTCTCAACTTCCAATTTCTTAAAGAACAATTGGATTTGGTTTAATATTTTGTTCTCATCTGTGCCATATAAATACTAGCCAATAAGTTACTAAATATAATGATATATTTTAACTATGTTCTTCCAATTCGAGAATATTTTTGGTTGCACCTACGTTCACTGCTCTAAGTCTTGCTATTTTATTATAGTTGTCTGTGAGCTTTGGGTCAATCCATATACTTACTTCAAAACACAACCCATTAAATGGTGTGTGTGTATATATATTTAAATATGTATAATATATACAAATGTGTGTGTGTAAATTTTTTTTTTTGAGATGGAGTCTCGCTCTGTCACCTAAGTTGGAGTGTAGTGGCACAATCTCAGCTCACTGCAACCTCCACTTCCTGGGTTCAAGCGATTCTCCTGCCTCAGCCTAAGTACCCAGGACTACAGGAATGCGCCATCACTCCCAGCTAATTTTTGTATTTTTAGTAGAGACAGGGTTTCAGTATGTTGGCCAGGCTGGTCTTGAATTTCTGATCTCGGGTGGTCCACCTACCTCAGCCTCCCAAAGTGCTGGGATTACAGGCATAAGTGACCATGACCAGCCTAAAATTGTATATATTTTTAAGAGATCAATAATATAGCCAAAATGTTTCTTGATATCTGTGAAACAGTTTCCAATAATTTATAAGAATGGTACTCATAAGTAGAACCTAATATTCATTCACTAATTTTCAGGTCCTCAGTCTTATGCTTGACAATGATTACCTTGCCTGTGTTTGAAGATAGGGTTTCCTTTCTCCAGACTAACTACTGCATTTCATTTGGATCACAGAACATCTTGTAGAATACTTAAAACTTCATGTATTGCTAAATAGTAAAATATAATTTAAAAATTCCTCTAAACATTGTAATTTCCTCTTTCTGATTTAATATATTTTTAAAGAAAATCAGTAGTAGTTGAACCACTGGTTATGAACTGGCTGTATTTCCAATTGCCTTCCACACAGTAGGTTTATATGTTAGAAAGATGTCACCTACTTTAGGGAAGAAAATGAGTATTGCAATATGATTATTTATGTGACCAATATAGGGCTGTGGGTGTGATTATGCTTTCAGCAACCTTAATTACACACAAAAGCTACACAGTGGCAAACAAAAACAGTGAGCTGTTTCAGCAAAAAGCAGTGTGGAAGGTTGTTTCAGCCATGCTTTCTGAAGCACATCCAGATAAGGAGAACTCCTGTATTGCATTTATTACATTGTCCATTTTCACTAAGGTTGAGTGTTTGGGTAGTCGGTTTTGTTTTCTTTTGTTTTTCCAGTACAACTAATTATTTGAAATAGTTCATTACATTCAACTCTCTATTGACTGTGTAAAAGCAGCAGGGAAAAGAATAGATAAAATGAATGCATAAGCAGACAGGATGAATTAATATAATCCACAGCGAATCTAAAAACCCCAACTTATTCAATCATTTCATTACATTCCTTCTGAGCTCAAGCTCAGGTTTGGTTTGTTTTCATGTTTAATTTTCATGGACCTCCTGTAGACAGGGACACTATTCAGTGAAGGGTTGGGGATGGGAACAAGCATTGCAAGAAAGGGCCTCAAAGGCACAGGTTGTCCACACACTGCATCATCAGTCTGAATAATTGAGAGTTGATTGTAATTAACTATTTAATGAAATTAAAATGTGTATCATGCTCACAGCACACATCACCCGATGTCAAAAGGAAAAAATATAAAAAGTAGGGTTTTTTTTTTAAGATAATCCAACCAATACAAGGCTTAAAGTGCATCACATTCCTGCATGCCATGCTTCTACCAAACCTTACCAAAGGAAGACATCGCCAGATAATTTATTAACCAAATTAAATCCAAAAGCTTGCATCCTGTGGAATTGAATTTGTACTTCAAAATTCACTGGAAAAAATAGATTCACTATAAAGACATTCCAAAGACAAGAAATACCCAAAACACATTTAAAATACAATCAAAATTTTGACTGAAAAACTCTATCAGAATAATTATACTTTTATATTGCTTTGAATTCAGAATGTTATTTTTTTTAATCTTAGTATTTGCCAGTATTTATGAAACTTATTCAGCATTCAGTATATAGAAGCATTTACTGAGCATCTTCCATGTGCTAAGGAATATCACCCAATATTTTATGTATATACACAAAAATATGACCCTCTTGATCCTATTGAATATTTTTTATAATTTATTCTCTATTTTATAAAGTAGCAGAAAATATTTTAGCAACTACTAAAATTTACATGTAATACACACATACTCCACAACATTTAAAAAAAATTTTTTTTAGAGACAAGGTGTCACTATGTTGCCCGGGCTGGTCTTGAACTGGTGGGCTTAAGTGATTCTCCTTTCTCAGTGCCCCAAGTAGTCTAGAACATATTATAAATATAGCTGCCATCAATGAGCAGATGTCAATCTTCAGCTCCTCTACTCCATCTCTATTAAGACTTATAGACTCACCAGCTGGCCATAGAGCCAGTAAATGGAATACTGTCATGATTCCTGGCGTCACTCTATTCATTCAAAGGGCACATACTATTTCCTAAACGGCTTTTTTTCCTTATGACCAAGCTCCCTCTTGATTAGACAAAAAAGTAATCTTACCTTCTCTTTTAAAAGTCTCAGCCAAAACTATGGTTGCTTAAGTTCTTTAATACAAATTCAAGCTGGAAGATTTTAAATTAATCTGAACTTTGTCTTATGATTTCTGAGCACAATTTGTACTATAAATAAATATGTTTAACCTAGTATACACTAAAATAAAAATAAGGCATTGAGTAAAAACTATATTTTCTTTTTTGTACCTTCTAGATTCTCTTACTTATTAGGAATTATTTTCTTTATGAACCCACTATTTCCCTCTTAATTGTATATTACATACATTGTCACCCTCGCTTCTCAGTTTCCAGAAGGGATGAATATAAAACCAAGACCCTTCATTTCCTGCAGCATCCAAGGACACACGCATGGCATTCTTCTCCAGTAAAGCAGGTAGTCTCTTGTTGACAGTAAGATATTTGTTGCTTTTTATATGCAGTAGCTGTAGGGAAGAGACACAGACTAGCACCTTCATTCTTTGATCTCCTCTGTTAATTATATTCATATGCTTTATACGTATACCATATATTCACCTAACATAGCTTGAGGTGAAAATTAAGCAAAGGAGTATTTTCAGCCTCCACATTCACCATCTTTCCTACTTGACATTCTTTGTTTTCTTTCTCCCCTCTGCCCCCATTTCTGCTTCACAATGAAGTAAGCATAGTAGGAAAAAAAAACCAGGGGACCCCTCTGAATGATTTTCATCTACTGATAAATAACAGACTGAAACTAGTTTTTCCAAAGAAGACCTTGATTTTCTCTAAAACCATATCCTTTCTCAATGCCTACATAGCCACAAAAACAGAATATACTAAAGAAAGGTCAAAAAACTCAAATAATGCACTGACCCACTTAGCATTATTAATCAGCCCTACCCACAGTCAACCCTAATTTTTCCTCTGTAAGGAGGCAGCTGCTCATCCCCAGTAGGCTCTACACCTTCTGCCAGGGGATGCTGACCCTACTTCCTCCCAGATGAGTGTAAAAGCATCACTTCTCAGGGTTTTTTTTGGAATTTGTGAACAAAATCTTACCAAAACACGATTCTACTGAGTATCAAAACCAAAACAAAATAACCTTTCCATCTATGATTTCAATTATTTCATTTCAGTATTCACAATATAATAAAGAAATTATCTCAAAAAAAGGACCATTCTTTAATTGAAAAAAGAAAATCAGCATTTTGAAATGCTCATTATCATACTCTTGGCTCCTTATGTTACTGTAGACCAAGGGAAACCCTCATGGGCTGACCTTTGGGATCCACCATGTTAAAGAACAAGGCACAGCCTCTCACTGACCAGACTAACATCTGTGCTTCAGGTACTTTACAAGGAGCATAAGCTCCACTTACTGACATTTAATCAAAACTTGGTTAAGAGAAACTCTATTTATGAAGGATTGCCCCAGAGACATGCAGCCCACTCAGGCTGCAGGTTTCACATTATCCATCATTCGATTAAGTCATACATTCAGGGAGCAGCCGTCCCAGCTTCTCACATCTTCTCCTAACAGTGCACTGCTTTGACTGCCCTGTGCTCTGGCATTTTGCCATTGGCCAATAACAAAATATCACGGATATTATCTTTAAAAACAGCTCTATGAAATGCCTCATTGTAGCATTTACTGTAAGGAAGTTGTCAAGGCTATTGTTTACTATATCACACAGTGTCCTCTTTATGAGCACACATAGGAAAAACACTTCCCTGGTCTTATTCCTGGGAACAGCTGTGCTTCTAGACCTCTGATTTGGCTCTATGCTGTGGATCTCCTAGTCAATGCTGTAACAGACTATGCTTTCCTATGGCGAAGTGGGCAAGAAAAAGCCTTCAAGCCAAAATTTACCAGACTTTACAACATGGTTTTTATAAACATGCCTCACCCCTGATTTCAGTTTATTAATCCTACCATGATTTTCCCTGCGACCCAATTGCTTTATTTATTTCTATTTTATCTCACTATGTGCTCTGTATTTTGGAGAGTGCCTTACATTCTTTTTTGAAAAAGGTGGGGTGTATATTAACAAATAACCAAGTAAGAAGCTAAAAAGATCTAAACAAAACACAGGAAAGGAATGCAGCTGAGATAAGAGTGTGCATACTAATTGAAATAGAAGACCTTCTAATAACAATTCAAGGATGACTTCCAACTGAAAGTGAAAACTTCTCTCTTCACAAAATGAAAAGCTAAATAAAGTTCCATGTGTTAAACACTGCTCCCACTAATCTGAAGAACTATTTTATTACAGGCCTTTGGAAATTGTTTCCTGACCCTCTTCTTTTTGATGTAATAACTTGTGCATACATCTAATAAGATCACTTCTTTATGTGTATATGTCAGATTTATTCTTAAATATACAGAATAGTGCATCGAATATCAACTGAATCCATCACAATATATCATATCATCTATAATTCCCATCAAAGGAAAAACTATTGTATCTCAAAATTTTAATGCAGTTTGGCTTTCCTGCCAACTATTGACAAACTCCCCATAAAATACTCACCTCATTTAAGAGAAAATACTTACTTGTATAACATTACTGTATTTCACAATTTCTCCCAACAGTTTCTTATTCTCTGATTCATTTTGTTTTTGTTCCAGTTCTGCAGCGTGCTATAAGATGATTATCAAATATTCAATGTGGAAATACAATAAACAGAGTACAATAACTGACAAATAAGTAATTTTTTAGGAACAAGACAATAACCAGGAATAAAATAGGTTTGTTGCTCTCTTCTGGATTCTTGCGAAGAGGAGAGAAAGGGAGCAGTGATTAAATAAATGATACAGTGTAATGATTTCTCAATGTATGGTGAAATCCCCTCCAACACATCTTGGGTCACTTTTATGCTGGACATTTTGGAAAAGTACTAGGCTCTTTGTTCTTATAAAATTAATTTAAGAAGGTAGAAAAACCAACCAGGACAATAGGAGAATTTCAAAAGTCTCAAAGTACAGTTCTTAATTCTGAAAGTACCAGGAATTTTAATGAGGCAAAATTAAGTTCTATGGAATTTACACTCAGGCAAACCATAAACAATGGTCTTTCAATTATCTTTCTCCTTAGTCTTTCAGGAAAAATATCAAGGATTACGTCAAGTAAAATATAACTGGATTTAATATTCTAACAGAGATTCTGAATTGGTTTCATTTTGATGGGAAGCTTTGAATTAGTCTGCCACACCCTAAAAAACAGCAGCAGCAACATGCTACCTACATGCCAGGAAACAAATGGTCACACCCTATTACTTTAAAAGCTCTTCTTTCAATGTGTTCCTGTATGTATTCTAAATCTCTGTGTATTGGGTAAAATCACAAAGCTAGGAAGCTCAAAATACGTCTTTTGTCATTGCTGTACGTGGTTAGCCTAAGCCAGACAATTGGAAGCCTGATCCTTACCTGCAGTTTCTTCAGCAAGGCTGCCTCAGTGTGGTTCCCTTGTTTGGCTTGTTTGGCTTTCCAATACTGCTTCTGGGCAGAATATCGGTTCATAGGGCACACCTTGAAAAGGCAGTCTGTGACAAACCAACAAACAAAAACATTGTAACTAAGGCTACCAGCATTTCTTAGATTTCCCTTATAACCCATTTTTGGAATCCTGTAATCCCTTATTATTCAGAACATTTAAAGATCATGTAGTCCATCCTCTGGCCAAATATCCATTCACTCTATAACAACCTTTTCAAATAATTATTTACATTCAGTTAAAATATCCCCTTTTTCATTATTTTAAGTTTTTTAAAGACCACTATAGCCAGTGTATGAAGAAATCAAACCCATGTAATTTTGATATTATAACACATGTATTAATTACAATGGGGGACCTCGTCTTAGAAAGCAAATAGAACAAGATTAGTGACTTTCACTGCCTTATCTGACCTTGAACAATTAATATGTATTTGTGCTATGTATATTTGAAAGCCAAAGTGATCCAGGAAGTAGATCACAGCTGACAATTAGAGTCACCCCAAGTTTTCAAACACCT
Source organism: Saimiri boliviensis (assembly GCF_048565385.1). Taxonomy (NCBI): domain Eukaryota; kingdom Metazoa; phylum Chordata; class Mammalia; order Primates; family Cebidae; genus Saimiri; species Saimiri boliviensis. Next base: position 88,587,412 of record NC_133455.1, read on the forward strand.
GGGTGAATATGATATGAAAATCTAAAAGACAGTGTAATATGATGGAAACATAAAGCAAAACAAAACACCTAAACCAAGATTACAATCCTGACTCTCCTACTAAACATCAAGATAGAAAATCATAGAGGAATATTATAGTTTTGTGATATCTCTAAGTCGAAAAGAAAAAGGTTTTATTTTCAATGAGGAGAATGGAAGAACTCAACAGTTTTGCCACATGCTAATGATTCTGCATGCTTGTGGAATGGATTGCAATCTAGAATAAAGGTTAATTCTCAGTATTCTCTCATAAAAAAGTAGTAATGCAGAAAATTCAAACCTTATTTTCATTTTTCTCACAGAATACTGTGTGAGTTCAACATAAAAAATTTATTTTGCCCAATGTGTTGATATTTAGGGTCATTCTCATTTGACAAATAAGTACCACAAAAATAAAATTCAGTCAACTCAAATATCCATTTTAGCCACATTATTGACTATATTATATAATAATCTTGTTCCATTATTTTCCTCCAGATTAATTGTATTTAAAAAGATTATCTGTTTTCAAATACCACTTTTTCATGGTTTAATAGCAGAAAGGATCAAGAAATATGGCTGTAAATACTTTAAGGAATGTAGGAAAAACAAGACAATAATGACTTTTTTTCTATACAAACACATTCTATTGATTACCCCACCCCCCTTTTACGGACAAGGAAATAGCAAACTAATCTTAATTTCTCATTTAAAAGGTCTGATATGGATGAGTAAATATCTTATAGATACTAGAAAACAGATAACTTCCAACCCCTAAAAGTAGGCTAAGAGGCTACCACAATTACAGTATGATACAGGAATCAACACCCAGCTCGTGTGTGACCAAAAACCAACACCCTGGAAAATGTTTTCCTTGGCAGTATATCATACAAGCCCTAAAAGTTATTTCCTGTATCTTAGCAACTACAAAGAGAATTATACACATTTCTTGAAGCACAAATCCACAGGTTGTTCACAGACATTCCCACAAGAGTGCTCCCAATTTAATACAGCAGACTATTTTGACTATCCTGTATTAGGTAAGTGACAAAACTACACTCAGCAAAAGCACAAATTCATGATCAAGGGGAACTGAACTCCATCATCTGGAGTTTATGCTTTCTGACTTTCTTCAGAAATAAAAAAAAGAAAAAATTGTGTTTCTCTCCATTATTACAGATTCCTAATTAAGCTCAACAGGAAATGATCCTTTAACAGAGGAAATATATTTGTAAATTTCAGACCACCTCAATAGCACTCCTAATTAGCAGTATCTTTGGGGAGTCAGCAAACTGACTGTCAGGCCAAATGTTCCTGAGTGGTAGCTGAGGTCATTGTGATGTGAAGCCAAACATTCAGCCAAACTGTGTTTACTGTAATCCCCCTACAGGTGGTCTGGCCCTGTGCAAACAGGGGTTAATACTCAGACCCTGTCCTCAGAAAGTTCATGGTTTACTGAAAGCTTCAGAAAGGAGCTCTGGAGAAGATGCTATGAGCCACAAAGATGCATATGGCCAACTTCACAGGTAGGGGAGGTCAGAAAAGCTCTCTCAAAAGAGAAGAAAGAAGAAAACACAGCCAAATTTTAAAGAACCAATATTCATTTGGCACGGGGGAAAGGGAACTCCCATGCTGAGGGGAGGGGCATTTCAAACAGAGCCAGCAGCTGGTATGAAGGCAGAGAATGCTCAGGGACCCCTAACCATGCAGGAAAACCACCAGTGAGGCAGCAAAGTAAAAATGGTATGGTAGGTTGAGGTCAAGATCTGCAGTGTTATGTTCTAGGCCAGGCGTCCCCAAACTTTTTACACAGGGGGCCAGTTCACTGCCCCTCAGACCACTGCAGGGCCGCCACATACTGTGCTCCTCTCACTGACCACCAATGAAAGAGGTGCCCCTTCCTGAAGTGCAGTTGGGGGTCGGATAAATGGCCTCAGGGGGCCGCATGCGGCCCGCAGGCCCTAGTTTGGGGACGCTTGTTCTAGGCTAAGGAGGATGGACTGCATCCCATGGAAAACACTGATCTCTTACAGACTTTTAATCTCTTACAGCATGTGAAAAATGGCATGAGCAAGGGGCACGAAGGCCAGCCCCAAAGCCCACTGCTGGTGTAAAGAGACAGTAGGGATGGAAATGGGGCTGTATGGTAGTTTTGAGGTAGCCATAGATATAAAATAAAGCAACCAAACCAATAGGCTTAAAAATCGACTAGATGCAGGGGTGGAAAAGGTGAGGGAGGGGGAAATGAAGATAGCCAAATTAACAAGCTTCCACCCACTCTATCCGAAGTGCAAAGTCTTGGATTTCAAAAGCCCTTTCCATTTCAGGGCCCTAGTTTTACAGTCCCTCTCAGCAACCTCCCACAGGGGACATCTCACTTTCAATTACAGTAAATAATTGATCTCTTTCTGCATGGGAACTAATCTTGCAGGACTGTTCTGGCTAATAGGAGGGGATGTGGGTACACACAGACTTCTGTTAAGAAGCTTTCATTGGTGTCAGTAGGGTGTGTGCATGCTTAATTCTCTCTCTGCCTCCTTTAGAACACATTTTTTAAAATCTACTGTTCTTGGGCTGGTCACATATTTTGTCTGATTCTAAATTTACTGCATAATAAAAGTGCTAATACCTGCCACACCTAATTCACAGGGTTGCTGAGATGAGCAAAAAGGAAATCTGTGTGAAAGTTCTCTGTGAACTTTAAAGTCCTATTATAAATGTAAGGCATTATTATTGATATTGCTTCATTCTTTCAGCAATAGCCTCACTAAGATGAAGAGATGACTAAATCCTTATAGAGCTCTCAGCAAAGGGTAATAAAAAGTAGTTTAAGTTCCTTATAGATGCTAGATATTAGACCTTTGTTGGATGCATAATTTGCAAAAAAAAAAAATTCTCCCATTCTGTATGTTGTCTGTTTACTCTGTTGATAGCTTCTTTTGCTGTGCAGAAGCTATTTAGTTTAATTAGCTCCCACTCTTCAACTTTTGCTTTTGTTGCAATTGCTTTTGGAACTTAAACAAATTTACAAGAAAAAAACAAACAACCCCATTAAAAAGTGGGCAAAGGACATGAACAAACACTTTTCAAAAGAAAACATACATGCGGCCAACAATTATATGAAAAAAAAAGCTCCACATCACTGATCATTAGAGAAATACAAATCAAAACCACAATGAGATACCATCTCACACCAGTCAGGACAGCTACTCCTAGTCAAAAGATGCCAGTGAGATTATGGAGAAAACGCAGCACTTCTACACTGTTGGTGGGAGTGTAAAATAGTCCAGCCATTGTGGAAGACAATTTCTCAAAGGCCTAAAGACAGAATACCATTGGACCCAGCAATTTCATTACTGGGTATATACCCAAAGGAATATAAATCATCCTATTATGAAAACACATACACATATACATTCATTGCAGCACTGTTCACAATAGCAAAGACATGGAATCAACCTAAATGCCCATCAATCATAGACTGGATAAAGAAAATATAGTAGATACACACTATGGAATACTATGCAACTATAAAAAAGAATAAGATCACGTCTTTTGCAGGGTCATGAATGGAGCTGGAGGCCATTATCCCTAGCAAGCTAATGCAAGAGCAGAAAACCAAATGCCACATGTTCTTGCTTATAACTAGGATCTGAAAGATGAGAACACATGGACACATAGAGGGGAACAACACACACTGGAGCCTTTTGGAGGGTGAAGGATGAGAGGAGGGAAAGGATCAAGAAAAATAACTAATGTGTACGAGGCTTAAACCTGGGTGATGAAATAATCTGTACAACAAATCCCCATGACAGAAGTTTACCTACAAACCTGTATTTGTAACCCTGAAGTTAAAATAAAAGTTAAAAAAAAGGCGGGGGGGGAGAGAAGGCATATGTTAGGCATACACTGGAAAGCTGAAAAAAGCCAAAAAAGAAAAGAAAGAAAAAAGAAAAGTTCTCAGATAAAACCTAAACACACACCAAGAGTTCCCAACTAATTACAAGGTATTCACCCCTTTGGTTTAAGATGACACAGTGTGACTTTGTATAAACTTCTCAAATTCCTTGGAACAAAATGGCAGTAAGAAGAGGATTAAATCTTCATTATCATGTAATATCTTTTTTAAAATGCAGATACTATCACTAACATCAGTAAGGGTGGAGCCTCTGGCAAGCCTACCTTTTTTCAGTGTGCAGGATTACAGCTATTTCAGAACAACCCACTGTCACCTGCCCTCCTCATCCTGCTTCTAAACTCTCTAGTATTCCTTGAACTGTAGAGGTTTAATACTGTTAAGAAAAATGTTTTTGGAGTTCAATCAGATATTGACTCAATGTCATTTTTTAATTCTAACAACAATCTCTTCAGCATTTCAAGACTCAAGGAATAAAAAAAGGAAAGGTTTATCTCATAGAGTGAGCATCAAAAGCACAAATAAAAGGAAGTTATTTTCATTTAATTTTTTTAAAAGCTTAACCTTAAGACCCGAGGCCAACAATTTTGCAGAGTTACAGAAGTTCAGGAAATGTTAGTAAGCCAACCAGACATACATTCAGTCAGACAATATTATAAGAACAATGGGTTAGAATGAGAACTTTCATCTTTTTTTTTTTTTAATAGTTATGGAAGGAAATTAAGTCACTCGGAAGCGTTCATTTTAAACCCATAGCATTGGTGGCATTTTAGCCTGCTTACAAATTCTAGCAGGGAAGAAATATGAAAGCCATTCAAATGGTATGGATCACGTAACCCACAGCATGTAACACCGTAAGTCAAAGAGCCAACCTTTTTCACACATGATTCTGTGGAAATCTGGCAGGAAACCAGTCTAAACCTCCACTTACAATACCTCTCTAGTTTTGAAATGTTTTGTAATGTTTTGTTTTTTACCTGTGAATGTACTTTCTACAATATTTGTATCTGAGGCCACCCCTGAACCCCAGAAACTGATTTTAGGACTCCATTCCAGGCTATCATATGTAAAGTTCAAGTTATGTCTTGGCCAGCAGTATCCTTTGGTAATGGTAAAAAGAAAATTTGGTTTTTCATTTCTCCTTCTGCCTAAAGATGGCTTAAGATTTAAATGAGGCAAGTGCTCATCACAAGGCAGGCATTCAACAAATGGTTTTTTCATGGCAGCCTGTAAAACTACCTCATACCAATTATAGGGAACTTGGTTTCTAAGGGCTTTATTCTCCCTACGTGGAGAAAGGTGGGGAGGGAGCGCCTCGGGGATTTTTGTTTCTCTCTTTACGACATAAAGTGGATGCAGCAGAGTTCAATGAAGACAATGGTCTCTGAGACAGAAGAGCAAGCTAGAACCTTCCCAATAATAAAATAGAACACAGTTAAAAAAAAAAAAAAAAAAAAAAAAACTCTCCTTAAGATAAGGGGCAGGCAGACAAGGGGCAACTAGACACTAGAAATTAGAATTCAGGCCAGGCACAGTGGCTCACGTCTATAATCCCAGCACTCTGGGAGGCAGATACAGGAGGACTGCTCAAAGCCATGAGTTCAAGACTAGCCTGGGCAAAAAATTGAGACTCTGTCTCTAAGAAAAAAAAATTTTTTTTTAATCATCTGTGTGTAATAATGCGTGCCTGCAGTCCTAGCTACTTGGTTGGCTGAGACAAGAGGATCACTTGAGCTAGGAGTTCAAGGCTGTAGTGAGCTATGATCATACCACTGTACTCCAGCCTGGAAGACAATGCAAGTCTTTATTACAAAATAAAAATTTTTTAATTAAAAATAAAACAATATAATTCAGAGCTGATGCAGAAAGAAGTATGCATTCATTAGCTGAAAATACAACTGTAGATTATTTTCATTTTTTAGTTTCTCTAAGAAACACATCCTGAAATACAATGTTTGTATAAAATTCTTTATTTTCAGAAGTTTTAAAAAGGAATGTATTTTAAGAACCCAAATTTCAAACCAAACATCCATCCCCCACCTGCCTTCCCTAAGGCAACTGTAGAGAGAGGATCTAAGAGGGCAAGTGTCCTCTATAATACTATGAAGGCTAGTTTTCATGTTAGCAAACATGAAACTAATCACAACATATGGGTTAGCAACCACAAAGATTGCAATGTAACTTCCTCCAGCTGAAAGCCAACTATTTTAGTATGAAAGAAATACTAAAAGATGAAGAGAAATGGCATTTTGTTATTACAGGCTTGCAGACTGATAAAATGTTAGCACTTGAAGAAGCCTTGGATAAAATCCAATATTTCCCTTCTTTGAAGCAAAAACTCAAAAAGTGAGTTGCTTAGGTCCTTCAGGATAGTATCCCTAGATTGGAATATTATAAATATAAACAAGTTCAACCACACATAGGATGCCTGAATGCCCTGACAAGTGAGTGCCTGAACTCTTAGTGGTAGGGACACTAATGCCACACTTGGTTTGCTCAACACAGTTTACTACCATGGAGCGTTTGTAAACTACAAACAGCACTACACATTGATAATAAAGATCACTGGAGCTTCACAAGACATTCAGGAGTTAGCCAGGGTTATTTTCTCCATGTTACAGAGAAGGAAACTGAGACTTTTCTTGGTAAGAAATTGAGGTGGAATGTGAACCAAAATCCTCTGAACCCAATGCAGTGTGTTGTAGCCACACAAAGATGCCATTCAGGAGCAGGCTGTCATGTTGAGGCAAAATCTGTCTGTTTAAATGCTGTTCACAATTCTACATGTATACATCAAGGTCATTTAGAACAAACCTAATCTGGCTTCTCCTTAACAGGCCTAAATATCCTCAGACAGTACTCTTCTAACTCCTCTACCCCAATTTTGATTTGGTCATCACAGTAAGATCTCCTAAAAAAGTTATCATTTTTATTACCAAATACTAAGCATCTCTTTCCCATAATAGATGTGATTTTAGTCAATTAAAGACTAAATTGTTAAAGCATCTATTAATGTATTTAGGAAATTCAGATGGTAAGAAAATCACCAGGCAGACTAGGTGTGGTGGCTCATGTCTGAAATCCCAGCACTTTGGGAGGCCAAGGCAGGTAGATCTCCTGAGGTCAAGAGCTCGAGACTAGCCTGGCCAACATGACAAAACCCCATCTGTTTTAAAAATACAAAAATTAGCTGAGCATGATGTTGTGTGCCGGTAATCCCAGCTACTAGGGTGGCTGAGGCAGGAGAATTGTGTGAACCCGGGAGACGGAGGCCGCAGTGAGCCAATATCACCCCACTGCACTCCAGCCTGGTGAGAGAGCAAGACTCCATCTCAAAAAAAAAAAAAAAGAAAGAAAGAAAGAAAGAAAGAAAGAAAGAAAGAAAGAAAGAAAACCACTGGCCAGAGAGTAAAATATGACTCAGTTCTCATCCCTACCACAGTCTTGCAACATAACACAACCTCTAGAAAAATACTATCAAGATATGTATACATATGTGCCACAGTTATAATACTTAAAAAGAAACTAATGAATGATTTTCAATGGGAATTATATTACACGTGTATATGTAATTAAATAAATGCTAAAACATCAGTAAAAATGTTACGAAATCTTAGTCGCAAAGAGATTAATTGCCTATGTGCCACAGTTATAATACTTAAAAAGAAACTAATGAATGGTTTTCAATGAAAATTATATTACATGTGTATATGTAATTAAATAAATACTAAAACATCAGTAAAAATGTTATGAAATCTTAGTTGCAAAGAGATTAATTGCCTGATTCATACACTAGTAGGTAAACACTCAAGAACAAATACAACTTTATCCTTTGCCTCATTTGGAGTGGGGAGGAAACAATGCTAATTTATATTCTTGTCACGGTTTGAGTTTCAGCATTGAGCAAGGCACTACACTAGATGTAAGTGAAATCTGCCATCCGAAAATCTTAATGTATAATTTTTCAATCAATTTTCCCATTCTCAGTGTGCCATGTTAACACTGATAATCAAACAAATGTAATAAGCTGACTGATTCAGATATCAAAATGCAAGCCTCTAAATTCCATTGCACAATTATCAGATCTGAAAGGAAGTGATTTTTTACATACATATATGTTTCTATACACATAAATGCAGATAAGAAACATACATAATGTTTACGGATGCATAATATATTTTATATATGTTTACATATGAGTATGTATTTCCATAGCAACTCCTTTTACTTCAAGTCTTGTCACATACATTATGTCATTTAATTATTTCACAAACGCTTTGAGGTAAGTATTAGTTTTATAAAGGAGGAAGAGAAACTCAGAATGTTTTAGAGCTCTACCCTAAAATTTCAGAACTAGTTTTTAAATTTAGTCCAGAATAACCTGCCTCTGAAGCCCATCTTCATAATTTAATAGAATATGCTGTATGTTTATCAAATTAGAACATTAACAATTACATCCAGGTACCTTCACTGAAATTAAAACATGTAATGTGACAGTCCTCTTTCTCTGGCCTCAAATTCCGAGATTTCTTGCTGAAATTCTCCTACAAGGGCCCAAAAATGTGTTAAAAGAGATGATGCGAATACCTATAACTATGACTACAACAGAGAAGCAAGTGGTGAACCAGAAACACTTGGGCAGAGAAGTTCATGGCTTCAAGGCCTCCACTCGGAAAGCAATAATTTTCTAATAGGTGAACAATTAAACTATTAATACAGGTAAATTAACTTTATAGCAGTAAGCTTGCCTTTTTAAACCAATTTTAGCAAGACTGTAATGACTATTCTCCTAAATTTTTTTTTTAAAAATGTACACTGGATATTTTCTGCCAAGTCACAGTTATGTAATAGCAGTATTTAGAGTGAAGAACTGCTTGCTGTTTGTTGTTCCAGTAGTGAATTAATTGCTGTTCTCATATGGGAGACCTAAAACAAAATCAGTGTGTTATGCTTGTTTCTCTGTGAGAAGAGATTTATTCATAATAACAAAAAGATTAAGGAGTCTTATTAATCAATATTATTATTGATTTATGCCCCAATAAGACTAGCTTTCTTTTAATTATTATTACTACCAAAAAGTAACTACAGATAATTTAGGAGTCAATGGACAACCCCAGAGCAGAGTTTAACAAACTCTAATTGTGCAATCCAGGCCTTTTTTTTTTTTTGAGATGAAGTTTTGTTCTTGTTGCCCAAACCACAGTACAATGGTACAACACTACAACCTCCATCTCCTGGTTTCAAGCGATTCTCCTGCCTCAGCCTCCCTAGTAGCTGTGATTACAGACTTGTACCACTACCCTCAGCTAAATTTTCTATTATTAGTATAGCGAGGATTTCTCCATGTTGGCCAGGCTAGTCTCAAACTCCTGACCTCAGATGATCTGCCTGTCTCAGCCTCCCAAAGTTCTGGGATTACAGGCGTGAGCCCCACACCTGACCTAGCTAGGCTTGAAATCAATTTATTTGGTCTCAACCAGCCTTTCTGAATGAATTGAAATGGAACTGAATAGAACAGGAAGAGAAAGGGAAAAAGAAGGGAAGGACAAAGGAAACAAAAAGGGAAGGAAAAGAGAAAGGATAGGGGAAAGGAAGGGAAGGGGACAGGGAAGGAGAAGAGAGGAAAGGGAAAGGGGGAAAGGAGGGGAAAGGGAGGAGAGGAGAATGGAAGAGACATTGCAAGTAGCAAGTATTCTTTCAAGAAACTTGTTTCTGGTTGTGTGTGGGTTTGTGCATGTGCACACACACATACATACACACATGCTGGATTACAATATAAAATGTATTTCTTACTGAGAGTCGCAACTAAAAGTATTCAAAAGCCACCCTTCTAGAGGACTGCACATATGCACAGGTTAGGGCTAAATGAACTTCGAATTTACATAAACATATCCTGTGGTCAGGAGGAAAGGAAATTGAGACCAGGAAACTTTCCCTTGCTCTATGAATGACTTTTGAAATACACAAAAACTATAGTTTTAAATTAACGGCCCTGTCAAATTTTTATATAGATAATTACAATGGAATGGGAAGATGGGAAGATGCCCTTTCAAAAATGTCTTCCTCTTTTTAGCACCACAGTGATTGGCCTCTGCCTTTACTATAGCATCCATCTATCAGACAGTGCTTCCTATTAGATAACATGTTTACATGTAACTCTATATTCAGCACCTATTAGCTGCTATACAGAAGACGCTCAAAATCTGTTTGCAAAACAAAGTTCCTGCCAAGTTACCTGAGAAACAATCATAGATATCTACTCTTTCTGCTATGAAAGGTTTTAACCATCTTTTTTTTTGGGGGGGGGGAGGGGGTCTCCTATTAAAATACAACACCTGAGAAGGGAATACCCTAAGATCTTGGTTCTCAGTTGACTCCTGCTGCCTGAGCGCTCCAGGGGGTGAGGTGATTGGTACTCAGCATCTGGGAAAGGCAACTTTTTGATTTCTAATGACGGAAAAATACACAGGAAGGTTGTTGATCAAATTTGCAGATAATGTAGAGAGAAGAGGAGTAGCTAATTAGGCAGATTAAAATCTAGATTTTTTTTTTAAATCTCCACAGGACAAACATCAATGCAGTTAACTTTATACAAACATAAATATTAAGGTAAAAAAAGAAGTCAACTACTTTGGTACATGATAGAGAGGACCACCAAGGCTATTAGCAATTAATATTTTAAAAATTAAAAATAGCCTAGACTTTAGGCTTGAGTTCAACTTAATTAGAATGACCTACAGCCCTGTGTGCTCAGGACAATTCTGGTTTATGCCTGTTGCCTGAGCTTAATTATTAATCATGTCCCCCTTTCACTCTCAAGAATGTACTAGTTGGGTGATAAGTATATTATCACTCTAAATATAAATAAATGAATATTGTGCTGTCCAGCAGAAAAGCTGAGCCACCATTTTAGGCTGATTCACAGAAGAATGATTCTTCAATTAGAGGAAGAAGGAACACATCCAGGTTATTGAGTCCAGTTCTACAGGTGCCACATTTTAAGCAGCATCCTAGCAAATTAGCCAGTATCCAAAGTTCAGCAAACAGAAAAGCAAGCAAAACACACGGTTCATGTTATTTGAGCAACAATAGTTCAAACGTTGCCTAACAGAGAGAAAATAAAGAGTTGGCATAATCCCACTTTGTGTAGCTGAACTTCTACATGTAAAAGAGGGAGGAAAGTTTTTCCCTATATTGATCCAGGATCAAAGCAAATTTTAGTTCCATGCAAGGGGAAACTTGCCGGCAACTGGAAAAAATCCAAATAATACAAATTACTCAGAGGCAAGTAAACTTGTACTCATCATGTTGAGGCAGAGGCAGATGAGAAACAGTGCAGCAGGAATCTTGCATTTGGAAGGTCTTTCCCAAATACCACCTTCTTTTTTTTTTTTTTTTTTTTTTTTTTTTTGAGATGGAGTCTCGCTGTGTCGCTAAGGCTGGAGTACAATGGCACGATCTCGGGTCACTGCAAACTCCACTTCCCATGTTCAAGCGATCCTCCTACCTCAGCCTCCTGAGTAGCTGGGATTACAGGCGCATGCCACCATGCCTGGCTAATTTTTGTGTTTTTAGTAGAGACAGGGTTTCACCATGTTGGTCAGCCTGGTCTTGAACTCCTGACCTTGTGATCCGTCTCTCTCGGCCTCCCCAAGTGCTGGGATTACAGGTGTGAACCACCATGCCTGACCACTACCTTCTGTTTTTCAAAGGGAATTGTGGTAGAGGTGACTGGCAAAAAGGGAAAGAGTTCATGTTCTGCATTTACATAAAAACCTCACACACCTCATCTGCATCAGCTGTATTTATGAAACTGTGGTTGGTTTGGCATCTCAGTATTACAGAAACCATGAAACTTCAACCCCAGACCCCATAAGTCTTCTACTACTAAATATCTGTCAGTGCTAGATTAAAATGCTCAAAGTTAAAGCACTATATAAATATGTATTATTATTACTTGCAACTTCACATTCCACATGAACAAATACAGTTGTGTTTATATTTTGCAGTTTCAGAAGCATGATGCTTGCTGTGGTATTTTGTCACTTAAGTTTTTTGTTCAGTAAGATACTCCCAGATTAAAAGATGAACAGAGTCAAAGATGAAAGAAATGATAACCAAGAAACACTCCCTCCCCGCAACACACACACCACACACAAATAGCAGCTACAATACTTAACAACTGAGCACTCTATGCCAAGCACAATGATGAAAGCTTTATACAGATTCTTTAATCTTCATAAAAACTTTGAGACCAATATTACTATTGTTCTCATGTTACAGATCATGAAACTGGAAATTTTAAAGGTTAGGTTCTCCCCAGGGTCACAGAGGTAGAACTCAAACCCAAACAACTAACTTCAGAGTCTATCCTTTTATACCCTAAAGATAGAAAGGACATAACCCAGCTATTTTGTAAGTTTGGAACGTGGAACAGTAAAATATTAAAGAATTGGGTTGTAGGAGGAAAGGTGGGACTTCCAGTAAGCAGACTGAATGAGAAGTAGGGAACCGAGGGATGAGACAACAGAGCAGAGAGGAGACAACATGGCAGACAGATCATGGGAAATGAAAGCAAGGGTGGAGTATGTTCTTCTCTTGGCATTTCTTTTTTTTTGGTCTCCTCCTTTTCTTCTCTATTCTTTTATTCTCCATAACTGTAAATTTGTTTGTTGTTCTCTTCCTCTATTTTTTAGCTTCTCTCTCTCATTACATCTCTTTTTGTCTGTTTTTTGTTTTTTTTTTTTTTTTGGGGGGGGGGCTTGTTTTTGTTTTTTCTTTTTACCAACAAGAATGAGCTTGGATCTCTTTGTGGTTTTAACCTCTTCTCTTTTCCTAATCATTTTCTTCCTTTCACATACTCTTACTTCACTCTCTCCCCAATATTTCTTTTATCTCTTCTCCATACTTTCTCTTTTCTTTCTCTCCCTTACATACTTATAAAATTATTCTTTTAAAATGTACTATATCCTTTGGATAAGATTAGTTCTTTTCTATTTCAAATAAAAACTTAGATGAGTTGAACATTTTCTTATCAAAACTCAACCTAAAAGTAAGTTGCAAAAGCAAGCACATTTCTAACAGAGGACTTGGATCCAGAATATAGAAAGTGCTTTTATAACTCAATAAAAGAAGACATACAATCCAATAAGCTTTAAACAGATGCTTCACAAAAAAGGGATATATGGAAGGTTAACAAGTACATAAAAATATGCTCAATACCACTGGTCATTAGAGAAATGCAAACTAAGACCACAATTAGCCCTACACCACTAGAATGGCTACAATTAAAAAGAATGACAATGTCATGTGTTATGAGGTTGTGAAGTAACTGGAATTCTCATACATTGGTGGTATGAACACCAAATGGTTCCCTACTTTGGAGAACATTTTGGCAGTTTCTTGAAAAGTTAAAAGATACTTATATGATCCAGTAATCCCATTCCAAGGTATCTACCCAAGAGAATTAAAACATATGTCCACACAAAGCATTGTATGCAAATGCCCACCTACATTATTCACAGTTTCCCAAAAATGGGGGAAAGCAAATCAAATTTCCAACTCCAAATGTAGTAGAATATCCATACAATGGATATTGTATGGATATCCTTCACTCCACTTCAGAGTCTTTTCTATGACCTTTCTATCTTTAGGGTATAAACGGATAGACTCTGAAGTAAAGTGGATATTGAATGGATATCCTTCACACACAAAGACTACATACCACGAGGCCATTTACATGAATTCCAGAAAAGTCAAAACTATAGCATGCAAAAGAAAGTCAAGGGTTACCTGGAAGTGGGGTGGAAGCAAGAATTGACTGCAAAGGGGCCAAGAAGAGCTTTTTGGGGTGATGGAAGTGATTTAAATATTGGCTGCACAACTGTATATATTTAACAAAAATCATTAAATTGAACATCTAAAAGGAGTAAATTTTATGTGATATAAATTACTATATAATAAAATTGAAAATAAAATTACTACATTTGTATATAGTCCTCAATTGTTCACTTTTCTATGGATCAATTTTTTCTCATAAATATTTTTAAGAAAAAAGATACACTTTAAAGACATAATAAGGATTTGTTTTATTAATAGTTGTTGTGGTTTGGTTTGGTTTGGTTGGTAGGAGGGAAGAGGAATGCTGGGGTGACTTGTTTGCTAAATCACAGGATCTAGTTTGACTTCCCCACACAAGGCAGCTCTCAAAATCATTTGGTAAATGACTGATACGGCACGCCCAGGTAGTTCAGCAGGTACATCTAATTAAATCTAGTGAGATAAATATTTCTTAACACAGCACACAATAAAATTAAGGTTTAATCCACAATTTAATTTCAATTTGGAGAAAATAAGAGCCTGGAATACCTTGTCACATCTGAAAGTAAGGAACAGACTATTGGGTCATGCCAAAAATATTTGAAGAGGGTCTCAGCAAACAAAATCGAGACTACTGAGCATCGAGATGAATGGCTACATTGGATTAAAACACACCAAAGATGTTAAAATCCATGAGTTCATAATTAGTTTTAAAAACACATATTAGTCATCTTTGGAGGTTAGAGTACCAACTTATTATTCTAAAATCTGGAAGATAAACGGAAATACGCTACAAAAGAAATAAATGAAAAGAGGAAGGCAGATCAATATAAACACTGAAGGATGTCCGCGATACACCACACAGTAGAAAAGGCAAGCTTCACTCCACCATATAATGTGATCCCAGTGTTATAAAAATAAACAAATCTATACAATGCTTTTATAGACTTCAGTAAAAATGCAAGGAAGATAAACTATTTACCATGGTTACCCCTGAGATATGGAAATGGATGTTGTGGAGGAGGAGAAAAGATTTTCAATGTGTATTTTTCATTGCTTTTGTAAACATTTTAAAGCAATAAATTTCTAGACAAAACTTTTTTGTTTTCCCAGGGGAAAAAAGTCTACTTTATTATGGACTCTATGTTAAAGCTTTGTAATGATGCTGGCACTACCTACTGGATGAAGCCCAAATTTGTTCTTAGAGTGAAAAGTATAAAATAAAAGTTTCAAAAGATGTAAATAAGAAGAGCTTACTCTCATGTTGCTGTTTCTTTTTGTCTTAGTTCAAAATGCACCAGAGAATGAGAATGGGCCATGATGATTCCACTTCTGTTACCACTGTCATCGAATTATTTTAAATAACAGCATTTAGAAAAGGTCTATTTAATTTTCTACTTTATTTAGTCCACACCTGCTCTTTTCCAAGAAACTCTGCAATTGAGTGAAACCCAATTATTCACCCATTAAACCTGTGAGACAGGAAACTCAGGCTGAGGAGGTGAGGCTCCCATTGAGGGGAAGAGCTAGGGGTGAGCACACCCACTCTGATGCCAGCTATCCCTGCAGCGGAGGCTGCGCCTTCCAGGCCTAGGAAGGCCCAGCTCAATGGCAGCGCATTCATTTTAATCTCTAGTTAAGAAGTTTAACAGGGTAGCAAAGGATATAATTGGAAACATTCTCAACTGCTGGCAGAACTGAAAAGAATGAGGATTCCATAACAATTAAAATTACTTTTCTAAGTGCTGATAATTCTTACCTCTTCTGCCAGCTGGGTACAAGTCAGGACCTCCGTTTCAGTCAGTTTTGTACATAATCTCTGCAAATACAGTCCTTCCATGTGCCTGAGTCAGCTGACACAGGGGAAGTTTTATTTGGAGAATAAATGTCAATGCATTACAAAGTAGAAAAGGATTCTTAATGTGAAAACCATGAGCCTATGGTGGATGGGATTCATGGAGGTCCATTAATCCCCTGAAAGTGTAAGAAAAACTGCAAGTGTGTGCATGCACGTGTGAGTGCATGTGTGCATATATACACAGATAGATTTCTCTAGAGGAGGACGCTTAGCTGCTATCAGAATCTGAGAGGAATCCAGGCCCCTCAGAAACCCACAGAAATCACTCCTGAAAGGGAGTGTGCCATTATAAATCACCTTAGGCTCTCGAGCCAGTAACTGTACAAACATAGTCAGTTGCAAGCAGGCATGAGCTAAACCCTGCTTTGTTAAACAATGGAAGAGGAAATACTTAAGGAAGGAGAGGGTTCCTAAAAGATGCTTTAGAGAAATAGAAAGAAGATAAGTCAGTCCTAAATGTGGGCCCAAGCAGGGATGGGAGACTCCTGGACCAGGTCTGCAGGAAGCACATTTTCTCTGCAAGGGAGTGCCCGTACCAACATGAGCAAGCATGACAGAATGCTGTGAGAGGGCAGATAAAGAAAAAGAGGAATGAGCCAGCAATTTCATGGCCAAGTATTTACCAAAGAGAAATAAGTGCTCTAGCCCACCAAAAGACATGTGAAGCATGTCACAGCATTCATCACAGCCCATTGATGAGATAAGGGATAAATAAATAGTGGTAGGGTCACAGAATGGAATTGTAAAGTAACAAGAAAGACTGAACTCCTACATGCAGTAATATTAATGAATTACATAAATATAATGTTGAACAAAGAAACTAGCCATAAGAGAGTATGTTGGAAAACCTGTCCATGTCCACACAAAACCTAATGTTAATAGCAGCATTATTCATAATAGTCAAAAAAAGAGAAAAACCTAAATGTCCATTAATTGATAGATGGACAAACAAAATATGATATATCCACATATTGGATTATCCAGCCTTAAATAGGAATGACGTGGCCAGGCACAGTGGCTCAGGCTTGTGATCAGGATCACCTGAGGTTAGGAGTTTGAGACCATCCTGGCCAACATGGTGAAATTCTATCTCTACTAAAAATACAAAAATTAGCCACGTGTGGTGGTAGGCACCTGTAATCCCAGCAACTTGGGAAGCTGAGGCACGAGAATTCCTTGAACCCGGGAGGCAGAGGTTGCACTGATCTGAGATCGCACCACTGCACTCCAGCCTAGGTGACAGAGCAAGACTGTGTCTGAAAAAAAAAAGAGGGGTGATTATTACTGATTCATGCTAAAACATGGATAAACTTTGAAAACATTATCTAAATGAAAGCCAGTTCAGCATAGGCAGATGTATATAGATGGAAAGGAGATTTGCCAGGGATGGGAGGAGGGAGAAATTGGAAGTGACTGCTAATGGCTCTATCTTTTGGGGGTGATGAAAAAGTTCTAGAATAGAAAGTGACAATGGTTGCACAAACTCATGAATACACTAAAAACTGAATTGTACACTTTAAAAGGTGAATTTTATAATATATTAATTATGTAAATAAAAACCAATTAAAGAAACAATACACATAATACGGTTTCATTTATATGAAGTTTGAAAACAGACAAAAACAATCTGTGGTGTGAGGGTAAAAACAGTGGTTACCTTTGACAGAGAAACCTCTGCAGAGCTGTAAATGTTTTATATCATGATTTAGGTGATGCTTACATAAATATCTATATTTACATTTATTTACATATGTTATATGTTTATATAGACATACACAAATAAAAATTTATCAAGCTTGCATTTAATACACTTAAGCTTGCACTTAAGATTTATGTGCTTTGTTGAATGTAAGTTAAGTATTTCAGCAGATATATTAGAAAAAAATATTTTGCTTAAATCCATAGCATTGTGATGAGGATCAATGAATTATTAGATATAAACACCTAGAACATGTTTCAAACATATAATATGCTCAGTGAAGCAATTCTACCCTACCAGTTGCCTACATTAAAAACCTCATGTCCAGGCCGGGCACAGTGGCTCACATATGTAATCCTAGCACTTTGGGAAGCCAAGGTGGGCAGACCACCTAAGGTTGGGAGTACGAGACCAGCCTGACCAATGTGGAGAAACCCAGTCTCTACTAAAAATACAAAATTAGCCAGGTGTGGTGGTGCATGCCTGGAGTCCCAGTTACTCGGGAGGTTAAGGCAGGAGAATCACTTGAACACAGGAGGCAGAGGTTGCCATGAGCCGAGATCACACCACTGCACTCCAGCCTGGGCAACAAGAGCAAAATTCGTATTAAAAAAAAAAAAAAAAAAGCCTCATGTCCAAAACAATAAAACGTCTATAAGTTCTACCTTTAAAATAGATCTAGCAACTGATTTCTTATGAACTCATCATCCTAATCTAAATCACCATAATTATTCTCCTGGCTGGCAAAAGCCTACTAACAAGTTTCTGTTTCTGCCCCTTGCCCAGCTGTGGATTCTCCATGCAGCAGGAAGTGTAAGCCTGTTAAATGGAAGTCAGGGCCCATCAGCCTCTGCTCAAAACCTTTCAATGTCTCCATCTTACCTAAAGTAAAACTCAAAGGCCTCCCAGTGGCCCACAGGGCCCTATATGAGCTGCTCTCTGCCTTTGCCACCCCTAATGACTGGCCTGACCTCCCTGCCACTACCTGGCCACTCGCTGGCTCCACCCCAGCCACACTGTCCTGCTTACCATTACTTATACAGGACAACTCTACTTCAGGGACTTTGCCCTGGATGCTCTCTCTACCTCTGCCTGTTCTCCAAGATTTCTGCACAGTCAACTCTGCCTCTACTCAGGACTCCACTCAAGTATCAGTGAGGCCTGCCCCGGCACTGCAAAAACAGCAACTCTTCCCAAGCTAGCACTCTCGGTCACTGTTTTTTATTTCGCTACATAGCATGTCACCATCTGATAAATGTCTAGCACTTAGTAGGTGCTCAATGAATGTTTCCTGAATGAACATACACATGAACATACAAATAAAAGAAATGAATAAACATTAGTTATATTAATTCCTGCATAGGGAATAAAATCCCATAACCTTTGGTACAATTTGAATTTTTATTGCACATGTGGGTTACTTTGGATCACAAACAGGAAGTAGAGAACAGTCACAGTAGCCTGTAATTTCACTGGATTTTATTCATGATCTGCCTAAAAAGAACAACAAAAGCCCATAAAGCAAAAGGAAATATACTTTCTTTTCTTGTTTGCCTCATCAAATGCATAGCCTTATACAGAAAGGGGTTACTATGAGCTTTTAAAAGGAACATGTGAGTATGGAGGATAACAATTTTGCAGGCAAACTATTATTCATGTACAGATTGTCAGAAGAAGTTTTCTGTTAAAAGTCAGGCAAACAATGGTAGGTGCAACCTTTTTCAGATAAAATGTTTTGCAAAAGTGAGAACTATTTCCCAGGTAGCAGCATTCTAAGCGTTCTCAGGGTCACCCTGCCCACAGATTAGCAACAGCTTTGCCAGAACGGGCTTTGATGTTATCCAGGAATGACGAACTACAGACCTCCCGCGCTCCTCGCCCAATAGATGAAAACATGGGAACATAAAGAAACCCTGGTGCTTCTTTCCTTTCATCCTTGAACAAACACAGACATACAGCAGATGTGACCTCACTAAATATGAGCTGGTTCAACCGATGCTCAGATTCTATTGCACTTCTAATGATTGCACATGGTGATGTTCCCACTCTGTGACTGAATCCCAGCAAAAGACAAAAGCAACTCTCTGCACCATCAACATAAAAGTTTATTTGAGGCATAAATTCTGAACACTCTAACAATCCGATTAAAGGATTATTTTTCTATAGCCTAAACCACAAAGTTGAATTATCTGCTTGTTAGGACAATTGCTACCAAGACAGCTAACTTTCATTGTTTGAAGAAGCACCCCTGAACTCCTTCCCAGAATCACAGCCTCAAGAAAGGAGAAGAAATTCCCTAACAAATTCCTCACTTATTAAAGGCATAGAAGTCTATAGGAGAATCATAATTTAACCAAGCAAAAATTAGAAAATACTTGGCTTCAGAGAGAGACAGAGAGACAGACAGAGAGAGAGACAGAGACAGAGAGAGACAGAGAGAGAGAGAGAGAGAGAGAGAGAGGTAGTTACAATGTGGGGTTTTTTTTTGGTGGAACACAATTATCAAAAAGCATTTACATGGCTCTACCTAATACAAAGAGGCTTCTACCAGAATGGTTTTCATTCATAATTCAAATTTTAGTGCCATGATGGAGCACATTGGCATAATACATATTCAATAAATGCCAATTGAAATTTAATGAGATTTAAAACTGATACAGTATTTTTTCCAAGAAGCCTTACCTGATTATATTAGCTCACAAGAAACTCACTTCTCAGACTCTTACAATACTTACTATCCAACAATGATTATAAACTGTTTTTGTTGTTCTTTAATTATTTTTTGTATTGATCCTTATGTACCCACCTAGACTGTGAATCCCTCACATTCAAAGACTACATATTAAATTTCTTCTGAATTACCCAGAAGTACCTAACAGGGGTTGGAGGGCACAGAGTAGGTTAAATATGAAACATCTCATTCTGTACATCCCAAGTGAGTACAAATAACTGTGTATTCCTACAACACACACACACACACACACACACACACACAAATGTTCCTGCATGCCCCTTCATAAGCTGCTTCTTTGATGACCTAATAAAATATGCATGCAAATGAAGGGAACCTGGAGAATGAGCCCATTCTGTTTCACCCCATGTCCCACGTTGGCTTAGCTTAGAGAAGACAGAGCCAGTGTTTACTGTGGTACTCAGGAAGCCCTGAACGTGAGTTTGAATAGAAAATGAGCAGAAACAACCTGACAATTTGCCACTCTAAAACATGTAAACTTTCCTCAGCTGTGGCTTGGTCCTGAGTGTGGCCTGCCTTCTTAGAGATCTGGTCTCATGACTCATGTCTTTCTCAAAGGAATCTGTGGGAGATCACCCGTAGACTCATACTACCACTGGCTTGTTGAAAGCATCACAAACTTAGTGTAGCAGTGCCGTGATCTTCTTTATTAGATGCACACATGGGCTATTTGTGACTAATTTATGCTCACCAGTCAGATCTGCATGGAGAAGTGGAGAGAATTTTCAAAGTAATGTAGCCAAATTGGGTATCCTAAAACAGTGTGTTGTTGCATGTACCTAACTTTCTCTCCAAAGAGCACAAATGTTCTTTTATCAGGGGTGTGTGTGTGTGTGTGTGTGTGTATGTGTGTGTGCACGTGCATGTTAGGGAGTGTTATTTTGTTTACTTTCATCTGATCCTCTTAGTGGCTACATAAAAATGACTAGAAAAGTAAGCAAAAACATGCTTCCCTTTCAAATTCCAAAAATATATTTTTCCTTGCTAAATATTCAAGTAACTCCAAATTGAGCAATTGACTAGATCAGGGCCAAACTGTCTGATGAAGTAATCAATCTCCCCTCCCAAAGTTTCTCTACACTGGTTAAACACCACTTAGAAAAAGGCTGTATTGTTTTATCTGAGACTTTCTGTTGTACATAAAAAAAAAATACATGTTTAAAATTTCAAAGAAAAAGCATTCATGAAATTTGCTTACCTGCTTTCTCCTTCTTTCCTTCCTTCCTTCCTTCCCTTTTTTCTCAATACTACAATTCACTATGCTACCAACTCAGAGCTCTGAGCCCAATCACTTAAGGCTTTTGTCCTCACTTAAGTGGTAGTACTGCTATCTTTGCAATTCTCAGATCTTCATTGATGCCATTATCCATTTTTGAGAGTAGTAATCATCTCCAACCCAACCCAGGTGTGTATTACAAGAAACTGTTTAATAGTATCACTTTTGTAGGTTTGAAAAGTCAAATACTGGTAACTTCGTAGGTCAACCCGAATGTAGGCTTATCAACATCTTTGACACCTCTTCATGTTACTCATGCAAATGTTATAAAGGTTTATCTAATCAAATCCATAAGGTCTTTCCTATATGTCTCTTGTTCTATTTTTACTGCCACCCTTCTCCACTTCCTAAACATCGCTGAAGCGCGTGGCTCATTACCTGTCAGCAGAACAACTGAGAACATGTCCTTGCTTGACTCTCCCATTCCAATCCAGTCTTGAGGCCAACAGATCAGGTTCTTCCAACATTGCTTCTATTTCCCTGTTCAAGAATTCTTCTGTATCAAATGCAAATGTATCTCTTCTTGAGTATCCTACACCATGTCACCAATCTCGGGTCATGATTTCATTAACCCTTTTTCATTATTCAACAGATTTCTGTTTTAGACAAAATTCGCTTCCCCGAACTCATTAGCTTGTTATTCCTTCCTAAGGGACTTGTGTGTGTTACTCCAGTATCTGAATAATATAGTCCATCAACTTCCACCAATGCAAGTCCCTGCTAACTTCAAAACCCTGAAGAAACAGTTTTCCCAGGAAGCCTTTCCTGAGTTTCTTTCCTTCTTCTCTTTATTTTTATTTTTATTTATGTATTTTTTTTAAGACAAAGTCTCACTCTGTCTCCCAGGCTGGAGTGCAATGGTGTAATTTCAGCTCACTGGAACTTCCACCTCCCGGGTTCTAGTTATTCTCCTGCCTCAGCCTCCCAAGTAACTGGGATTACAGGCACCCACTACAACATTAAGCTATTTTTCTGTATTTTTTCGTCGTGTTGGCCAGGCTGGTCTTGAACTCCTGACCTCAGGTGATTTACCTGCCTCAGCCTCCCAAAGTCCTGGGATTACAGGTGTGAGCCACCACACCTGGCCAAGGCTTTCCTAATTAATTTTATTACACTCAATCCTATATTATTACAAAGAAATCATTCTTTCTAATATTAGATTGGTACAAATGTAATTGCAGTTTTTGCCATTAAAAGTAGTAGTAAAAACCACAACTATGTTTGCATCAAGCTAATAGTTTTGACAATTGCTCCTATCTGAATTTCAGAAAAGTATCTTTAAACCATCTTCTCACAAGAGCTTCAGTACAATGACTTCTAAATTGTCTACAGAACGTATCCACTGGCTGTCCCATTTTTCATGTGGGACAGACTTGCATTTTAGTCTTGGTGAGAATTATGATGGTTATCCTTAATACTTGATTAAGTTATTTTTTAAACTGTGAAACAATAGGTGAGATTCTAAAATACCATTTCCTTCAGGAAACCCAAGGGTGATAAGTCACAGGGGAGACTGAAAATGTTAAAAGGAACTTAAAATGTAAATTTTTTAGTCCATCAGTACCAAGATGAAAATCTAAGCTACAAAAATAGATAAAATCTAAAAATGCAAATACAAAGAGCGTGAAGGAAATGGACAAAACCTAGGGAAATCGTACCTTTTACGTATGTGCTAAATGACTAAAACGAATGAAATTCATTACTTGAATTTCAATATGTGATATCAGGTATACTCAAATACCTGCAGCCTTTCTTCAAAGGTATTAGCTTGATTCCCTATTAATCATTTATGGGTTATTATCTCTTCTCTGCAATTTGAAAGTCCAAGATGGAACCTAGAGGAAGAAACTGAACTCATGATTATGATTAGTTTGGACTGACTTTTAAATGTCCAAGTCAGGAAATTAAAAATGAACCCTGATCCAAAGCAACAACCACTCAGACATATGACTCAGACTTTTCTGAGAAGTTACTGCTTATTCCATAATGTAAAATGTCAAATATTAGTGGAAAAGTCTGCACTGCAGCCATTTTTAAGTCATAATTGATTTTTTAACTCTAGTAATCATAGGGTTTCAATCGCTATTTTTTTCTCCTGAAGAAACAATGAAATATTGATATGGTCCAATATATTCACCACATTTAAGAGAGGAAATTAAAACATCGTTTTCAAGTATTGTGTCAAGGCTGTAAAATTTCAGGTTGATGATCACAGGATTATGTTTGTTTTAGAAATCTGAGCCTATAGATCTCAGGAAACATAAAAGTTAACTTACCCATTAGTTTCTTATGTTATCAATTCCAATAAAGGTCATGAAATAGAAATTAAAAACCAAAATATCTTAATCTTCCATTTACTTTTTAATGGCATGTGTCTCCTATCTATGACTTCCTAAGTAAAGTAGCAATTTTAAATACTATGCCTCAAGAACACGGTTATAGAAATTATTTGAAAGTGAAGAAAATGTACATTATTCAGTAATCACATATGTTTTTTTCTGACACTGTTAAAATAAACTTCACAATTGCTAATTCTTATTTGCTCAGTCTCCAGTAGAGTTAAAACATGAAGCCAGAATTGAAAAACCCACAAGTAACAACAAGTTTTTAGTAAACATTAGGAGAACAAGAAACTATTCTGTTCTTTCTAGAGCACCTGGTGCAGAACAAGAAGACCTATTTGTAATTCCTGCTATGAATGAGTGTAACCTTACATAAGAGTAGCACATTTTATTCCAAATCAAAAGAACATTTTCTCAGCTTAGAAAATGTCCACCTTGATGTTGAACCTCAGGTTGCAGGTTCAGATTTCCAAGTTCAAAACCCAATAAATTCTTGATTTTCATTTTTGCAATCTGAGTAGACAGTTGCCATGGTTATAGATTCCAACTGTCCAGCCGTCTCCTAAAGTAATCTATTTTCTGTGGATTAAGAGTGACCTCTTATACTAGATATCTCCCTGAGGTCATGCCACATTCACCATGCCATCCCATCATGTCCTGATAGATGGGACCCTCCTCTTCTGGTTAACACATCATATGAAGATAGCCAGAAGGTCATCTCTAAGGGGTGGAGTGCCAAGGAGGCATCCTTCATACAAGACATCCGCCCCCATATGGGTCATCTATACTTTATGGTGATTTATTAAGTTCATCCTGTGCTTTATTTTCAATTCAGGACACCTTGAAAAGGTAAAAGAACCACCATAGTCTTACTGGGACAACAGGTTGAAACCAGGATTGTTCCAGACAAAATGGGTCTTATGGTTATAACCAATTAGCCCAGATTCCCTGTCTGTACATGAGACTTAGAAAGAAAACCAACAGAAACAAACAGACAGAAGGCTCTAAGCAAAGTCCTGATGCAGAAGAAAAAGAAGTAGTTATATGAATGAACAGAAGTAGTGAAACAGAGGAAAATAAAGAGAAACTCAACAATGGGGAAAAACAACTAACATTTCATACACCATGCTAACAATTTTAGAGATCACATTACATTTAATCTCCAAAGCAATCCTATGAGATACATATAATTACCCTCATTTTACAAATCCGTTAAATAAAGATATCTGCTCAAGATCATGCAGCTAGTTAACACGACCCAAGCACCCAAAACAGCTGAGTCACCATACTGGCAAAGGACCAGGGCAGGGGGTTCAAAAAAGGTGTGCACATTTCAGGGTAGTACCCAAACAATCTACTGGGGTGTGGAGGAAAATTCCAGAAATTATATTTACTTTTATTTATCCCTATTTTAAAACTTTATTCTGCTTATGTTCAATATTATAGTAACACATATATGTAACTTTATAAATGTGTATCAATTATGCTCACTTTTTTTTTCTGATGAGACATATGATCTCAACAGTTGAAAGATCATGTCACAGAACAAACCTGCACATGTACCCCCGAACCTAAATTAAATTTTGAAAGATCATTGTCCTGGAGTTCAAAACTGCGTTTACAGTTACTGTGGCATAAACAGGAATAATCTCAAACTACTAAAGCCAATGTTGTAGCCTTGAGGTCCAGGTCAGGGGGACCAAGATCAATTCATGTTCTTCTTGTACTCTATATAATCTAACAATGGACTCCCACCAACTCAAATGAACTGAGCTTGAAATGTCAAACACATTATCTTATATAAAAAGGTTTACACGTCCTAAAACCAACACTCCAAAACCACATAATTTTAAACCCAGACATAAAAGTGTTTTTACCACATGCATAATCCCACAATTATAGATATGTGTCTATAGTCTTCAGTGGGTCAATGCATATATAGAATTAACAATTAACTTTCACAGGTAAACAGTCTCCTTTTTGAAAAACTTGTTAAATTTTCACATTACACATCTAAAACTCCACCTTAATTTTAACAGTCCTCTTTGTTAGTCATTAACTTCTTATTATCTATGCTAAATTCCTCAGAATACTTGAGTTTGTTTCTACTACTGCATTCTCAGTTCAGATAATGACTGTACACATAGTCCCTGACTACAACGGTTTTGTCAGAGGCACTTAAACCAGAGAAACTCCATCTTGAATAGGAGCTGGATAAAATGAGGCTGAGACCTACTTGGCTGCATTCCCAGATCATTAAGGCATTCTAAGTCGCAGGATAAGACTGGAGGTCAGCACAAGATACAAATCATAAAGATCTTGCTGATAAAACAATTTGCAGTAAAGAAGCCAGCTAAAACCCACCAAAATCAAGATAGCCACAAGAGTGACCACTAGTCATCCTCACTGCTGCACCAGAGCCGTGACAGTTTACAAATACATTAAACGTCAGGAATTACCCTATATGGTCTAAAAAGGAGAGGCATGAGTAATCCACCATTTGTTTGGCATATCATCAAGAAATAATCATTAAAATGGACAACCAGGAGCCCTTGGGTTGCTCTATGGAGTAGTCATTCTTTTATTCCTTTACTTTCTTAATAAACTTTCTTTCACTTTACTCTATGGACCAGCCCTGAATTCTTTCATGCACAAGATCCAAGAACCCTCTGTTGTGGCCTGGATCAGGACCCCTTTCCTGTCACATCTTTCTGGCAACCACAAAGGGACTATAGTGAGGAAACCTCTGACCCAAAGGCTAACTTTTCGGTAAGTGGTGGGGTCCTATAACATCTTTCTGATGACCATGGAAGCAACTATACGTGCAGAAACCCCCAACCCAAAGGCTAACTTTGGGTAAGTGGTAGGGTCCAGTAACATCCTCTGGTGAACCACAGAAGGGATGATACTGAGGTGACCCCCCAACCCAAAGCAAATAGACTGTAGCACTGATTGGATGACTTTGGGTAAGTGGTGGGGTACCTGGGTAACAAATGGGATTGGGTTAGAGGCCTGACTCCCGTTACAGTCTCTCCTAAGACAGAGTGGATTAGAGGCCCCTCTTAATAAAAGGCAAGGACAGTTGACCGACCGTGGGTTAGAGTCCCTTCTAAGATTTAGGGGGTTAAAGGCCTCTCTCAGCAGAGTCCATCTCGGTAAAGTCCCTTTCATTTATGAATAGATTTGGCACTACGGGATGTTAACTGCTATTCTATTTGGAATAATCTGTCTTGTACTCTTTGCTGACAGCTATGGATGACAGAATTAGGCATGTACAGGATCATGGGACATGGGGAGGTTTTTTTCTCCCTGATAGGGGAAACTTGAGAGCTGATGGGACGGCTGGAAAAGATCCCTTCATTACCAACAAGTGGCCACCTGAACTTTTCAGTGTTGCTGCAATGGGTGGATCTTTCCCTGGCCTCCCTAAGTGTTTTGCTTTCCCCACCCTGCTTCAGGCAGTATTTTTCTTTCTCTCTCTCTCTCTCTCTCTCTCTCTCTCTGCAAACTGGTTAAATGAAGGGCAAAAATCATTCATGGTAAAAAAAAAAAAAAATCATTCATGGTTAAAAAAAAAAAACTTGTTTATCTCCTGTAAAGTTTTGATTAATGGGAAAAAGGATTTGTGAAGCTAGTCTTAAGCTGTAACGAATCCAGTGTGCTTTATATGTCTTCCCTTACTGTTCTGTCATCAAGAGGGATAACTTAGGATAGAACACAGGCTTTGGACACCTATAAGCCTGCTGTTCAAGACAGCCCAGCAAACTGATCAGTTACAAACTTTGCTACAGGTCCCTGAAAAACCAGGATGAGGTTTCCCTCTTGTCTTGTATGGCCTTGGGAACTTGACCTTATAACCAAGTGGCCATGCTTTCTCTTTCCACAATGGCAGTCCAGGTTAAGGGCTTGACTTCCAGCTTAGGGGATAAGTCCTTTATCTTCTTCTGTCTCTATATTTATATATATTGTGTGTGTGATGTTTATATATGAAAGAGATTTGATTAATTGGTTTAATAATAAGAGATTAAATGAAATATTTGTGAGAAAAGTAAAAAGTTTAATGCCTTTTATGTCATGTAATTTAAGTAATTTCTGGGAAATAAAGAGAGTTGTAAAAGATTATTGGTAAAATAAAAATATCTTCAGAAATGTAAATATTTTGTCTAAATTATGCTGGTCAGCTATTAAGTTTGCTAAATGCTTTAAGGTCATAAACTGCTTTTTTGACTTTTGAAAACTGTTCAATTGATTTTGGAGCATTAGATTCTAGATACAGCTGGAGACATGTGGAGGTAGCCATACCCCCTAGCTCTGCCGGAAAAAGTCTGCCCTTAACTGCACTTTTGTGTGCTGTCCTAGGCTCCACACCTGGTACATAATTAAAATCCCTAACTTACCAAGGTATTCATCCAAAATAAAAGTTGCTAAGAGTTAACACTGTAACATGTAATTGAGACTACTGAAGAAACACTTTTAGATGTGAGGTGTGTAAATGAAAGTGAAATGTGTTTTGGTAAAAGATTATAAGAAGTCATGGGAATGTGGATTTTTTTTTTTTTTTTTTTGCCTATGTTTAAAGAGTTAAAGGATTGTTTTAAGTAAGATAGGAAAGGCTGAAGGTTTAAGCAAGCAAGTTGTGGAAGGCTTGTGAAATATGAGTTTGTAAAACAAATTCTGTTCATGAACATATTGGCTAAAGTTAAAGGGGTATATTATTCAGTTTTTCTGTAAATTAAACATTAGAATAAAAGCACAATAGTTTTTTCTAAGAGCAAAAACCTGCTTATGATCTACTCTTTAACAAAAATTGTAAAGGATTATAAAAGGTTTATTAAAATTTTACTATATGGTCAAACTGATTAAGATTGAATACATTTGTCTATAAAGTTTCATTAAAAATTGGGTTTAACATCAGTAGCGCACTAATGCAACAGTGACATTTGGCTTATTTAATATTAAAATTCTATAAGAAGCATTATAAAATATAAAATGGTGTTTGGTTTCCTTTGTGCTGTATTTGCATAAATGTGTTGTTGCTATGTGTTCCAAAATTCTGGGAAACGCCTATAATTCTAATATGACTTAGTGTATGTTTTTAATAATTGTTACATAAAATCATTGTATGCCACAAAGGTAACCAAATTTCTTTATCAATCGTGTTTTTTAACTGTGCATGTCCTAAGACATTTTGTCATCCACTAACAATTGTTGTCTTGCTTTGGTCCTCTTTAGAAGTTGGTTTATAATTAACTATAAAACTCTAGCAGGTGCTCTGGAATGCAGGTTTCTGATAACTTTGGAGATTGTGACATCAGAAAAAAGGGAAAAACTTTCAGGATTCAAGGAGACTGAAATGTTCATGAATATCAAGCAAAAGGGGAGTTAACTGAGTTGACTGAACCAACAGAAGTCTAAAGTAATCTTTCTAACTTTGCTTAAAATATTGCTGATCCTTTGTTTTTCAGAGTCAAGAAAAGTGTATAGCTGTTTAAGGCTGTAACAATTGAGTAAATTCCTGTGAACAAAATTTGGAACGTATTTGTTTCTCTCTACCTACTTTCTCCAGAATTTGGAAACTAGTTGTGAGTATTCTTAATTTATGGCAATATAGGTACTTGCATAAGCACAATCTGAATCTGTTTTCTTTTGCAATGCTAAGACAGAATTGAAGAAACTGGTTATTTTACCAAGGCTTTGACTGGAATGGTGTGCTTTCCTTTAAGGAATCAAACTTGATTTGTGAAGTTAATAAAAGCCACGTGGGGAACTGACCCCAGACCTTGTCTACAACAGTCCCTATACAGAGCTTCTGACCTGTGGTAAGTAAAGAATGGCACTTTCTAAAATGTCCAGGAGCCCCAAGTTATCTTCGGACCTCCAATGGAAAGGAATTTACTCAACTCATAGGTATTTGAGGGTACAAACCTATGGCAGGGCTTGGCTCTAAAAATGTCTTATCTAAGATTCCTTCTATGGAACCAAGTTCCATCAAAGCCAGTTTGAAAGAGCTTATGCAAAAAGCAATTATTCTTGCTGCACTTTATACAAATAATTAAGCCAAGTATAATAAAGCAAATCAGTCTTATCATAATTTGTCTTTAGTAAAAATGGGAAACTGGAGAGAAAAAAATATTTCAAGAACTATGGTACACTTGTTATTAGATTCTAGTGTCATCAGTTGTATTTAAGCTTGTTTCTGCAATTTAGGCTAACTTTGCTTATTCCTGTGAACCAACCAGTGATCTCTGACTGCTGCTCAGAAAAAACAAAATGGATAGGTAATGTAAAAATCTGGATCAGTATTCTAATTCTGTGCATATATTAGAATTGGCTAGCAACCCCATATCAGCTTGGTTCCAACAGTAACCCAGTTCATGGAAAGCCTTCTTATTTAGTTTAATAATTTTCCTCAGAGTCCAATAAAATTAAACAGAGAGGGACTTAGATCAGATAGAGAATAGGAATAATTTTACTTATGTTGCTTTACTTTTGTGGAAAGTATTGCTGTTGTAGTCTTCGTGTAGAAATGCAGGACAACCTTTCTGAATGTTTCCTTAAACTGAACACTTACTAATTTTCCAGTTATTGCCTTTTATCAGAACTCAAGAGTCATGAATAGCCTTTGCCATACTGATGCTTTCTGACTGAGCTCCTCCCTACCCTGAACAAAAGAGACCCTAATAGGCAGAAAAATCATTGCCCCTATTCAGCCTGAAGAAGTTACAGAAGATGGATATTTACCCCTGTGCAACCTTTAGGATTAAGGGTTCTCTTATGAAAGGGAGTGGGAAAATGTCAGAGATGTTTAAACCAGAGCAACTCCATCTTGAAAAGGGGCTAAGTTAAATGAAGCTGAGACCTATTGGGCTACATTCCCATACGGTTAAGGCATTCTAAGTCACAGGATGAGATAGGAGGTCAGCACAAGATACAGGTCATAAAGACCTTACTGATAAAACAGGTTGCAGTAAAGACACCTGCTAAAAGCCACCAAAATCAAGATAGCCACAAGAGTGACCTCTGGTCATCCTCACTGCTACACTTCCACCAGCACCATGACAGTTTACAAATGCTATGACAATGTCAGGAATTACCCTATATGGTCTAAAAAAGGGAGGCATGAATAATTCACCCGTTGTTCAGCATATCATCAAGAAATAACCATAAACACGGGCAAGCCGAGCAGCAGCGCTTGGGGCTGCTCTGTCTAGGGAGTAGCCATTCTTTTATTCCTCCACTTTCTTAAAAAATTTGCTTTCGCTTTATGCTATGGACTCACCCTGAATCATTTCATGCACAAAATCTAAGAACCTTCTCTTGGGGTCTGGATTGGGACCCCTTTCCTGTAACAGTTTGACTTACAATATTTTTTATTGGTAATGGGTTTATCAGGCCATGGTCCCATTGTAATTTGAGGAACATCTGTGGTTGGTTCTCATACTTTGCACAACTTTTCAAATATATGAAAACACTTAATTAAACGGTTATTCTTTATCTGATCCAAGTCTACCTCTGTTTAATTTTATTGGACTCTCCAGAAATATCTCATACTGTGATTGACAGTGCTTAGGCAAAGTTCTTAGCAAAATATCCTCCTGGGGATGTGGAAAGTTGGAAAGCAAGGGTGGAGATGGCTGCAGTGACTCTCCTGTTTGGTGATTTCTAGAAATCCAATGACAGTTCTAAAAGCATTAAAAAGTAATTCCTTAAGCATTAATGTGAATTCTAACGAATAGTATTAGTCACCAAACTTTGATTCTGAAGAAACTGCTCAAATTACTAATCCAACTGAGAACCTCTCCACCTGACTCCTCTTCCCTCCATGCAGCTTCTGCTCTATCTCTACCTCTTATTTTCACCTGAGTCAGTGTTGTCCCCCATCCTTTTTTCTCACCTTTCTCACTCTTCATCCTCCCATTTCTAACCTTCTTACTTCCTTAACTAAAGATAGTATATATAAAAGCATATTTAATAAGTATTCATGTAATTTACATTGATGACTCCTTTTCTAAGTTATAAAATATTAGTTGACTATGAAAATTTAGAAATAACAAAACACTGCCTAGTACATAACGGATGTTTGTTAATGTTCACTCCTTTCCCCATTTAGTTTATTTGCTGTATGTTTTTGCCTTACAATTGGCCCTTAATTAATTTTGTCAGGATCAATGGCTCTTAATGGGAGGTGGGGTGAACAGGATTCCCCATCTCAACACTAGCCTTTCTCCATAGCACAGTCTTTCTAGCCATAATGGTTCTGAAAAATTCCAACTTTATACTGTTAAATGTTTCATGGCCAGTATGTAAGGCCTTTTATTAGAACGCAGGATGTTCAAGTCTTCACAGATTAGGCACTGGAATGAAAAGCTCCAAGTAGGACAGGGCATGTAACCCAGCAGCCAGATAATCCTAGTAAGTGTCAATTTCCAGAAAAGTTGTTTCACCTGCTGCAACTTACATACTCTTCACTCACTGGTCTGTGGTTCCCTATATAGAACCAGGCATATGAATGGCAGAAGAATTTCCTACATTCTACTTAGCTCAAATGAAATCTGCCAGCACTTTCTTTTCAATGTTCTTAATTGCCAATGGAAATATAAATGGAAATATATACAAAACTTATAGTTTTTCAAGCAACAGGTTATTGATCCTCTATGAATCACATCCTCCTGCATACAGTCTCTTTCATGACTGAGATTAAGAGGCCAAACTTAAATCTTCTGGACAGCATGGGCCATTTGCACCATGAAAGCAAAAACAGTATCCACATTGCCTACAATTGTATCTCCAGTGTCTATCAAAGTACCTGACACATAAAAAGTGTTCAGTAAATACTTCAGAAATAAATAAACGATACATGCACATAAATTCTCACCTTTCAAAAAAAGAAACACTCCCTCCCCAGATGTAGGTGCACTGGGCCACTGTCCATTACATGAGCTAACAAACAGGAAGAATTTCTTTCTCTTAGTAACAAGAGAGTTGTTCTTTCAAAATTATCTTACAGGAATCTAACTTCTATTAACATCTGAAAGCAAATTCAAATGAGTAGTTTTTTTCTTCTTTATCTATGTAAAACATACAGCCTAAGCCCAAGAAGGTCCTAAAACATTTTGTTCATTTCCTCACAGCACCACAGGACAGCTCTTTTTCAAAGGAAGAGAAAGTAATATATAACTGTTTACCTTCCCTCAGCAGCTGCTATTTAAATTATGAGGCATCATTCTGTTGTAAATTATATCTTACCTAAGGAAATTGCACTAATTTGGCAAATACCAAGCAAATCTAGCCAAATTAAATACAGAGTTACTGATACTAAGAGCTGAAACATACAATCTAACTAAGGCAAAGTGATGAAAATTACTTCAAAGACTAAAGAGCAATTAAAGGTAGCGGAACAAAACTAACGCAGGTGCAATAACGACACTGAAATAGTAGCTTTTGGCAAGCCCAACGAGGGCTCCTTATGAACTCCACATCATCTTTTCTAGAGCTTTTAGTGACTAGTGACAACTCTTCCACTAAACCCAAGCAATGTCTGAACTAAAAAATATAAAACCAATATGGAAGCCAACAGAATCAAATATGATTTCACTGGGTTAACAAAGATAAAATTAAAAACATTTCGATTTTTTGAAATTTAAATATTTTCCTTCTCTCCTTTCATTTCAAGGAAAGGAGAGAAGGAAAATATAATTAGTCACTCCTGGGTATCTCCTGGGGAATTGATTCCAGGACCCCCTGCTGATACCAAACTCCATGGATGCTCAAGTCCCTGATATAAAATGCTATAGTATTTACATATAACCTATGCACATTCTCCTGTACACTTTAAACCATCTCTAGATCACTTCATTCATGTAGATTCAATGTAGTACTCAGGGTGCAGCAAATTCAAGTTCTGCCTTTTGGAACTTGGCAAAATTTTTCAAATATTTTCAATCTGCAGTTGTTTGAATCCATAGACGCTGAATACATGGATACAAAGGGCCAACTGCATATATTAACATACACATCTCTGATTTCTTATAATACAGAGAATGGGAGTTCCATTCTATTTAGTGCCAATAAATGTGCTAGTTACTTTACACAAATTATTTTATTTAATTTCTAAATAACCCCAAGATGTCTATATCACCATCATTTGACAATGTGTATACTGAAAATGAAGCAGGTTTAAATAACCACTCAAAGTCACACTTCTAGTAAGTGGAGTGCCAGGGTCTAAGTACAAATCAGTTTGACTCCATTTTTCTTAGCACCAACAAAGAACTTAATGCTGAAACTGTATATGGTTCCAGGAGAGAAGGAAGCCTTAACGCCCTAATAAATCCCTTGTATATAACAAATGAACATCGCTCATATCCACCTAAAATGAAAAGGATGATTATATATCACCCTTTGGAGAACTAAGAAAACAGTTATGCACATTATTATCTGTGTTCTGTGGTAGATGAGGAATCCTGGTGAGAAAGACTAGAATGCAGAGTATGATGGTTTTTCTAGTAATATTGTGAAAAACACATGTTCCCTGAGATCCAGCTAAACTAGTCCTAGAAAAATACTCTACTAGGAATGTGTCATGGGAGTCTGATGAAGTTCATGGAACCTCTCCCAGAATAATGATTCATTATCTACATTCATAATTGAAGGCAATGAGGCCAGTCTCCATGGTCCCAGGCACCAGGCTGGCATCCATCAGATCCAGCCTTCAGAAACCCCCTTGTGGATCCAGGTTCTAAGCTGGCCCCCATAGGTTCAGGCCTAAGGCCCACCCCAGCATCCGGCCAAGTCCTGTAGAACCAGGCTTCAGGCCAGGCCCCAAGGTTACAGGTTTCAGGTCCACCCCCATGGACCCAAGTGCCAAGCAAGCCCAGTGGACCAATGCTCCAGGTCCAACCCCATTGACAGCACCAGATTCATATACTTACTGACCCAGGCACCAGGCCAGCCTGCTCAAGGACTTTATCAGCAATCCTGCCTGAGAAATCCACCAGACAGCCCATCAAGAATCTCTGGACAGGCTGATTGGTAAAGGACTTTCCTTACTTAAGTTAGTTAAGACTAGAATAGATGCCTAACTTTCAAAATGTGCAGACACCAACACAAGATCACAAAAATCACAGATAATCAGGGAAATACAAAATCACCAAGGAACAAAATAAAGCAACAGTAACCAACCCTAAAAAAAATGGAGATCTATAAATTTTCTAATAAAGAGGTCAAAATAACCATCTTTAAAAATTCAGTGAGGCTGGGCATGGTGCCTTATGCCTGAAATTCCCAACACTTTGGAAGGTGGAGGTAAGAGAATTGCTTGAGGCCAGGAGTTTGAGACCAACATGGGCAACATAATGAGAACACATTCCTACAAAAAATGTTTTAAAAATTAGCCAGGCATAGTAGCACATACCTGTAGTCCCATCTGCTCAGAGGGTTGAGGCAGGAGGACCACTTTAGTCCAGAGATTCAAGACTGCACTGAACTATGATCATGCCACCGCACTGAACTATGATCATGCCACCACACTTCAGCCTTTGCTACAGAGCAAGACCCTGTCTCTAAAAAAGAAGTTCAGTAAAGTACAACAGATCTCAGATGGACAACCAAACAAAAATCAGGAAAGCAATTACACAAAATTAGAAGTTCAACAAAGAGATGGAAACCATAAACAGAACTAAAAAGAAATTCTGGAGGTAAAGAATACAATGTCTTAATAGAAAAATTCCATAGAGCTTTAACAGCAGATTTGATCAAGCTATAGAAAGTCAGTTCAAAGACAGGTCATTTGAAACTACTCAGTCAGAGAAACAGGAGAAAAAAAGAATTTAAAAAGACTGAAAAAAGCCTACATGAGTACGTAACATCATCAAGAGAGCTAATATAGAAATTACGGGGTCCCAGAAGGAACAGAGAAGGAAAATGGGGCAGAACAGTTATTTAAAGAAATAATAACATAAAACTTCCCTAATTTGAACAGGAAATGAACATCCAGATTCATGAATTTCAAATAATGCTAAATAGATTAACTATAAAGAGATCGTCACTGAAATACATTAAATCATTCTCAAAAGTCAAAGTGAATTTTGAAAGCAGCAACAGATAAGCAACTCAACACAAATAATAAACTTTCATAAGACTATTGGCAGATTTCTCAGCAGAAACCTTGCAGGCCAGGAGACAGTGCGATTATATATTCACAGTGCTTAAAGAAAGGACTGCTGACCAAGACTATTACACTCAGCAAGACTCTCCTTCAGAAATGAAGGAAAGATAAGGACTTTCCCAGACAAATAAAAGCTGGGGAAGTTTATCACCATGAGACCTGCTTAACAAGAAATGCTGAAAGGGTTTCCTAAAGTTGAAATGAAAGGATATTAATAACAACATGAAAACATATGAAAGTATAAAATTCACTTCAAAGGTAAGAACATAGTCAAATTCAGAATCATCTACTACTGAAATAGCGATTGATAAATCACTTTTAATTCTAGCATAAAATTTAAAAGACAAAAGCATTAAAATAACTATAGATATAACTTGTTAATGGCTATATAATATATAAATATGTATAAATTATGACATCAATAATATAAAATTATTATGAAAACAATCATACAAAATTAGAAGTTCAACAAAATTAGAAGCAATGTAGAACTCTACACTTTAACTTGTCCTAGGAGGAGAAGTTAGTGTAGAGTTTTTGTATGCAGTTGAAGTTACATTGTTATCAGCTTAAAATAGATTATTATAACTATAAGACATTTTAGGTTAAAGAGCACAAAGTTCCAGTTAGACAGAATGAATAAATTCTGTAGCTCTATTATACATGATGACTATAATTGATGAAATGAATTTTATACTTTAAAATGTCTAAGAAAATACATCTTAAATGTTCTCACCACAAAAAAAAATAAATTTGTGTGGCAATGGATGCATGTTCTGGGGCATATATGCTTCATTTAATCATTTCACAATGTATACATATATCAACTCTTCATGTTACATACAATAAATATATTTTTTGCCAATTATATCTTAATAAAACTGGAGGAAAAAATTAAAAGTGCCAGTTCAAAAAATAAATAAATGTAATCAAAGGCAATCAACGAGTGAAAATAATGAAAATTATGAAAACAGGCTAGTGAAAATAAAGGTATGACTTTTTTTTCCCAACAAAGTTTATGAACCCAGAAAACAATGATATGGATATTTAGTTTAGGGATACATACACATGTTGTAAATGATAAAACTAAAGAAAATAAAAGGGATGGTTAACACAAAACTCAGGATAGTAGTTATATTTGTGAGAAAACAGGAGTTTCTAAGTTATTTGCAAGTACTCTTTCTTAAGCTAGCTGAGAGGCACTTGTGTAATTTATATTTCTTTTAGAAGTTCTGTTAGTGGGGAATTTCTTCCCCACTTCCA
Organism: Saimiri boliviensis; assembly: GCF_048565385.1. Classification (NCBI taxonomy): domain Eukaryota; kingdom Metazoa; phylum Chordata; class Mammalia; order Primates; family Cebidae; genus Saimiri; species Saimiri boliviensis. The sequence goes on from NC_133455.1 coordinate 88,624,521, forward strand.
CGGTTTCCTTCTGATAATGGAAATTTGAAGAGTAAAACTGTGGCATTTCTCCGTCCTTCTACATACACAAAGAAGCAAAGGGACTTATATGATTACCTGAATGCTAACACTGGGTAAAGCATTCTGCTTGATTACAGGTTCACAATTAGCACACCCACTTTGCCAAAATGCCTAAAGCCAGATCTTCACATCTAGCCTCTACTACATAAAAGGTGAAACTTTGGTATCCATCTTCCCTACCCTCCTCCTCAACCTTTCCTTACTGAAAGGAACAGGTCTACTTCACTTTAAAACCTACTATAAAGCTACAGTAATCAAGACAGTATCATATTGGTGAAAGAACAGATCAACAGATCAAAGGAACAGAATGGATAGCCCAGAAATAGACTCACATAAAAATATAACAGATTTTTGACTAAGGAGCAAAGGCAAAAAAATTAAGTAAAGATAGTCTTTCAACAAATGGTGCTGGAACAACTGGACATCCACATGCAAGAAACTAAATCTAGACAAAGACTTTTCAACCTTCACAAAAATTAACTAAAAATGGATCATAGACCTAAATGTGAAATGCAAAACCATAAAACTTCTAGAAGATAACAGGAGAAAAATCTAGATGACCTTGAGTTTGGCAATGACTTTTTAGATACAACACCAAAGGCACAATCCATGAAAGAAAGAATAAATTGATAAGCCAGACTTCATGAAACTTAAAAACTTCTGTTCTGCAAAAGATAATGTCAAAAGAATAAAAAGATAAGGGATCAACCGGGAAAAAATATTTGCAAAAGACGTATTTGATAAAGGAAATGTCTTTGTATATTATTATCCAAAATATAAAAAGAACTCTTAACACTCAACAATAAGAAAATAAACAACCTAATTAAAAACTGTGCAACATGTATATCTATGTAACAAACCTGCACGTTCTGCACATGTATCCTAGAACTTAAAGTATAATAAATAAATAAACTAAATAATCCACCAAGAAAAGGAATTACTGGATTCATATCCCAACTATAACAATTGCTAATGTGGATTTCTAAATAAAGCCCACAAACAAAAACCGTGCAAACGACCCAAACAGACACCTCACTAGAGAAATTATATAGACGGCAAATAAACGTATAAAAAGATGTTCAACATCATGTGTCATTAAGGAATTGCAAATTAAAACAACAACAAGATAGTAGAATTGCCAAATCAAAAACACTAATACCAAATGCTGCCAAGGATATGGAGCAAAAAGAACTCTCATTCATAGTGGTGAAGATGCAAAATGTTATAACTTTGTAAGACAGAGAGTTTGGCAGTTTCTTATAAAACTAAACATATTCTTACCATATGATCCAGCAATTATACTCCATTGTATTTACCCAAATGAATTGAAAAGTTACACACACACACACACACACACACACGTGCATGCACGCACACACACACACAAACTTTTACAACAGCTTTATTCATAAGTGACAAAACTTAAAAGTATCTGAGATGTCTTTCTTTAGGTGAATAAACAAATAAACTGTGGCACAGTCAGACAACAGAATATTATTCAGTGCTAAAATGAAATGAGTTATCAAGCCATGAAAAGACATGGAGAAAGATTAAACATATTATTACTAAAGTGAAAGAAACTAATCCAAAAAGGATACCTAATGCAGGATTTCAACTATGACATTCTGGAAAAGGCAAAATTAATGGAGACAATGAAAGAATCAAAGGTTTCTAGGAGCTGGGGAGAGGGGGAAGAACAGGCAAAATGCAGAGGATATTTAGGCAGTGAAACTACTCTGCATGATATTGTAATGGTGAACATATATCAGCATACATTTGTCAAACCCCATAAAATGTACACCACCAAGACTGAACCCTAATGAACCCTAACATGAACTCTAGGTGATAAATGATGTGTCAATGTAGGTTCACCAATTATAACCAATATATCTCTGGTGCAGAATTTTGATAGTAAAAGATGCTGTGTGTATGTGGTAAATGGGAAATCTCTGTATTTTCTACTCAATTTGGCTATGAACCAAAAATTGCTCTAAAAGACAAAGGTTTTTTTTTAAAGCAAAGTTATTTTTGAGCTCTGCCCAGTTATTTCTATATTTATATCAATATACTCTATATCTATATACTCACACATACCTATACACATACATGTATGTACATGTACTTAGATATACACATGTACATCTATTATATATATTCTTTGAATGCATGCTTTATTTCATATTGAAAGTTTTTTAAAAGTAAGGCTATAGTAGTTTTTAAAATATAAATGATAGTTAAAATTAATTAGCAATATGGGAGAGTACTTATAAAATTAAGGATTTTAAAGCAGAATATAAATCCATTAAGGTTTGAAAAGTATAGACTTAATAATATGAAGTCTTGAGGAAAAAGTCCTCAAGGTCTGAAGTGAGACCCCTTGTAGGTAACAGGGCCCAAAGTGTGAAAAGAACTGCAGGTGGCAATCAGGAGAAAGTCACTGCTGAGTGAAGATTAGCAAGATTTTTCTCTTTCTTCTTCCCTCTCTCCTCCTCCAAGTGAGATGTATCACGTAAAAAGAGTCGGTATCTTTCTCTCTTCCTTTCTTATCCCTCACACTTTCTGTTTCATCTATAAAATTTCCATAACACTTTATCTCCTCTTCTGCCAGAAAGCATCAAGACTGGTAATTGAATTGGATTCTGAATTGGGAACCGTGGATTGTGATACTTGATTGAACTAAGCAGAATTTGTACCAAATAGTAGTTTCTAATATTTTAGAATGACAGAAAGTATGTGTTGCTTTTATTTTTCATCATATTGAAAAATTTTAAGGAAAATATTTTAAGACATAAAGCAACATATTCTCTTTGAATTCTTATTAACAAGATGTTAATAGCAAGAAGGGTAAAGTCATGTTATTTTGATTGCTTTTAATTTTTCTTAATTATAAACTAATTAAAAATGCAGAGAAACATAACAAAAAAACATTTTTCCAGACTAATTTATCAGACATTTAGTAAGTACCTAGTGTGCATGTACTATGATACTTGCTGCAGATGAAGAGGTGAACAAAACAGTTATACTTTATCCCTTCATAGAGCTTTTAAATCAGTCAGGGAAATGGACATCCTAGAATGCGTATTGGAAAGGTCCATATTTCTTTTAAATGATACTTACATTTCATATTTTACTTAACCATTCCTAAATTGTTGAATATTTTTATTGTTTTCTCTTCTTTAGCTATTAAAAGGAACCTAGCTAATAAAAAACAAGATTTCTGTCAATTTTTTACCCACATTTGGGCTATCCTAAAACTCAAATGGAATGAAGACAGTGATCAGATTATCAGGCCCTTCCATCTAAATCTATTGTCAAACAAGGAAGCTCTAACCTACAGCACATTTTGTATAAGTAGAGCTTAACCAATACACCCAGAATTTTGTATGAAAAGTTAACAAAATAGCCCACATTTTCTATGGAAGATGCATCAAAACAACTAATGATACTTTTATTTGCCTTGAATTTTGCCTATTCTATGTTGACTCAATAATCTACGTTGATTATAAATTTTACAAGCAAGAAAGTGTATCATTGAATGTGTATACCCATGAGTAAAATAGAGATACAGCTTTGTTATTTAATGTTTAAGATCAGAATTCTTTGCTTGCTGGTTAGTTTATATTTTCCTTTATGAGCCAAAGCCTTATAAAATATGTCTGGTTCATCTGACAGCTCTCTAGAAAGTATACCAATGTATAGTTTCTCTTTCAGTATGACAGTCCTTATTTCCCTTACCTTCTCTTAAAGATTGTAATTTTTACATATTGCTGCTGATTGGATGAATGTAATGTTATACAACAGTTTTTTAAACTTGTAATTTATTATTTGTGAGTTTTAACATTTTATTGTGGCTACATATCTTTTGTTTTTTAACAGCTTTCTTAATATATAATTTACATACCACTAAGCTCAGCCATTGAAAGTGTATAACTTCAAAGACTTTTACTATATTCACAGTTGAGTTATACAAACATCTCAATAAACTAATTTTAGAACATTTTTATCACTTCAAAACGAAACCTTGTACTTACTGCCTCTCTTTACCTCCTCTTCCACCAGCCCTCGGCAATCATTGATCTAATTTCTGTCTGTACAGATTTGCCTATTCTGGACATTTCATATAAATAGAATCATGCAATATGCAGTATTTTATAACTGGATGATTTCACTTAGCGTATTTCCAAAGCTGATCCATGTTGTAGCATGTATCAGTAGTTCGTTACATTTTCTAACTAAATAATGCTCCACTGTAGGGATATCTCACATTCTATTTGTCCGTTCACCAGCTGCTAAGCATTTGGGTTGTTTCCACTTTGAGCTATTATGAACAATGCTGCTATGAACATCCAGGTACAAATTTTTGTGGAGACATACATTTTCAACTAGGGGTGAAATTGCTGGACCAAATGCTAATTTTTTAATAGCTTTCTGAGGAACTCCAGATTGTTTTTCAAAGTCCTGCACCATTTTACATTCCCACCAGCCGTGTATGAGGGTCTCAATATCTCCATATCCTAGATAATACTTTTTATTATCTGTTTTTTTATAACTATCATTGCAGATTTCAAGTGATATCTCATTGTGGTTTTTATCTGCATTTTTCCTGATGTCTAACAATGCTGAGCATCTTTCCATGTGTTTATTGACCATTTTTATGTATTTTTAAGAAATATCTATTCAGATCCTTTGCCCACTTTTCAATTGGGTTGTCTTTTTATTTTATAAGAGTTCTTTATTTTAGATTCAAGTCCCTTATCAGATAAATTATTTGGAAATACCCTCTCCTTTTCCCTGGACTGCATTTTCACTTTCTTGATGGCGTCCTTTGAAGCACAAGAGTTTTTAATTTTTATGAGGTCCAGTTTATCTATTTTTTTCTTTTGTTGGCTATGTTTTGGTATTGCATCTAATAAATCACTGCATAACCCAAGGTCATACAGATTTAATCCTGTTTGGATCTAATTGTCATATAGTTTTAGTTCTTACATTGAAGTCTATGATCCACTTCGAGTTAATTTTTGTGTAGGGTTCTTTTACTTTTAAATGTCAGATTTCCTATATTTTAAAGAGAGAAGAAAAAAAGGTAAAATTGAGGCAATATAGGACCATTTGTGTTCTAAAGCACTAGAAAATGCAAATCACTGAAAACATTAGCTAGTACTCTGTATATATGCATGGGTATGTGTATGTAAATATATACTTTTAATTATTATTTTTTTCCTCCTATGATAAACCTAGGTTTTTTTCCCTCCAAATGGCAAAGAGAAATCAAAGTTGCCATGCCTCAGTCATTCCTTCTTTCCTTTCTTGTTCTCACTGCTCCAAGCTTCCTTGTGCTTTCCTTGATGGCCCTGCAGCAGGCTGGCCTCCTTCTGAGCCTGGAGTTTGTTAAAGTTCTTCACATGGAGCATCAAGTATTGCAGTTAAAATTAAAGCAACTTCTCATACTTGCGTCTTTCCTCTACTGTAGGTAATATCTGACTGCCAATGCCCACTTCTGCCTGGAATTCTCACCTGCCTCTGCTCCCTCCAGAGGTTCAGAGCGGCTTCACACAGGCGGCACATAAATAGAAAAGTTCTAAGGCTAGGACAGGAAGCTCTTTCAATATGAAACTTGACTTGAACCTTTCTCTAGTGACTCAGAAAAAGGGTGTATGTATGAATGAAAAACGGGCTTTTTTCTAAATATAAAATTGATGTATGATCACTGAAAACATTTTGGAAAATGTAAAGACTGTAAATAAAAAACCACACCTCTTTTCATGTCCCAGAGTTAAACATAATTATCATTTTGTTATGTATCTTTAGAGAGACAGATGAATTTCTCAAAGTGTACACTTATACATGCATATATATATTAGATAACCAGAAATGTATTATATATGCAGTTTCACATGAAGGCTCTTTTCCATTTTACATTTTCTAATGTTATTAAATATTACCTGAAAACATTAATGGCCTCCTAGGAAACATTATGATGTATTAAATCTGTTTCTTCTTTTTATATATTTAAGATTCCTCCATTATAAATAATTCTGTCATAAACATCTCATCTCATATGTTTCTCAACATATGTTTGATTCAACATTATTTATACTTATCAATTCAATCATTGACAAACACTCAACCTGCTATAAGCTCAGTGGCAGTGATACAATGTGGACCCTCAGAAAGCTCACAGACAATAGCCTTTCTCCTGCTCACTTATTTCATGCTGCCTCCTTGCTACACCTGCTGATTTCCTGATTTCTAATTACATTCCCTGACCATGGTTCCTAGGTAAGAACCATGCCTATCTACTGCTTTGAACATGTGCTTTTTCCCTATAGCTGAATTAAGCTTATGCCTAACTCCTGTTTCCCAATTGTTCCTCTAGTAAGCATTTCTCAAACCTTTTGGTCACAGTTCCCCTTCACATTCTTAAAAATTATTAAGGACCTAGGCCGGGTGTGGTGGCTCATGCCTGTAATCCCAGCACTTTGAGAGGCAAAGGAAAGCGGATCACCTAAGGTCAAAAGTTCGAGACAGGCCTGACCAACATGGAGAAACACCACCTCTACTAAAAATACAAAATATTAGCCAGGTATGGTGGCACATGCCTGTAATCCCAGCTACTCAGGAGGCTGAGGCAGGAGAATCGTCTGACCCAGGAGGCAGAGGTTGTGGTAAGTCAAGATCATGCCATTGCACTTCAGCCTGGGCAACAAGAGTGAAACTCCATCTCAAAAAAAAGTTATTAAGGACCCACACCTGGGTATTTAATTATGCAGATATAATCAAGAGTTCAAGTTGAATAACTGTGAGGCTTCCTACAACAATTTGTAGCTGCACTTGTGCTTCATGCAGCCTGTCTAAATAAAACCAGAAGAACAAATGTCCACAGCACAATTTCTAAACAGAGCTGAAGCTTCTGCCCTTTCTAAAACGCTAGTAAAAACCATTTTTAGACTACTTCCAAGATAGGACACTCTCTAGATAAGCGTATTATCTAGAGATAGCAGTTCTTCATAACCCTTCAGAATCTGTATAACTTTAACCACCTCCAAGTCATCTAGTAGAGCGCGCGCGTGCACACACACACACACACACACACACCCCAATCCCTGCCAGATAGTAAAACACTGCAGAAGCATCAGGACTCAGTGAGTTCCAGCGGGGCCATCACTTTCATTTTCATTTCAAAGTCTCTCTTTGCAGGGGATCCAGTTAAAGGGCAAGCAAGTTTCCAGGAGAACAAGGGTGAATCAGTGGTGCCTTGCTAACTGAGGCTGGATCTCTATTCATGTGGCCTGCTCTATTGGGTTATTATCCACCTTATTCTTTAAAAGACAGTTTCTAAACCACTTCCAAGTATTTGTAAAACAAACATTGCCACCCACCAGCAACGTGTACTTTATTCTGAAGTTGCTGTATTTACCTTGAAAACCACAAACTGTAAACAAGGGCACCTGTTCAGAGAAGATCTTCAAACTGCTCACTCACTAAATCAACACCTGGGAAGGAAAGGCAGTTGACTTGGGCTTGAATACACAGCATACAAATCAATCTTTTATCTAAAACTCTTGGTGGCAGCTTGAATAAGTTAATGATTATTAAGCTTATGGAGCAACATAGAGACTTCCATAAACAAAATGTAACTTGTGTTAATCTGCTTAATACTCAGAAGAAAGAAAAACAAGGCCTACCTACCATAAACCATAGAAGCACAATATTAATGCACACATATTTCCACTTAAAATAGTAAATACGTATGTAATACCCTCCTTCTCAGTGGAGACACTTCATACTAGAGACTAGGTAGAAACTGATTTGATATTTTAATATGCCTAATACACAATATAAGATAAGAGTGAATGGCGGGATGGTTTACTTAAAAACATCTATATTTAATTCATCAAAAGTATTTTGAGGGAGCCAAAGTTTCATTTCCGCAAACAGTCCATGCCTCTCACAACAATGTGTTCCTAGAAATACATTATAAAAAGAATGCATTTTCCAAGGGAAATACAATTGGTGTAACATGATTGGGAACAACTTCCTAAAGAATACAAACTTAATAATGACAGCATAGATAGAAATATTCTAACCGTATACCTTCCACATCATTTAGGAGAGCAACATTCTATAAAAATGATTAAAATGTACTTTGTTGTACTATTATAAGGATCATCTTTTCTCCAAAAGTAGATCTGTATCATACAAATATCAGAAGACTTCACCAACGACCTTCCTATAAGGGTCAAGAGAGGCAAGGGGTTGAATAAATAAGGTCTTTCTCCATCTTCCCACACAGCCAGCCTTAGAGGTGAAAAAAGTCACAGAACTGTAGACTGGGGAGGCTTATTCTTTTTTCAATGAAGTCAAGAGGGTATTTCTGGGTTAACTGAGTTTTGAACTGCCCCCCACAAACTGAGTTTTGAACTGCCCCCACTGGTCGTGCTATTTCATACCTCTGTGCCTTAGCCAAAAATGCCTCTTTCTCCATCTTCCCCTCCTCTCTGCCTGGTTAACAACTAGCCATTCTTCTGAATTCCAAAGCCAATCACAATTCTCTTCTCTGTGCTTCTACAGTCTCTTGGGTTTAAAGGCAGTATACTTAGTAGTTAAAGGTCTAGATTTCAATCACAGCTTTGCTTGCTTCCTCCTAGATGTATGACAAGAGGCAAATTACTTAACTTCTCTCTGTGCCTCAACTTCCTCACCTATAAAATGAGATATGATAGAGAATGTTAACCCTCCCCCCCCCACCATATTCATTATTTCCTTCCTTGATGTAGTTTTAGGTTGGCACATGGCCCGCCCACTAATCACCATATTCCTCAGGCTCCTTGCAGCAACATGGAGTCAAGTTTATTAGTTTCCTGTGACTGCCACAACAAATCAACACAAAACTGGTGGCTTAAAACAACAGCAATGCACACTCTCATAGTTCTGGAGGCCAAAGTTCAAAGTCAAGGTGTTGGCAAGGCCATGTTCCCTCTGAAGGCTCTAGGAAAAAATCCTCTTTTGCCTCTTCCAGCTTCTGGTGGCTCAAAGTACTCCTCGGCTTATGGCAGAAAAAATCCACCATCTGACTGTGTTTTTATGTGGCCTTCTGTGTGTGCCTTCTACTCATATGTCTTGTACAAGGGTATATAAGATTTGGGGCCTACTTGTGTAATCCAAGGTAATCTCATCTCAAGATCCTTAATTTAATTTGCATGGACCATTTTTCCTAATAACATCACACTTAACAGTACCCAGATATTATATAAAAAGACATTACACACAAAGACATGAACATATCTTTTGTAGGGCCACCATTCAATTCAACGTGCTATATGTCTATGAGATATGAGTGAGAGTGATTTATGAAATTCCAGGAGTCCTCCTGAAGGAAGAATCTACTTTCCTTATATTCCCCTTACCTCCTTTCTACCAATCAGGAAATGCTGACTACTGGAACAACTTTAGAAGCCACATGCTGAGAATGAGAGTTTCCAAGATGGTCCTGGAGCACTCACCTAGGGACTATCAGGTGAAAGAGAAATACATTTCTACCAAATAGAAGTCATTATAAGGTTTTTTTGTTTGTTTATTTTTTGGGTTTTGGGGGTATTTATGTCATAGCACTTTAATACATGGGGATAATAATATTTAATAATAATATATACCTCATATGACTGTAAAAGATTAAATGGATTAATAGAATATAAAGCAGCTGGAACATTACCTGATCTATATTAAGAACTAAATAAATATTAGTTATTTATAGCAGTGAGACTCTTGTCACACTTAGTTGTCATTGATTTACTGTGTAACACCTGCAGAAAACCAAAGGGATTGGGGTAAAGGCTTGGCACTTTCCTCTCAGTATTATACTCAAAAGAATACTAAACATTCCTTTACTGTTTAAAGATGAAATGCAAATGAACTTGGCACACCAATTATTATCCTAGGAATTAATTTCACATAAAGGTGCATATTGGGCCCAACAAGTCTACATGTCCCTTCCCCAAAGGCACAAATCTTTCAGGCCAAATGCCATCTTAATTAAGAAGCTTTCATCATCACTCAAAACAGGAAATGAAAATATTCCTCCCACAATACTTCACCATATCTTTTGATTTAGCCCTTATCACTTTCTACCTAGTGCTATATTATATATATACACATATATCTTATCTTCCTCATATAAATTCCTTGAAAGCAGCATTCATTTCTGACTTGTCTGAACTGTAGCAACTACTTCATGCACTGCATTGCACATGGTGTATGTGTGCATGGTGTATATTCGATAAATCTGCTAAATGCATCCAAAATCTTTTTTTTTTAACTTTAAGTTCTTAGATACGTGTTCAGAATGTGAAGGTTTTTTATGCAGGTGTACATATGCCACAGTGATTTGCTCCACCTATCGACCCGTCATCTAGGTTTTAAGCCCCGAATGCATTAGGTATTTGTCCTAATGCTCTTGCTCCCCTTGGGCCCCACCCCTCAACAGGTCCAGGTATGTGATGTTCCCCTCCCTGTGTCCATGTGTTCTCATTGTTCAACTCCCACTAATGAATGAGATCATGCAGTGTTTGATTTTCAGTTCCTGTGTTAAGTTTGCTGAGAATGATGGCTTTCAGCTTCATCCATGTCCCCAGAAAAGACATGAACTCCTTCTTTTTTATGGCTGCACAAGATCTTACAGTGTTGAAAAAAGCCTACCTTTCTACCTATCACCTATGCAACTTGAGCGTGCTGCTTCTCTAAAGTGTGGTTTCCACATTTGAAAAACAGGACTATTCAGAATTAAGTAGGGCAACATGGAGAAAGGCCATTATAAGCACTAAAAGTTAAAAATTTTAATATTTAGGTCTTTCTATTCTTGAATAGTCTTGGCTGTTAAAATACTCACAGAAAAAATGGTATTTATTCAGTACTCACTAAGAATTTAGACACACAACTCACTCCATATACACCATAGGAAGGGAGATTTTTACACATGAGCCTTGCAGCTCATCAAAATTAACCCAAGGACATAGGATGAGGAAGTAAGGGAGCTGGAGAGCTGTTCTTAGCCCACTACATCACATGCACCACGATTGTTCCTTTTCTGCCCATCACTTCCTATTCTGAAGGGAGAGAATTGAATCTCACAATTAAAGCCACAAATCACCCAAAATTCACATACTGTTCATAACTCAGAGACACAAATAATTGTGTGAGTGTTGCCTTAAACAGTGGTTCATGAGGCTTCCAAAACAGTCCTACTTTATCACTCAGAACCACACGACTTCCCTCTTCCCACTACAGAGACTAAAGTATTTTAATGCATAAGCACTTTTACAATCCTGACTAGCTTTGACAGGAGAAGCAAAGAGGAAAAGCAATGTGTTCTCATTTCATTCTGTGGCCCTTCTCTGAAACTTCATGGAGGAGAGCAAACTTGTTATCCAATTTCCACTGTCACTTAAGAGTTTAATAATATGACATTAGCAGTAAGGGTTATAAACAGATGACTTACCACAAACACACAGGATAAACATAGCAACAACATTCAACTGGAGAGTTTTAATTTTTTTTTTTTTTTTTTTTTTTTTTTTAGTATAAAGCATGGAACTACTGACTTGGAAATCACTGCAATTTTCTGAACTTCTTTGAGTAGGGGCAAACTACAAAATACTACAAACTACTAAAAACATCTTCACTTAATAATAGAGAAGTTTTTGCCTTCTGTTATTCACACTAAAGATTTGTTAGAATCCACGTTGACACCTGTGAACTTAAATTTAAAGGTGTGGTAGAATTTAAGACTATAACAAACTAATAGGTCTACACGTTGCTTTAACATAAAATGACTAATCAAACAACTATGTTACATGCTGGGTAGTGTTAAGACACTAAAAAAGCACGTGGAGATAGAACTAAAATTATAGTGCCTTTAAAAATTATAGTTCTTAGCCTGGGTGTGGTGACTCATACCTCTAATCCCAGCACTTGAGAAGGCTGAAGTGAGAGGATCATTTGAGGCCAGGAGTTTGAGACCAGCCTGGTCAACATAGTAAGACATTGTTTTTATAGAAAAATAAATAAATACATAAATTCTTTTCTAAAACTTTATTCATTAATTCAACAAAAATTAAGTCAGCACCAACAATATGCAAAACACTGTGCTTGATTTTGGCGACTGAGCAGAGCCCAAGGCTAACATAGTCCTGACACTCACACAGTTTACAGTCTAATCACAGGTCTTTCAACTAAAGAAACAGGTAAAAATTCTGACCATGCACAAGAATGTGAACATGTGTCCTCAGGCCCAAGTTCACCAACAAGTGCAGTAGACAATTTCCAACATGCAGACAGCTTCCCACCTTAACTTCCTGGATCTCTTTTTCTCCACATGAGCACTCTCCCTGCCACCAGGAGAAACAACAGGAATGGTGTAGAAGTATATTGTGGAATGAGGTAACAACACCCTCTGGTGCAAACCAAAACCCTTGGTGGATGTAAGTTGGCCCCAGCCTTCCTGTCCATGGGTGGGAAGCTCCAAGGCATGTTCTGCATGGTTTCCAAGAGGCCCTGGCAGGACTGAGCTTCAGTTGCTTCCACCAGGATTGAGCTTCATTAATGCATTCTGTCTTACCTTTTCTTCCTTTCAGCCCAATATCTCCCAAGTCCGCATCTGTGCTTCCAGGGATAACCTCCCAAATAGATTACTTCTACCAAGTCTTCCAGGGTCTGATCCACAGGTACCCCAACTTAACTATCCTAATGTATTTCTCCTCAGACATATCCAATAATGCCAAAAAAAACATGAAATGAGATCATCACAACACATATGCTTTACTAACCACAAATTTCAAGATGTCATAAGGCTGGGAATTAGAATAAACAATTTGGATAAGAGTTAAGATTTTTTTAAAAAAAAAAAAAGAAGAAAGCAAAAAACACAATTTATTAGGCTAGAACAAGCCTAGAACAATGAGCCAATGCAACAAAATGAAAAGTAACAGGTCCTCCACTTGATTCCAAAGAACCAATTACACAGCACAGGAAGATAGAAACAGAGTCCAGAGACGCAAATGAAAAAGCATCAGGAGTTTGGGTTGACTAAAAGCACAAGGTGAGTCAGGGACTCTGGCCCAAGATTCTTGGGCTGTGCGATGGTTAATACTAAGTGTCAACTTAATTGAAGGATGCAAAGTATTGATCCTGGGTGTGTCTGTGAGGGTGTTGCCAAAGGAGATTAATATTTGAATCAGTGGGCTAGGAAAGGCAGACCCACCCTTAATCTGGGTGGGCACCATCTAATCAGCTGCCAGCGCAGCCAAAATATAAAGCAGGCAGAAAACCGTGAAAAGGCTAGACTGGACTAACATCCCAGCTTCATCTTTCTCCTGTGTGGGATGCTTCCTGCCATCAAACTTCAGACTCTAAGTTCTTCAGCTTTGGGACTCAGACTGGCTTCCTTGCTCCTTAGCTTGCAGATGGCCTATTGTGGGACCTTGTGTGATCGTGTGAGTCAATACTACTTAATAAACTCCCCTTTACATATATACACATACACACACACACACACACACATACATATACATACACATGTATGTATGGATATATATGTATGAATATACATGTGTATGCGTATACATACATATATGTATACATACATATTTATACATACATGTATATACATACATTTATATATATGTATGTGTATATGTATATATGTGTACATACATATACTGTATATATATATGTATATGTATGTATGTATATGTATATGTGTATATGTATATATATGTATATATCCAATTAGTTATGTCCCTCTAGAGAACCCTGACTAATACAGATTTTGGTACCAGGAGTGGTTCTAGAGGAACAGAATATTAAGGATGGAGTTCTTTCATTGGTTTTGGGGTTTCTGGAATTGTCTGCTTAATATTTTTAGATCCAAAACTGCTAAAGACTCTACTTCTAATAGTATGGAGAACACTGATAGTCCTTGGCATAAACTGTGTAGAGACTTATGCAAAATAAATGCATTTGATACTCCTGACTTGCCACTCATGAGAGGCAAGGAGTTTAGTGACTCTACACATAATACCTTTGATCATACGTGGAGAACCAAAGAACCTAATGAAGTTGGTTGGTTGCTCTTAAGTTCACTGGACAAAGTGATGAAAGAAAATGAGGAACTCAGGGATTCTAACTCCTGGCTTAGGAAGCAGATACTGTGCCTCAAATCTGATAAGATTGCCCTCAGTGAGAATCTTATCTCCTGTAGAGAAAGAACTAAAACTGTGAAAAAATAGTCACAAGCACTAATCATGCAAGTGGCTGACCTGCAACAAAAAGTGCATACACAGCATCACCAGGTGTCCACTGTTAAAGTGACGGCATTCATTGGAAAAGAATGGGACCCTGCAACTTGGAATGGGGATGTGTGGGAGGACTCTGATGAAGCTGGGGACACTGAGCTTATGAACTTTGATGAACTGTTTTTAACAGAAGAAACAGCTTCCCTATCTCCAGTAGTGGCAACATCCCTTCCCCAATGCATGGTGCCATCAGTCTTTCTACCTTTGTCTGAGTAGATAAACCCTGCACTGCCTGAGGCAACAGTGATGAACTCCCCTGAGGCAGTTGCCAGGCAAGATAATGTTGATTCTCCTCAGGAACCATCTTCAACACCCTTGTTTGCTTCCAGACCTAAAACTAGACTAATGTCCTGAGAGGCCCCTAAAGATGAGGTTCAGAGTGCGGCCCATGAGGAGGTGTACAACACTCAAAAAAAATTGCTTGAGTCTAATTTATATAAGCAGAAATCTGGAGAAGAGACATGGAAATAGATATTAAGGGTGTGGAATAATAGTGGAAGGAACATAGAGTTGGATCAGGCTGAATGTATTGATTTCGGCCCACTAAGTAGAGACTCTGCATTTAATGTTGCAGCTCAGGGAATTAAAAAAGGTTCTAATAGTTTATTTGCTTGGTTAGCGGAAATATGGGTTAAAAGATGGCCCACTGTGAGCAAGCAGGAAATGTCTAATCTCCCTTGGTTTAATGTAGAGGAAGGGATTCAAAGCCTTCATCCCAAAGGAGATTGGGATGCTAGAGTGGATTAGTCACTTTACTCATCCCAGCTGGGAGGGTCCAGAAAATTTATGAGGGCAGCACCTGAATCTTTGAGGAGGCCTGTAATTGCTCTTCTCTGCATGCCAGATCTAACATAGAAACAAGAGTCATTCAACTACAAAATTTAAATACTACAGGAATAATTGGGTCCCAAGGTGGCAGGGACCAAATGGTAACACTCAACTGTCAGAGGCAAGGTGGGTGGAGCTACTGTAATGGACAGCAGAGGCAAAGTAGCAATCAGAATAGTCTGACTCAAATAATCATGGTGTTCCTAAAAGTGAAATTGATAAAAAGCCTATTGCATTCCTACTTAATTTATAGAAGGAGAAAACTTCCAGGTCGAATGGGCAAAAGACTAATTTATTTTATAAAACAGAGAATGACTACCCCTCAATCAATTGCCAGACTTGAGCCAGTTTACCTGAATGAAGGGGAGGCCAAGTCCCCTTGATGAAGGATCCCACTATACTACTGACAATTTATACTGTTAATATTTCTCCCATCCTTCCCCAAGAAGATATTCAGCATTTTACCAGGGTAATTGTGGACTGGGGAAAGGGAAATGATCAGATATTTGGGGGACTACTGGACACTGGCTCTAAGCTAACATTGATACCAACAGACTCAAAGTGTCATGTGGTCCTCCAGTTAAAGAAAGGGCTTATGGAGGTCAGGTAATTAATGGAGTAAATGTTAGCTCAGATTCAACTTACAGTGGGTCCAGTGGTTCCCCAGGACTCATCCTGTGGTCATGTCCCCAGTGCCAGAATGCATAATTGGCACAGATATACTTAGCAGGGGGCAAAACCCCACTTTGGCCCCCTGACTGGTAAAGTAAGGGCTACTATTGTGGGAAAGGCCAAATGACTTATTACTTCAAAATGACTGAGTGTTGATTGCCAGAAGTGGCCCCATGGTAGGCTTGGTGCATTATGAAATAGTCAAGTGACAAATGATCAGAGAATCTCAGAACTAGAACTTTCAAGACCAAATAGCCCAATGCTGAAAAACACCTAATCAACCACAAGAACGGACTGTCTTCTCTTCCTTCCATCCTCCAGGAAGTGGTCCCTGGGTTCTCCATTACTGTCATGTTTTATCACCCTGATGGTAAGGAAGGATGATAAAATCAACTCTCCTTAATTTGATTTAAGTTGACTTCTTCTAATAGAAATGGAACATGTATCAATATTCAAACTTTTAGAAAAATAATACTAAGAAGAGTTTTCTTAAAATAAAATCAACTCTCCTTAAGTTGATTTAAGTTGACTTCTTCTAATAGAAATGGAACATGTATCAATATTCAAACTTTTAGAAAAATAATACTAAGAAGAGTTTTCTAGAGAAGGGGGAGAAGTGTGGAAAGGAATAGGGAAAAAGTAAAAGAATATAAAATCAATTTAAATAACTGCCTTATAAAAGGGAAGAAGATTAAATTTGTACATCAAAAAATAAGATATGTGATGAAGTCTGTTGGTATTATGTGCCCTCTGGTATGAAGCAGAGAGAATGGCACATAACCTCTGGGATATTCTCAAAACTTTAACTCCAGTCCAACCATGACAAAAGCATCAGACAGATACACAAGGTACACTCTATAAAATACCTAGCTAGTACTCTTCAAAAATATGAAGATCATGAAAAACCAGGGAAGACCAAGACCAGGTCACAGAATAGAGCAGACTAAGGAGACACAATGACTAAATATAACAAAGGATCACGGATGGGATCAGGAACAGGAAAAGGACTTTAGAGGAAAGCTGGTGAAATACGAATGAAGTCTGGAATGTAGTCACTAGTAATGTACAAATGATAACTTCTTAGTTTAGACTAATGTCCCCAGTGAGATGCAAATAACATGGGAAAGAGAGTGGAAAAGAATTCTCTGTATGCCTTCACAACTCTTCTGCAGAGCTAAATTTATTCAAATGTTACAGTCTATCTTTTAAAAACAGAGATTATTTGATCATTAAAGAAATTTTATTCATATAAGAAAAAGTTACTATGCTTCTATTAATATCAATCTATTGTATGGAATCTATTGAAAAATGGTTGTTTATCAGGTTTTAAATAACCCCCTGGAAATTGTTTGCTAAAACTTAGTTTCCTCTGTTCGCAAGTGAGGTAATGTGACACAGACAAAAGAACATTTCACTGTGGAACTTTGTTGCCACAGTCAAAAAAATTGGAGGAGTTGTACCAGATTTACTTTTAATTGCCTAACAGCTGTAAAATGTTATGATTCACTTGAACAAATCATAGCATGAGTGTAAAAAACAAAAATCTTTTCAAATTAATTTCAGAATATCATTTTTCTGGCTGAGGCAAGAGGAACCGAGGTGCAGCTGAACTGTTGATATGCTATTGTTTCTTCACCTTATCTAAAAAGTAACAATAAGGGAGGGTGCTCTGGAAACTTGGCAGGGGAGTCTGGAAATGCTGGGATGGTGATTTTGGGAGGCAAATCTATGAAACAGCAATGGCTTTTAAAGCCAAAAGGAATGGGGGAAATATATTCATGCAGAGAATGGCCTAAGGCGAGAGCTATAAAGACAAGCTATGCAAAAGGATGAGACATCTGGTCATGCACTGTCTGCTCCTGACAGTTAAGAAGCCAGGGCAGAGGCAAACCCAGCTCAGGGAATTCTCTGGGACTCTGGTGGGATAAAGTTCAATGCATCATGAAAGAAAGGCTGGGGCTTTAAGATAACAGAGAACCCTGAGTTCCCAATAGGAAAAAACCCTCTTTTTCCAATGATGAGTGTAGTAAGATAAATGGTTTAGTCTAAAACGGGAGGTAGAAAATGAGAGTAAACTAGCAAGGATAATGACCTCAAAGACAGAAAAAGCCAGCCTTTCACCAGAAGGATGGAGTGTCTGAAAAAGTGATTCATGCTCTGAACCAGTGCCCAGTGAGTAACATGAGACAAAGTATCTGCATATAATTACCTTGTGGGTACAGAGCTGTTACCCCAGGTTCCCTTAGATACTCTAAAATAATCTTTGCAAATTTAAAACAATCCACCTCACTGTGGATTGAAAGAGGAAAAGAGGAAAGGCAGTCATGAAGTGTAAATGTTAATCTTTGAAAGATTCATTCTTCCTTGGGGACCTACAGAGGAGCAAGGCTGCCCAGGCTCATGCCTGTGAAGTGTGAGCCCTCCTGGGAACCAAGTTTTATCACATGATCCCAGAAAAAGTTTGAGTGTCTCATCCAAAAGCACCTAATGGCTATTTTGGGGGATACAGACTATGGGCAAATCACTATGCCTGGACAACACAAAAAGAAGAAAATAAAATCCTGCTCTTGAAGAAGCAATAATGTAAGCGTTGAGTCAAATATGTTTAATAGAAATGCATTATGCCTTTCTATCATAAGGTTAACTACCATTTGTATAATGACTTAAAACACTTTTACATTTATTCTCCGGAAATACGTCAGGGCTCACAAAACTTTTCGTGGTAGTCATCATTCTTGTTATTAGCCACATCTACTCCCACTAGCCAATGACAGACCTCCGCTGAGGCTCAAAGCAGGTAGGTGACCTACTTAAGATAACACAGCCAGTAAGTAGTACAGTCAAAAACGATGAGTTCACGTCCTTTGTAGGGACATGGATGAACCTGGAAACCATCATTCTCAGCAAACTGACACAAGAGCAGAAAATCAAACACCGTATATTCTCACTCATAGGCGGGTGTTGAACAATGAGAACACATGGACACAGGGAGGGGAGCACTACACACTGGGGTCCGTTGGGGGGAAATGGGGGAGGGGCGGGGGGTGGGGAGGTGGGAAGAGATAGCATGGGGAGAAATGACAGATACAGGTGAGGGGACGGAAGGCAGCAAACCACACTGCCATGTGTGTACCTATGCAACAATCTTGCATGTTCATCACATGTACCCCAAAACCTAAAATGCAATAAAAATAAATAAATAAAAATAAAAATAAATTTAAAAAAACCCTGAACATCATGCATTTTCCTGCTACAAATACAGATTTGTTGTCCCTGTTTGCTTTTAGAACTTTTCTCTTCAGTGCCGTACAGTTCACCAAAGAGTGTCTAGTGGTGGATGTGGTTGTATTTACCATCACTACTCCGAACTCAATGTGCCTCTTCCACCTGGTAAAGAGTGTTTTCCTTCAGTTTAGTAAATTCTCACCCACATTCCTTCACATAGTGCCTCTATTCCAGTCTCCCTAGCCTTTCCTTCTAGAATTCAGCGAGACACTGCGGGAACTTCTCAGCCCATCCTCCAAGCTTTTCATGACTCGTCCAAATTTTCCTTCTTTGTATCTCTCTGTGCTGCATTCTGGGTGGTTTCCTCAGATCTCTCCTCCAGAGCACTAATTCTCTCTTCATCTTTACACAATGTACTATTTCATACTTTTCAGAATCTACCTTTATTCATACTATCTGTCCTTCCATTAGGGTTTCTCTACCCTCTTATCTTTGAATCATTTCACACACACTTCCTGCATTGTCTCTGGCAGATTGTTCCTGAATATTAGTAGCCTACATGTCACCTTCACAGTAGCTTCATTCTAAGTCCATCCTCAGTGGAAACTGTTTACTGCAAGAAGACCTCACTTGCCCAGGGTTAGGGAAGTATCCCTACTGAGTAGTTTTGCAGGTGTTTCCAGTGGGTAGTTTGTCTTCCACAGTCTGTCTTATGCAAATTTCGCTACTTGGGGAGAAGTCTAGCTCTCTTATAAAAGTGGCCAATATAACTCAACGTTTTACATTTTTTTGTGTGTGCATGTTGGTTTCTCTGCAAGGATCTGAGTCTACGGAAAATGAAATAAATAAAATATTCCCATGAGAGATATTGTATATAAAATGCCTATCACAGAGCATAAAAACAGTCAACATTAATCCAATGCTAACTGTTTTTCCCTTTTCCATTCAGTCAGCGGCAATCTTGATTTGGGCTTGTGGCTCTGAAGAATCCCTCCATCTCTCTCCAGTTTTTAATCCTTTATAAAGGCTGTTTTTCACCATTATGAGAATGAATGCTTATATACTGTTCAAAATAAATGCCATTTTAAAAGTATTTTTTGTATTATAAGTATGTACAAATTATGAAATTGATTTGGACAAGCTTTTAATGATGAGTTTTAGCTTTCTGTGATTCTCTAAAGATTCCATTAACCATTCTTTTGTAGGAGTTGAGTTATCATCAATCTCTTACTAGGTTCAATTTCTCATTTGAGGAAATTATCGAGCTATTTCTAAAATTATACTAGGAGTTGTAAGACAAATTGTCAGTTATTACACACCATCAAAACTGCTACTTTAAAAAGTAAGCTAACACATCATTGCCACACTCCTGAAGAGTTTACAAAGATAAATTTAAAAGATAACAATGAAACACTATAACATTTATAATACAGCTGTCAGATAAGCATATAAATATTGTTCAGCTGCATTTACTGGCTCGAAAAGTAGCCTTTCACAGTTAATTACTGAAATTTCCTTCTAACAGATAGATCATTGTCCAGCAAAACAAAAATTAACACTATTCTTTCATATAAATCCCTTAATATGTAAAAGAAAAACAATGGAAAGATTGTTAAATTTTCAGTGAACATATTTATATCTGAAAGTTTCACATTGAATAAAGTTTTGACATTACTTACTTTGAGACACAAAAATAATCTGCCCTCTTAGCTCAGACATTAAAAAAAAATATGTATTTCTTACCTCTGAACTTCTTGGGAGGGTTGGCAAGGTCCCCGGCCTCTGGGTGCACCACACATCTGTCATCCACTAACCTAGAAGGAAAAGCATGTTTACATTGTTAACATCCTTCTCATATTCATAAATCATAGACTGTATGTGGATATTGCATAAATATTTACCAAAAGTTTTAATACCATTCTTTATTAAGTAACTTTTTAACAATCACAGGTCTGTAAAAAGATTTGGTTGTAAAGATATAAAGCCAGGTTTATGAAACTGAAACATAGGAAACATTATTAAGTGGTAGGAAACTAGTTAGATATCTCATGACATGAAACACAGTAGAGCTGTTTAAAGCTACATTAAACAAAATGCACTGGCCTGCAAAATGTTTATAGTATGCCAGTGAATGTAGTGGTAATCCATCAATAAGATACATATATGCTTAAACACATACACAGACACACACACACTTCTACACATGCATTTAGGAATGGAACACAGACAGCAAAATATTAACAGTGGTCAGATTACCCATAGTTTTTATTTTCCTGTCTTTTTTCTTTTTCCTGTGTGTATGTATGTTTTAAAGGGAATGTGTAAGCTCATGAGATCAGGCTTCTGGAGTGTCCATAAAGTAGGAAGTTATACTACCTATCCTGCATTCAATCTCTGGCTTGGCCACTTCCTAGCTAGGTGACTTCATGTCTCTTTCTTTATACCTAAACAAAACAATAAAGATAAAAATACCTACCTACCTCACTGCATTGTTAGGAAGATTAAATGACTTGATTTTTTTTGTTGTTTTTTTGAGACAATAGTTTTGCTCTTGTCGCCCAGGTTGGAGTACAGTGGCACAATCTTGGCTCACTACAACCTCTGCCTCTTGGATTCAAGTGTGATTATCCTGCCTCAGCCTCCCAAATAGATGAAATTACAGGTGCTCACCACCATGCCCAGCTATTTTTTGTGTTTTTAACAGAGACAGGGTTTCACCATGTTGGCCAGGCTGGTCTTAAACTCCTGACCTCAGGTGATCCACCCACCTTGGCCTCCCAAAGTGCTGGGATTACAGGTGTGAGCCATTGCACCCAGCCATGACTTGATATTTTTAAAGTACCTGGTCCAAATTCTGGCAGTTTCCATTTAATGGACAAATAAAATCAAGAATCTTCTGTGTCTTCACATATTCTCTGCTTCTAGAAGAGTGCCTGACACACAAGTGCTCAATAAATCTAAGTCAAATGAATATAGTGTCTTTGTAGTTACAACAATATGTTTAATCTTTCTTAAAATATTTATGAGGAGCCAATTTGTAGGGCAATTTCAAGATAGAGAAGCTGAATCTCTGAACTGAGAGCCAGGAGACATGAATCTCTTGTTCAAAGAGAAAGATCTCTTTGAATACCAGACTCACTAACTTACTTCTCCACTGGTTACATGGTGGGAATACCCAGGAATTTTTCCAGAATATTGTGAGAATGTATGTGAATTACTCACACGTATTTATTTGAATTCATTTAAAGGGAGACTCCCAAACTGCAATCTTGCAATTAAAAAAAAAAAAAAAAAAAAAGGAAAAGCATTAACCAGATTCACTAGCATGCATCAACTCCAGCACAGGAGTTGAACTAGGATGGTTATCCTAATCAAAATAAAACTTTTGGTTCTTCATTTATCTAGTTACTGGAAGCAGACACTTCCTAAATCAACAGATTTTTCTGTGGGATTCAATTTCTGCAAAACAAAATGCTGATTTGGTCAAGGAGTACAGTTTCTACTTCGATTTGTTTTAATATATCCTTCATTCACACTGGTTTACTAAAATGTGGTTTTACAAGAGCTGCCAGGCATGCAAGAAATTCCTTTTTAGAGTCTCTAAAAACTGATTTATTAGAAACAGGAAGTCACATTGGCTCAAGAGAAAGTAAACCCAGACTTCTACAATGTCCAACTGTAACACTGAATCTGAAAGCCTCCAATAGTTGTGAGAATATTACAACATAAGATGTAACTAAAAGTGCTGTGAGGGAAAGGTCAGCTTTTCTAATTGATCAAGACATGTTAAGAACTCGAATACAATGATTAAAAAAAAATCATAGTCTTATTTAGAGCACATACAAATTACATCATGTAAAAATTAAAAATGACACTGACATTCTATTCATTTCTTGTACGTGTACGTTCCCACAAAAATACAGACGCCTATGACCCTTAGTTCTAAAAATGTCCTATTCCTTATACAAATATGTCTGTGAAAATCACAAAGGCAGTCCTTATACAAAAATGTCTGTGAAAATCACAAATTTAATCCTGAAGACTTAAAGACTTGGGACTGAATTTGAAGAGAATGGAAGGAAAAAAAAGGATAGGAGGAGGAGGAAGATGCAAGGAGTATGAATCTGTTATAAGACATATATGATCATTGGCATTAAAAGTCAAACAGGATTTTAATGGTAGTTGGAATACTGTTTGACTTTTAACGCCAAAATCCTGGAACAACTTCTACAATATCTCCAACCGCCTCTTGTTGAATAGTTCCAAGGCCAATGTATTTACCATTTACCATCATTCTGACAGCATATTAGAAATGTGTTTATATGGAGGTGAAATAATATCTTCCCTTTCCCAGTACTTATCACATTTTCTTATATCTACTTGCCTAATTGTCTTGACTGTCAGAATAAATTTTAAGCTCATGAAGTCAGAAATCCATCTTGTTTATCATTATATCCTTGGCATCTACTAGAATGAGGTGCAATAGATGCTAAATAAATATTTCTTAAATAAATAAATGAGTCAATGAATAAATGATATTGGCTTTCTAATTAACTCTTCCTCTTTGTTCCCAGTTCCTTCTTCCGGGACTATACAGATTAAGTTTTCTTTTTCTGAGATGAACAAGCTGATTTCTCTCCAGTGCTTCTTCATGTAGATATTTACCAGGAGTTTAGCATCCTTCATGCACCCAAGTGCCAGCATCCCCTCACCTGTGATCCTAGAGACTATCCACGAGTCTAGATGAGTCCCAATGAGGGCAGTGTACAGAGGACTATTACCTCCTTCTTTCTGATACTAAACTTACAGAAATGCATCCTACAATTTTAGTAGCTCCTGTGGCAGTCAAGTTTCCCCTCTGACTTTTATTGGGTTTATAGCAAACAATAATTCCAAGTCCTTTTCATGTGTACCACTGATAAACTGGTGGGTTCTCCCACCCACCAGTAGGGCAGTTAACTTTCATAACCTAAGGACCAGAATTAACAACCAAATAAGGATAAATATAAAGACTGACCTTTGGTCTATGAGAAGAAATTGTCTGAAAAACATGCATCTATTCTATCCCTAGTTAATTCACTTAGACCATATCATGATTTTGCCCATTTTAACCACTCATGATCAGTGTTTCTCAAATTTGGCTGAATCATTTGGGGAGTTTAAAATAAAGTAAATAAATAAATAAATAAATAAAGCTTTCCTTTGTCCAGACCTATAGAATAAAACTTTCTGAGGACAAGGATTGTGTGTTTTAAAAAGCCCTCTAACCTTCCTTAAATGTATTAGTGGTATCTGCTCTGCATTCCCACAATACTCTAGGCTATCCTTTACCAATAGACTGTATCACGGCCCATTACAATTTTATAATTTCATACAAATATATGCAACATGATTATAAGCTCAAAGAGAGCCCATTTCTGTCTTGCTCACCATTATAGGGCCATCTTTAAGCATTATGCTCAAAATAGAGATGATGCTAAATAATTATTAATTGATGAATGATTGAAGTGACATTTAAAATCAGTAATGCTATTTTTGATAGTTAACATAAACGTTAAAATAACTAGAAGCAATAAACAGTTGACTAATAGGAGATGGAAGACAGATTTGGAAGTATTCCCCATGTACATAATGTCCTAGAAAATTATCAAAAATGTCATATTCTGAAAAAGGCCAAGAAAACCTGCTCTAAAAAATAAATACTAAACTTACAGAATAAATAAATACTAAGCTTGCAGAAATGCATCCTGCAATTTTAGTAGCTCCTATGGCAGTCAAAGTTCCCCTCTGACTTTTATTGGGTTTACAGTAAACAATAATTCCAGGTCCTTTTCATGTGTACCACTGATAAGCCAGGTTCTCCCACCCACCAGTAGGGCAGTTAACTTTTATAACCTAAGGACCAGAATTTACAACCAAATAGGGATAAATATAAAGATGGACCTTTGGTCTATTTTATCTTTGTTAAAAATAAAGTATATTATTATTTATTTTCACAAATGTCAACAGTCAAAAAATGCATTGTTTTCTTATGCATTTTCTAGGTTTTTGTTGTTTAAGACACTCTACTGCTGTCCATGTGCAGAAACATAACTGAACTCCATCCTTCCTACCTGGCGTCAGTCTACAGAAATTAACTGAAATCCATCCTTTGATCATGTCTTCAAGTTTTATTTTTTCATTAAAGCTATATTTCCCCAGTGGGAGATTCTTCTAAGGATTCCAATTGTAATTTTAAATTAACCTCTAGTTTGCAAGATGATTCATAAGTATGTCATATACATTAGTTTTATCTTTCCAATCAAATAGTAACTATGATCTGTCAATCACTGATTGCATGTGGAGTACTGCTCTCTGTATTTATAAATATGATCACTAATTTCCAAACTATTTTGCAAGACATTTTTCTCTGGCAGATTACAGAGCTCAAATGATATGATGGAGATGACAGCTCAAGAGCAAAGCCAAAATTAGAATTCAGATCTACAAGACCAAAGACTTGGCTCCCTTCTTCTGTTCCACTAGGCTGAACTTGTATTCTCTTACATATGCTACATACTCTGCTCTGCAAGTATACATGCATGGTACAATAATAGAGATGTAGCAGATACTCCAATTTTTTTTTACGGAAATGCTAATTGACTTTCATCGATGTCTATTCCAGCTTTAACATCTCATTATTCTGTAATTCCATTTTTATAGTATCTAAAATTAGAAAGCAGTATTGTACACCAAAGTATTTCACAAACACCATTAATTTCCATAATGCCTTCCTGATTTCTGCTATACCTAGAAACTCAACACCAAAACATATTAAGGTAAGGAAAGGATGAATTATTAAATGACGTTAGGATAATTAGTTGTCTTTTGGGGGAAAAAAACGACAAAATCCCTCCTTCACATAAAAAATCATCACATGAATTAAAGTCTCAAATGTGATAAGCAAAACAATAAAACTTTTAGAATATATGGGTGACGATACTCATGAACAAGAGAGTAGAAAAAAATTATTTAAGCCAGACTAAAAAATAAGGACAAAATGTAAAAGACCAATAAGTTTATCGACATTAAAAGTAAGGACTTCCATCCACCCAAGGACAACATAAAGAGACAGAAGAGTCACAAGGCCACTGCTATGCTTGTGCATTTTTGTACAAGCATATTATAAAAAAAGGTGGTAGCATCCAGCAACGGTGGCTCAGGCCTGTAATCCCAACACTCTGGGAGGCCGAGGTGGGCAAATCACCTGAGGTCAGGAGCTCAAGACTAGCCTGGTCAACATGGTGAAACCGTGTCTCTACAAAAA
This sequence comes from Saimiri boliviensis, assembly GCF_048565385.1. NCBI lineage: Eukaryota > Metazoa > Chordata > Mammalia > Primates > Cebidae > Saimiri > Saimiri boliviensis. The sequence goes on from NC_133455.1 coordinate 88,650,960, forward strand.
ATACAAAAATTAGCAGGGCACGGTGGCACACACCTGTAATCCCAGCTCTTGGGAGGTTGAGACAGGAGAACTGCTTGCACCCAGGTGGCAGAGATTGCAGTAAGCCAAGATCATGCCACTGCACTCCAGCCTGGGTGACAGAGTGAGACTTTGTCTCAAAAAAATAATAAAATAAATAAGGATGGCAGCATACAAAATCAGTTCTGAAATGTGGTCTATGTTCCACTGTTGAAGCCACATACAGTGGCACAACTGCATCTGCCCAGAAGTCATGGTATGTTTCACAAGAGAACAGCCTGGGTAGCCAACAGAGGCCTTTTTCCTCAATCAAACAAGGAAGCCATAAATACTAATAGCATCCCCTTAACACACAAGTTACAAACTAGGAAAAGATATTTGCTACAAAGGCTTACTATCAGAAATGTATAAGGCATGTCTAAGAATCAATAAGAAAAAGACAAGCAAACAGAAAAAGGCAAAATAACTCATGAATAAGCCTGAAGAAACACTAATATCTTTTAAAATCTGATAAAATGTTTAATTTCATTTGTAATCAGAAAAAAATTCAAGCCAAATTAAAATCTTACTACACATCCAACAAATTGGCAAAAAATAAGGCAGGAAAAATATTAAATGTTATTAAGGTTTTGAATCAATGCAAATTTTCACTCACTGCCACAGGGAGTAGAAATTAGAGCAAGCAATTTGGAAAAAAAATGTGACATTTAAAAGTTGAACATGGGCATACCTTTCCATTCACCATTTATATTTATAGACATATATATGCTCTACAGAAATCTTACAGACTTATATCTGAAGACATATACAAACAAGAGTGTTCAAAGCAACACTGTTTATGATAGCAACAACTGAAAAAAACAAATTTTCATCAATAGTAACATGGATAAAGGAGTTACAAATAAATGAATTTCATACAATAGATAACTACAAAAAAAGAAAAATCTGTGCTGCATGCAATGACACTAAAAATCTCAAAAACATAAAGTTGAGCTTTAAAAAAAGCAAGTCCAAAAATAATGTTATATAATTCCATTATATAGATGCATATATAGGCAATACTAAACAGCATATATTTTAGGAATACACAAGGGGTAAAAATAAATTAATGTATAAAATATATGGCTATCAGATTTTTAAGTAGATTTCTTTCTTATTTTTTTTTTTTTTTTTTTTTTAAGACAGAGTTTCGCTCTTGTTACCCAGGCTGGAGTGCAATGGCACGATCTCGGCTCATCGCAACCTCCGCCCCCTGGGTTCAGGCAATTCTCCTGCCTCAGCCTCCTGAGTAGCTGGTATTACAGGCACGCACCACCATGCCCAGCTAATTTTTTGTATTTTTAGTAGAGACGGGGTTTCACCATGTTGACGAGGATGGTCTCGATCTCTTGACCTCGTGATCCACCCGCCTCAGCCTCCCAAAGTGCTGGGATTACAGGCGTGTTTAAGTAGATTTCTAAAAGAAAACAAATAATTCCTTTGTCTCCAGCCCCTCATTAGTCCAACAACTACAAAGAAAATGCCACATAACTGATAAAATGTTAGTTGTAGTCTTTTCCCTTACGAAGCCAGAAGTGGTATTTCCATCTGGAATACATTAAAAAATAAGCATATTATTTTCATGATGTTTGTTTACCATGTATATCTGATCTATTTACCACTAAGTGATATAGTTCATTAACAAAATGGCTCTGAAGTGCATTTAAATAAAATGAATTTGGGAAAAGAGAGAAGATGAGGCATCCACACTGGACATTACTAAAAGCTTTTAATAGAGAGGGGATTAAGATGGTGGCTGGGTTCATAAGCATCATGAAATTGTCTTTAGAAGAACTTTCAGAACTTTATCACAGATAACTTTATCCCTCAATGCTGGGATTTTCACTCTGCTTGACTATATGAATTTCTCCCTCAACTGCAATCTTCTGGCTTCTCACCTGAACTGTCCCTCCACCCCACAATCTACCACAGGCCCCCACAACCCTGGCACGTCATTCAATATAGGGTCCAGCCCTATAGGGTCCTGTGAGTCCCTCTCTACAGGTGTGGAGACAAGAAACTGTGAAAATAAAAACACAAGACACAGAGATAGAGAAAAGAGAGTTTGGGCCCAGGGGTCCACTGCCAACCAAAGTGTGGAGTCCGGCAGTGGCCCCAAGTGCCTAGAAACTGACTTTTATTGAGCACAAAGCAGGTAGCAGGGTAGATAGGGTAAGTTAATGGTAGTCAGTGATAGGGTCAGGTAAATTCCATGTCTTGGAGACAGGGGCTCAGGATTTACAAGAAGCCGAGGGGAGGAGAAAACCTAATGCGTCAGCACTTTTTTTCATACTTGTCAAGAATATCAAGGATATTAAAATTTATGTTACTATTACTAATTCTTATCTTGAAGAAAAAGAGGAACTAGGTGCTGAAGCAGAACATGAAAGTAGACATGGAGCATAACCGCTGAAGCACAGGATCACACAGAGACAATTAAGCCCCCAGATGTCTGTGGGCCTCCCTGACAGCTGCCAGGCCTACCACAAGAGCTTGGAAGAGCAGACTTTTCTCTTAACTCCCTCGAGGAAGGAGACATTTTGGCCATTTTGGACATCTCCTTCCCTAGCTGGCTGAACAGCAGGTGCTTTCACAGCACTGATGCTACCACAGAGCCGAGGTGCCCTCCAGCAGCCTTTATGTGGGCGTGACAGAGGTTTAGAGCATCTTGCCTTAAGGTCACCTCTTTCCCAATGCCACTTCAGTTCCATACTTCATGACCTGAGACTTATTAGAAAAATTAAAGAATATAAGATTGTATATACATACATTTTTATGATTACATGTGTATAGCTATGATATTTATGATTATATATAGGAATAACTATGTAACTATATCTCTAATTCTTTTCTAATTCAATATTTATATGAAAACAGACTGAGGCCTCAGACCCTTGCCTCAGCTCTTCAGGGTTCCCCCCTCCACAATTCAACTCCCTCCTTCACCTGCATTTAGAAGCAGCAGTAGAAGAGAAGAAAAACCCTGACTTTCTCATCCTTGACCAGCTGTGTTTATGCTAGTTACTGAATCTCATTGTACTGCACTTCTTTTTTTTTTTGAGACAGAGTTTCGCTCTTGTTACCCAGGCTGGAGTGCAATGGCGCAATCTCGGCTCACCGCAACCTCCGCCTCCTGGGTTCAGGTAATTCTCCTGCCTCAGCCTCCTGAGAAGCTGGGATTACAGGCACGTGCCACCAAGCCCAGCTAATGTTTTGTATTTTTAGTAGTGACGGGGTTTCACCATGTTGACCAGGATGGTCTCGATCTCTTGACCTCGTGTATTGCACTTCTTAAATGGGGCAGTTCCCACAAGTTCCTCGTATTTCTGTGGTTTTTTGTTTGTTTGCTTCTGTTTTGTGACTAGAGTTGGCTTATCATCTTTCACTAGTGCTCTCTGACATGTATCATAATTTATACACTGTAGTTTGAAAGTTTAAGTGTTTAGCATCTATTTTTTAGAAGCTTACAAATTATTTTATCATTACAAGCTAAATACTAGTACTAAGTGGTTTTCTTCCATTCATTGACTATAGTCTTAGAATACATTATTTTTAAAATGTAATATCTTGCCATTTAGTAATAGGTACATTTTTTAACTTAGCTAACACGCAAGTTGCCCAAATAAATCAATCCCAAAGATGTTAATTCATGTTTGCATGGTAATGAATTTGTCTCGTAATGCAGAATAACTTAACAACAAATACAAGGTTCTACAAATGTCTAGTTTCCTACCATATATCTGACAGGTCCTATAGATACTCCTGTACAAGGCCATAAATAATTCAAATCATGCAAAGAAGGAAGTAATTTCATTGCAAAACTTTCTGCCAAAATGTTTTCTAACTTATAAATGCAAAACAGATGAAACATACCACATTCATTCATGGCTACATTCAAATTTTGCCTATCTATGATGACAAGAAGAGTTAAGGGCATATTTGTTTGCCATTTGAAATGTGTAATTTATTTTTTTAACTAATAAAATCTTTTTTAACTTTTTGTTTAAAACACTGTTAGTTCTTTCGTTTTACAAAGTCTAAAACCTTTTTTTAAGCTATTAACTTTCTTTTTTTTTTAATTGTACTTTAGGTTCTGGGGTACATGTGCAGATCATGCAGGACTGTTGCATACGTGCATACATGGCAAGTTTTTAATGGTTTGCAAATTTAAACAAATAAATTTAGCATTATCTCCTCTTTTTAGACCTGTCTAATTTCAATAATATCCTTGACTAACACATATTTTGGCTTAAACATTAAAAGTGTGTTTAATCCCATATATAAGTTTTTCAATCATGCATAGGTTTGTTGCTGCCAATATTTCTAAAACTGGCTTTACTCAAAGTTAGAATTCTGCTTGCTCTTAGGTATTCAAAATGTTCCCACTTATTTTTCCATGAAAGACATAATTAACCTACGTCCACATACAAATTATAACATAAACATTAACTTTGAAGTACTACTAAAAGTACTGAATGAATCCATATATTTAAATTTTTCTGATGAATGCTATCACCCTGATCAAATGATTGAATATAACTACTATCTTTTCAAAATATGGTTATCACATGACTATAAAGAGAATGCTGTTTCTGCCATATTAATCTTTTTATAAGTCACTTCAAGAAGCCATCATCTTGTGAAGCAATTATCTTCAGAGTATGGGTACTAATAAAACTAATGGGGAAAACAACTAAAAGAATTAGACATAGCCTTTCAAAGAGAAACATATCCATCTGACAATGATTTCACGAGGATTTGCCCATATATTTTGAAAGGTTAAAGTCCTAATCCAGCCAAAGAAAAATAATCTTAACTTTTTCTTCTGGGCTTCTCTTTCTCCATCTAATAACTTCCTTTTTTTATCCTCTTGACCCTGCCTCCTCAACCTCTTTGAACCCAGTGTTATTAAAAGTCAGTTTGTGGAGCATTGTGTCCTAGCTTGTCCATTACAGTTCTCAAGAAAGTCAAAGCATCGGCAAAGTACCTTTCTCAGAATATGAACAGGCATCTCTACCTGTTGAGGTCAATTATTTAGTAGTGGCTGAGCTGACCTTAACTACTACCAGCTCTCAATCACCTTCAAAGAGCCAGATAATCACTGGTGCTGGTAAAAGTGACTCGCTAGGCAAGTTCAGGTTCAGATCTTTACAACTACCACACTGTCATTTCTACCTGAGTTCTCACCACCTTGCTGACACCAATTTGCAGGTGTTCTCAGGCAAAAGGCCATAAAAATCAGAAACCCACCTCATCCCACTCTCTTTTTCCTAGTACATACACCTCCACCACCCCAGGTTTCTGTCTGCTTTTGGTCACTCTCCAGTGCCTACACATAGTTGTCTTTTATATTTTGTCCAGAATTTATAGTTGTGATCAAGAAAAAACTTTCCATTCAGAAAAAAAAAATCAAAAAAATTTTATAGTTGATACACTGCAGATTAAATTCAAAGAAATATGAACTCAAATATTTTTTAAATTACTAAGACAAGGAAACAAGTTACTATGCATGAGTCACCAAAAACAACAAATATTGTAATTATCAACTAAAAATATAAAATAACTATGATGAAATATTTAAAGAAATAAAAGATAAATTTTATAAAAAGGGCAAAGAGGAAGAACTCATCAAAAACAGTCAAGAGAGCTTGGCATGGTGGTACACCCCTGTAGACCCAGATACTTGGGAAGCTAAGGCAGGGGAACTGCTTGAGCCTAGGCAACATAGCAAGACCCCATCACTTTAAAAATTATGGCCAGATAGATTTAGTAAAGAATTCCTAGGAATGAAAAATAATTATTGAATAAGTAGGTGGATTTAAGACAGTAAACCAGACACAGCTAATTAATATCTTCAAAGGAAAGTTTTAATAATTAATTGGAATGAAGCAGAAGACAACAAGGATAGAGAAAAACATGAAAGAAGGTTTAGATACATAAAGGGTAGAATGAGAACATTATCAGGCATATATAGTTAGCATCCTGAAAAAAGAGACTGAAGAGAACGAAAGCGAGGCAATATTTGAAGAGATAATGGCTGAGAATGTTCACAGCTAATGAAATACATGAATCCACAGATAGAGAAAATACAACATACTCCTTGAAATACATACATTTTAAAACACTAGACACATTGAAAAAAACTACAGGACAGCAAAGACAGGAAAGGTCTTTAAAACAGCACAGGAGAAACAAATACATGTGAAGCAACTTGATGAACAGTAAACTTCTCAGAATCCATAATCCAAGCCAGAAGAGAATCATTTCTTCAAATTCTAATACAAAATTTAGCTATCAAGCTAAAACTGTGGCCCCAGAAAAATCTCACTTTTAAGAATAATATAATAAAATATAAAACTATTTTATAGGGGATACTGGGAAGATGGCCGCCTAAGAACAGCTCAGGACTTCAGCTCCCAGTGAAAGTGCAGAGGGTGAGTGGACACCGCATTTTCAGACGAACTCTTATTGCCCACAGACCAGGAGATACCCAGGCAGAGGGGTCGCCAGCGTCGCAGTCCCAGCCAGTGCGGCTGTTTTGGCCCCCGCGGGGCTGATTCCACCCACGCGGCTGCTGTGACCACTCCCTGTTGCTGTGGTTCTCCGTACAAAAGCCACTGGTCTGGGAGCCCTCTTAGCTGGCGAGCAGAGCCCTTAGACGGCAGAGTTGCCCATTCAGCTGAAATAGCGAGTCAGGCCAGGAGATTCCTAGGCAAAAAATCCGCCAGGAGCCGGCGCCGCAGTTCGAGCCGACTCCGTGAGTCACAGCACGGGAGATCCCGGCGCCTTTTCAACAAGCGACCGGAACGCGGGGTCGTTCAACTTAAAAGAAAAGACTCTGAGTCAGGGAGCCAGGTGATCAAGCTCCGTTGGTCCCACCCCTCCACCCCCAACAACAACGAAAACAAAAACAGTAATTGGAAACCCTCTGGGTTGAGCCCTTCAAACCAAGCACAGCTGAACCCGGGACGGTCTGGCTCGGTGGGGGAGGGGCTTCCGCCATTACTGAGACTCTCCACCACTACGGAGGCAGGCTGCCGTTGCCGAGGCAACCTGCCACAACAGAGACAGTCCCCCATAACAGAGGCGGGGCCACCATTGCCGAGACAGTTCTAACTACGCCCATATAAAAAGGACTACAGGGAAGAGCTCAGGGCAGCTGGGGGGAGCCCACAGCAGCTCAGCAAAGCCCCTGCGGGCAGGCAGTGGCTAGGCATGCTGCTAGCTGGGTGGGTCAGACCTGAAAGAAAAATCAAAAAAGGCAGTAGTGCAACAGAAACTCATAAAGCTCCAACTCCCTGGGACAGAGACAGACAACAGGTGGATAAACCCACAAAAATGGGAAGAAACCAGCGCAAAAAGGATGAAAACTCCCGAAACCAGAACACCTCTCCTCCTAAAAGGGATCACAACTCCTCACCAGCAAGGGAACCAGACCAGATGGAGAAGGAGGGTGATGAAATGACAGAATCAGACTTAAGAAGGTGGGTAGTAAGAAACTACAGTGAGCTAAAAGAACATGTTTAACCGAACGCAAAGAAAATAGGAACCTTGAAAAAAGATTGGACGAACTGCTAACGAGAATGGACAGCATAGAGAGGAGTATAAGTGAATTGATGGAGCTGAAAAACGCAACACGAGAACTTCGTGAAGCATGCACAAGCTTCAACAGTCGAATTGACCAAGCAGAAGAAAGGATATCAGAGGTCGAAGATCAACTCAATGGAATAAAAAGAGAAAGCAAGAACAGAGAAAAAAGCGCAAAAAGGAATGAACAAAATCTTCAAGAAATGTGGGACTATGTGAAAAGACCTAATCTACGTCTGATAGGTGTACCTGAATGTGATGAAGAGAATGAATCCAAGCTGGAAAATATTCTTCAGGATATTATCCAGGAAAGGTTCCCCAACCTAGCAAGGCAGACCAATATTCAAATCCAGGAAATACAGAGAACACCACAAAGATATTCCTCAAGAAGAGCAACCCCAAGGCACATAATCGTCAGATTCACCAGGGTTGAAATGAAAGAGAAAATGCTAAGGGCAGCCAGAGAGAAAGGTCGGGTTACCCACAAAGGGAAGCCCATTAGACTCACAGCAGATCTCTCAGCAGAAACCCTACAAGCCAGAAGAGATTGGGGGCCAATATTCAACATCCTTAAAGAAAAGAACTTTCAACCCAGAATCTCCTATCCAGCCAAACTAAGCTTCATAAGTGAAGGAAAAATAAAATCCTTTGTGAACAAGCAAGCACTCAGAGATTTCATCACCACCAAACCTGCTCTACAAGAACTCCTGAAAGAGGCTCTACACATATAAAGGAACAACCAGTACCAGCCACTCCAAAAACACACCAAATGGTAAAAGAGCATCAACACAATCAAGAATCTGCATCAACTAACCAACAAAACAGCCAGGTAGCATCAAAATGACAGCATCAAATTCACACATAACAATACTATCCCTAAATGTCAATGGACTAAATGCCCCAATCAAAAGACACAGACTGGCAAATTGGATAAAAAGCCAAAACCCATCAGTGTGCTGTATCCAGGAAACCCATCTTACATGCAAGGATACACAAAGGCTCAAAATAAAGGGATGGAGGAAGATCTACCAAGCAAATGCAGAGCAAAAAAAAGCAGGAGTTGCAATTCTCATCTCTGATAAAATAGACTTTAAAGCAACAAAGATCAAAAGAGACAAAGAAGGACATTACATAATGGTAAAAGGATCACTGCAACAAGAAGAGCTAATGATCCTAAATATATACGCACCCAATACAGGAGCACCCAGATACATAAGGCAAGTTCTTAATGACTTACAAAGAGACTTAGACTCCCACACAATAATAGTGGGAGACTTTAACACCCCATTGTCAATATTAGACAGATCAACCAGACAGAAAATCAACAAGGATATCCAGGACCTGAATACAGACCTGGAACAAGCAAACCTAATAGACATTTACAGAACTCTCCACCCCAAATCCACAGAATATACATTCTTCTCAGCACCACATCACACCTACTCTAAAATTGACCACATAATTGGCAATAAATCACTCCTCAGCAAATGCAAAAGAACAGAAATCATAACAAACAGTCTCTCAGACCACAGTGCAATTGAGTTAGAACTGAGAATGCAGAAACTAACTCAGAACCGCACAGCTTCATGAAAACTGAACAACTTGCTCTTGAATGTTGACTGGATAAACAATGAAATGAAGGCAGAAATAAAGATGTTCTTCGAAACCAATGAGAACAAAGACACAACGTACCAGAATCTCTGGGACACATTTAAAGCAGTCTCTAGAGGAAAATATATAGCAATGAGTGCCCACATGAGAAGAAAGGAGAGATCTAAAATTGACACCCTATCATCAAAATTGAAAGAGCTAGAGGAGCAAGATCAAAAAAAACTCAAAACCTAGCAGAAGACAGGAAACAACTAAGATCAGAACAGAACTGAAGGAAATAGAGACACAAAAAACTCTTCAAAAAATCATTAATCCAGGAGCTGGTTTTTTGAAAAGATCAACAAAATAGACAGACCACTAGCCAGATTAATAAAAAAGAAAAGAAGGGAATAACCAAATTGATGCAATAAAAAACGATAAAGGGGATATCACCACAGATTCCACAGAAATCCAAACCATCATCAGAGATTATTACAAACAACTCTATGCACATAAACTAGTAAACCTGGAAGAAATGGATAAATTCCTGGACACCTGCATCCTCCCAAGCCTAAACCTGGAAGAAGCCGAAACCCTGAATAGACCAATAACATGGTCTGAAGTCGAGGCAGCAATAAAGAGCCTACCACCCAAAAAAAACCCAGGTCCAGATGGGTTCACAGCTGAATTCTACCAGACATACAAAGAGGAGCTGATACCATTCCTTCTGAAACTATTCCAGACAATCCAAAAAGAGGGAATCCTTCCCAAATCATTTTACGAGACAAACATCATCCTGATACCAAAACCTGGCAGAGACTCAACAAGAAAAGAAAATTTCAGGCCAATATCCATGATGAACATAGATGCAAAAATCTTCAATAAAATACTGGCAAACCGATTACAACAGCATATCAAAAAGCTCATCCACCATGATCAAGTAGGATTCATCCCGGGGATGCAAGGCTGGTTCAACATACGCAAGTCCGTAAACGTAATTCACCACATAAACAGAACCAAAGACAAAAACCACATGATTATCTCAATTGATGCAGAGAAGGCTTTCGACAAAATTCAACAACTCTTTATGCTAAAAACCCTCAATAAACTAGGTATTGACGGAACGTATCTCAAAACCATAAAAGCTATTTACGACAAACCAACAGCCAATATCATACTGAATGGGCAAAAACTGGAAGCATTCCCTTTGAAATCTGGCACTAGACAAGGATGCCCTCTCTCACCACTCCTATTCAATATAGTACTGGAAGTTCTAGCCAGAGCAATCAGGCAAGAAAAAGAAATAAAGGGTATCCAAATTGGAAAGGAGGAAATCAAATTGTCTCTATTTGCAGATGACATGATTGTATATCTGGAAGACCCCATCATCTCAGCCCAAAATCTCCTGAAACTGATAAACAACTTCAGCAAAGTCTCAGGATACAAAATCAACGTGCAAAAATCACAAGCATTCCTATACACCAGTAATAGACTTCAAGAGAGCCAAATCAAGAACGAACTGCCATTCACAATTGCTACAAAGAGAATAAAGTACCTAGGACTACAACTAACAAGGAACGTAAAGGACCACTTCAAGGAGAACTACAAGCCATTGCTCAATGAAATAAGAGAGGATACAAACAGATGGAGAAACATTCCATGTTCATGGTTAGGAAGAATCAACATCGTGAAAATGGCCATACTGCCCAAAGTAATTTACAGATTTAACGCTATTCCCATCAAGGCACCAATGACCTTCTTCACAGAACTGGAAAAAAACACTTTAAACTTCATATGGAACCAAAAGAGAGCCCGCATAGCCAAGTCAATTCTAAGCAAAAAGAACAAAGCAGGAGGCATCACACTACCGGACTTCAAACTATACTACAAGGCTACAGTAATCAAAACAGCATGGTACTGGTACCAAAACAGAGATATAGACCAATGGAACAGAACAGAGGCCTCAGAGGAAATACAACATACCCACAACCATCTGATCTTCGACAAACCTGACAAAAACAAGCAATGGGGAAAGGACTCCCTGTTTAATAAATGGTGTTGGGAAAACTGGCTAGCCATGTGCAGAAAGCAGAAACAGGACCCCTTCCTGACACCTTACACCAAAATTAACTCCAGATGGATTAAAGACTTAAACATCAGACCTAATACCATAAAAACCTTAGAAGAAAATCTAGGCAAAACCATTCAGGACATAGGTGTAGGCAAGGATTTCATGACCAAAACGCCAAAAGCAATGGCAACAAAAGCCAAAATAGACAAATGGGACCTAATCAAACTCCACAGCTTCTGCACGGCAAAAGAAACAGTCAGTAGAGTGAATCGGCAACCAACAGAATGGGAAAAAATTTTTGCAGCCTACCCATCTGACAAGGGGCTGATATCCAGAATTTACAAAGAACTAAAACAGATCTACAAGAAAAAAACAAACAAGCCCATTCAAAAATGGGTGAAGGATATGAACAGATACTTTACAAAAGAAGACATACAGGAGGCCAACAAACATATGAAAAAATGCTCATCATCACTGGTCATCAGAGAAATGCAAATCAAAACCACATTGAGATACCATCTCACACCAGTTAGAATGGCGATCATTAAAAAATCGGGAAACAACAGATGCTGGAGAGGATGTGGAGAAATAGGAACACTTATACACTGTTGGTGGGAGTGTAAATTAATTCAACCATTGTGGAAGACAAGTGTGGCGATTCCTCAAGGACCTAAAAATAGAAATCCCATTTGACCCAGCAATCCCATTACTGGGTATATATCCAAAGGATTATAAATCATTCTACTACAAGGACAGGTGCACACGAATGTTCATTGCAGCACTGTTTACAATAGCAAAGACCTGGAACCAACCCAAATGCCCAACGATGATAGACTGGATAGGGAAAATGTGGTACATATACACCATGGAATATTACGCAGCCATCAAAAACGATGAGTTCACGTCCTTTGTAGGGACATGGATGAACCTGGAAACCATCATTCTCAGCAAACTGACACAAGAGCAGAAAATCAAACACCATATATTCTCACTCATAGGCGGGTGTTGAACAATGAGAACACATGGACACAGGGAGGGGAGCACTACACACTGGGGTCCGTTGGGGGGAAATGGGGGAGGGGTGGGGGGTGGGGAGGTGGGAAGAGATAGCATGGGGAGAAATGACAGATACAGCTGAGGGGACGGAAGGCAGCAAACCACACTGCCATGTGTGTACCTATGCAACAATCTTGCATGTTCATCACATGTACCCCAAAACCTAAAATGCAATAAAAAAAGTATTTTATAAAGTAATAAAGTATTTTTACATAAACAAAAACAAAGAATTTACCACTAACAGACTTTCTCTTAAAAACCTTCTATGGGATATACTTCAGGCAGAAGAAAAATTATCTTAGTAGAAAAATTTGAGTTATAAGCAGAAATTGTGAGAAAAAAATGGTCAATATAAATTAATCTAAACAAACATTGTCAGTATAAAAGGATAATAATAACTAATACATGAGGTTTTAAAAGAACAGCATTAAAATACCATTAAATACCATTATAATACCAACAGCAGCATATAAGTAGAAAGGGGATGATCAGAGTTAACTAGTTCTATGGTTCTGAATTGTACAGGAATGAGTTAAAATATCAATGTACTTAATACTTTGTTGAGTATATACAGTAAAATGTTTCCTCATCGCAGCTTTATTGAGGTACAATTGACAAAAATGGTATATATTTATAGTGTACAATGTGATGTTTTGATATATGTATATACTGTGAAACAATTAAATCAAGCTAATATATCCATCATATCACACACTTTTTTTTTGCAGTGGGAACATTTAAAATCCACTCTCTTAGCAATTTTCAAGTCTACAATACATTATTATTAGTTATAGTCACTATGCTGTATGATAGGTCTCCAGAACTTACTTACTTTGTCTAACTGAAACTTTATACCTTTTAACCAATATCTCCCCATTCCTCTGCCTCCACAAGCCCCTGGCAACAACCATTGTATGTTTTGCTTCTATGAGTTCAACGTTTTTAGATTCCACATATAAGTGAGACTATCCAGTATATGCCTGTCTGCGCTTAGCTTATTTCACATAGCATAATGTCCTCCACGTTCATCCATGATGTTGCAAATGCCAAGATTTCCTTCTTTTTCAATGCTAAGTAGGACTCCATGGTGTATATACACCACATTTTCTTTATCCATTCATCTGGTGATGAACACTTAGGCTGATTTCATATCTTGTACACTAGAAATAATGCTGAAATGAACATGGGAGTGCAGCTATTTCTTCAACATACTGATTTTACAGATTTCATTTCTTTTGGATACATACCCAGCAGTGGGATTGCTGATCATATGGTAGTTCTAGTTGCAGTTTTTTGAGGAACCTCCAGATCATTTTCCATAAAGTCTATACTAATTTATATTCCCACCAACAGTGTACACAGCATCACTTTTCTCCACACCTTCTCCAACACTTACTATATCTTGTCTTTTTGATAACAGCCATTCTAATAGGGGTAAAGTGATAGCTCATAATGGCTTTAATTTGCATTTACATAATGATTAAAGATGTTCAGCACTTTTCATATACCTGTTGGCCATTTGTAAGTTTTCTTTTGAAAAAAAGAAAAAAAATGTCTGCTTAGGTCCTTTGTCCATAATAATCATAGTAAATTTAATTTTTTTAACATGCTGCTTAAAAGATAGATTTGGGGAGGGCCCAAGAGGCAACTTCCCTCCCAGCCTGTACCCCAAGGCTGCATGTCCTGCCCTGGGCTGCAATTCTACCAGGGCACACGGAGCCCCAAGATTCAAAAGCACACCCAAGAGGGTATGGACCAAGAAATCACTGAGATTCTGATAACAGACCTCGGTCAACAATGTCTTAGGGAAGGTGTTCATAACTGAGCTGCTGGAAGCTCTGGCTGGCTGGAGGAGAGCCAGCAAGTGTCCTGCTCTTCAGAAGTGGACTGAAGGGTTTGTTCTGTACAGGTGCAGACCTGAAGGAGTGGGAGCCAATAAGTGAGTCAGAGGTGGGGGTCTTTGTCCAGCAATTTCAAGGTCTGATGAAGGACATCATAGCCTTTCCTGCACCCACCATTGCGGCTATGAATGGGTTCACCCTGGGTGGAGGTCTGGAGCTTTCCCTGGTCTGTGACCTCCAAGTGGTAGCTGCCTCGGAAGTCATGGGACTGACTGAGAAACCACTTGATGGCTCCTCCTGGGGGCAGGAGGCACTCAGAGGCTGACACGCTGCTTGGGGGTGGCCCTAGTGAAGGAACTCATCTTCAAAAGCCAACAACTACGTAGGTACTGAGGCTGGTGAATGATGCTACAGCCCAAAATAAGGAAGATGATGTCACCTACCACTGGGCATGAGCACTGGCCCAGAAGTTCCTGCCCAGGCCCCCATTGCCATGTAGCTGGGCCAAGTAGCCACTGACCAAGGCATGGACATGGACATTGGATCAGGGATGGCCACTGAGGATATTCTATACCAGAACATTCCAACCTGGGACTGGCTGGAAACATGGCAAAGAGAAGCAATCACCAAAATTCATTGGCAAATGACCCCCATTTAACCTTAAGTATGAGAAATGCATACCTTGAACAACAAGATCCAGAAGGAAAATTCGCATCAGGACTTCCCTCATCATTTCACCTCTCTGGGCTTTGGTTCCTTCATAAGGATAATGATGGATATGGTATGACTGGCATGATGCCTGGAACCAAGATGCTAACCATACCACCTACTGCTAACCTTCCTTAACATCGCCTTAGGGTTGGGTTTGCTCTGAAGAACACCTGATTCTCTCTACTCAAATGAAGAAGAATTAAAATAGATTCTTCTTGGTCTTTGTATCATTGGTTGTCAGGCCCTGGCCTCTCTCTCAGTTATCAGGCACTCACTAGAGATGTCAAGAGATTTTAAGATACCCATAGTTCCTTCCTCTGGACAATAAAGATAATAAAGTCTGGTATTGGTTGTACAAGTGCCAGAAATCAGAATGCAGATCCCAGCTCTTTGCCAGTTACTGTATAACTTTGGACAAATTGTTTAAACTCTGGGCCTCAGCTTTCTCATCTGCAAAATGAAACTATTATAAGGATTTAACAAAATAAAAACACCTCATGTTCAAAAAAAAAAAAAAAGGTAGATTTTTAGTTGGATGAAAAAATCCAGCCATAGGCTACTTACAAGAGTCATACCTAGAATTACTAAGACAGAAAAAAACAAAGCAGGGAAATACTAGCCAAAGTAAGGTGTGGGCCAGGGGTGGTGGCTTATGCCTATAATCCCAGTACTTTGGGAAGGTGAGGTGAAAGGATCACTTGAGGCAAGGAGTTAAGATCACCCTGGGCAACATAGCAAGACCCTGTCTAAAAATAAGCCTGGTGTATGGCATGCACCTGTGATCCCAGCTATTTGAAGGCTGAGGAGGGAGGATCACTTGAGTTCAGGAAGTAGAGGCTATAATGAGCTATGATCATGCCATTGCACTCCAGCCTGGGCAACAGAGTAAGACCCTATCTCTAAAAAAAATAATAATAATTTTTAAAAATGAAAAGGATAGTAGCAGTGATAATATCAGATAAATAGGCCAGCCATGGTGGCTTATGCCTGTAAAGCTAGCACTTTTTCAGGCCAAGGCAGGAGGAGCATTTCAGCTCAGAAGTTCAAGGCCAGCCTGGGTAACACAGTGAGACCCTGTCTCTTTAAATTTATTCAGAATAAAGAAAGCCATCACATCATGAGAAGGGTTTCACTGCTCTAAGAAGATATACAAATTCTAAATGGGTATGTAACAGCCTCAAAATAAACAAATTTACAAAACTACAGGGAGAAATTAACAATACACTATCTTAATGGGAGATTTCAGTAATTTAGATTTCTTAATTACTGATAGGGCAAACTGACAAAATTTGTAAGGCTGTAAGCTCTGAAACTGATAATCAGCAAGCCTGATCTAATGGACACACACAAAATAGAAAACACATTCTTTTTGAGCATATATGGAATATTAACATACTAGTTTCCTCAACTGTTTTCAGATTATATGGTTTTCATATCCCATTCTATTTCTAAAATATAGCCTAAATTTACAGGTTTGGCTTTTTAAAAACTATTATTTTCTTAGCTAACACTGAACTTAACAATTAACTAAAAACCCCACACTCACCCATCCTCCAGAGGCTTAGGGCCTCCTATGATCCCCACCATATTAATGTATGGTATTTTACTTCAAGCTGTCATCTTATTGAATGATACCTCTAACTACATGTCTCCAACAAACAATAAGCTACTTGGGGATAGCACAGTATATTTTTAATCTTTATCTCCTCAATACCCAGCACAGTGACTGGCATATAGTAAGTGAAAAAAAACAAAAACAAATGTTGAATAAATCCATTGATATTTTAAAGGTAAAGTAAACAAACTGCAGAAGACAAAATGAGGTAAATGATGATATAGCAGAAAGAAAGATTATAGGAAGAAAAGATGAAGCAAGTATGTAATAATGATATAGTTGTTTGTTCTTGGCTCATACCCTCAGCAAATCATAAAGCAACATTTAATTATATATTCTAGAAGTGGATGGCTAGAAATGACCTCCAAAAATAATCCAGTTAGTAAGAGCTCCTAGGCAGAACAGAACGTCAGTTAGCCAAAAACATTTTTTTCCTTTGAAATCTTCAGATGACAATGCAGTCAGTGATTAGTTCTGCAGCCTAAGGAACTGTAGCCTGCCTCTTCCCTGTTCCTTTAACTATGCCTCCTCCTTCAAAAAGATATGAACATGAGAACAAACTACCACTTCCTGACTGATCAGACATAAAAGAGAAACATTCCTAGGAGGAAACAGTTGGCAAGAGAACTTCCCTGGCCAGAAAAACCTCTGGCAACTGTACACCAATTCCCACAATCGTTACAGCATGAGAACACTAGACTCATATTGCCAGAAACTTGGAGGGTATAAATCTGATCACTACACATTATATACAAGTATCAAAATATCACATGTACTCCCAAAATATGTGCAACTATTATATATCAATAAAAAAGGAATAATTTTAAGTTAACTTGTTAAAGTTACAAGCAGATGACTGTTGTTTCTGAGTCAACCAGTAACTAGAACCTTTCTGAGAACTACCAGAAAAGGGAAAAGCTAAAACACAAAACAACTTCCCATTCCCAAGTAATTTCTTCAGACAGAGCTTCCCACATTTAACATTGGCTAAATGTGAATAAATCTGGGTTTTAAAAGGAGAACACAATTGTCATTCCAAATTCACACCTTTAATTGGTATGGACAGAATCAATGGGCATATAACCCCTCTTTTAAGACACTTCTGTGCACAAAGAAAAATAAGCTCAGATTTATTTATGTTACTGGCAAGGGACTATTTGTGGCTAGAATGACAGATATACCTTCTTCTGGAGCATTTTAATTAAAGTTCAGAGACCTCTCTTTCTGGGAGGGAGTGAATAAATTCTTACCCCAAAATAATGAAGCAACCCACATGACCTCTGAAAGCTGAGCCAACCAAGGGTAAAATCAAAAGGAAATAAAAACAAGCAGAAAAGTCTGATGGCTGAAAAGAGCTACATCTGTATGCATTAAATTAAATCATTTCCCTCGCTTCTAGGCTGGATATTTTTCCAACCCCTGGAGGCAGAAATAGTAGTACTGCTAAAGCAGAATTTATAATTAATAATAGTGAATTTGTCTCTCAATATAACAGACTCCTAATTTTTTTTTTAAGCCAAGGTCTTACTCTGTCACTCAGGCTGGAGCAAATTGGTGCAGTCTTGGCTCACTACAAACTTGACCTTCCTGATCAAGCAATCACCCCGCTTCAGCCTCCCTAACAGTTGAGACTACAGACATGCACTATCACATCTGGCTGATTTTTGTATTTTTAGTAGATACAGGATTTTGCCATATTGCCTAGGCTGGTCTTGAACTCCTAGGCTCAAGAGATCCACCCACCTCAGTCTCCCAAAGTACTGGGATTACAGGAGTGAGCCACTGCACCAGGCCAGAGACCCTTAATTCTAATCCCTAATCCTTTAGACAGTGATCATTACCACAAATAAAAATTTCTGAAGAGACTTACTGGTTTCTATCCTAGTGGAACTAAAATGGTAAAATATAAATTTAATGATATATTTTTATATTTATGAGTCTAATATCACAATTGTATCTATTCCATACTAAATCTGTGATGTTGGAAAAGTCATTTCTCTGGCCTAATTACAAAGTTGAGATAATAATAGCACTAAACTCATAGGGTTTATTTGAAAATTAATTTATTTAATAATGCAAAATATTCAGTACAAAGTTATATGCAATAAAGGTTAGCCATCATTATCATCATTATTAATGTATTTATTCAACACCTGACACCAAGTACATAATAATGATTAGCTATCACCATTTGCACCATCATTATTTATTACTGCTTCATTGTTGAAAGGAGTTCACCAGTAAGATAGTCACTTCAGAAAAAAATGAATTTAAGTATCTTCACAAAGAAATGTATTCATTCCACAAATATTTACAGACCAGCTATGTGCCAGGCATTGGTCTAACAGCAAGCAAAACTAACATGCTTGTAGGAAGGAGTAGGGAGGAGACAAGTCACAAGCAATTAGCATAGTAAATCCATAAACTGTATCATGTGCCATATAGAATGCTAAGGGATAAACACTATAGAAAAAAAGGAACATAAAACATAGTAAAAAGACTTAAAGAAGGTGAGGGAGACATGTAGGAGAACTGCATTCCAGGCAGAAGGAATAGCCAGGGCAAAGACTCTACAGTGGGACTGTGTTCAGTATATTTTAAGACCTGCAAGGAACCAATATGGCTGGGAGGAGCCAGAAAGGACGTAAGTGATTGGCAAGGACATTGGAACCATCAAGGAATGGAAGGCCAAACCTGCAGGGCCTCCCAAGTCATAGGAAACACTCTGGTTTTCATTCTGAGTGAGACAAGAGCATTGGGAGCCCAGGTAGGTCTATGTGATGTGGCTTATTTTTAAAAAGATACCTCTGGCTGCTGAGTTGAGAATAGACTGGTGGGGAAGAGAGAGACGGAAATGGGAAAAACCACTTTGGAAACTAGCACAGCAATCCAGGTAAGAAAAGTGAGTGCCCATAAATATGTTTTTCAAAATCTCCCAACTAGGGAGCACAGCAGAAAACTTTTCAGGGGAGATACAAACAGTTGCTCTTTCTTTAAGAGCTGTTATATTGATTTTGGAGTGGAATTATATATGGCAATATAGTAATGACTGTAAATACGGTGCAGTTAAGTATTTCAGAGTCTAAAAACTAGACCCTGTTTGGCACAGAATAAACACTGAATATTACTTACTGAGTTCAGTAAATATGAATGTACTCAGCTTCTTAGTGGAAAATGTTATTCAAACATGATTTTTAATAGGGAAAAAAATAAGACATAGAAAAAGCCTTGAAAAAAAAAAACCAAGAAACTGTGGTACCCTCTACTCTTACAGTACACTGTTTTTTACACATTTATTTACATTTGCTCATCCTCTCATTAAACAAATATAACTGACCACCCACTGTGTGTCAAGTACCACACTACCTTCTAGTTGAATCCCTTCACTAGGTCTTAAGAGGAAAGAAAAGAATACATGTGTGGGAAAATTCCAGATAAGTTCACATTTCATTACAAAACATGCAAAGAATTTCAGGATAAGGATCTGGGAATAGAGTGGTAGTAGCTGGGACTACAGGCACTTGCCACCATGCCTGAGTAATTTTTGTCTTTTTGTAGAGACAGGATTTTGCGATGTTTCCCACTCTGGTCTCGAGCACATTTGCTCAAGCAATCCTCTTGCCTTAGCCTCCCAAAGTACTGGTATTACAGGTATGAACCACCCTGCCCAGCCCACTGCAGCCATCTTAATTTATCAAAACATCTGAAAGATCTAAATGCATTTGAATTATCCTAAGGGTGTTACTCTCAAACTTTCGCAATAATTATACAAAAAAAAATCTCCTCTTTGAGAAATATGTAATATATGCATTATTATACCAGTCTGGCCAACATGGTGAAACCTCATCTCTACTAAAAATACAAAAAGTCGCCGGGCATGAGGGTGTGCACCCATAATCCGAGCTACTTGGGAGGCTGAGGCATGAAAATCGCTTGAACCCAGGAGGTGGAGGTTGCAGTGAACCGAAATCCCACCACTGTACTCTAGTCTGGGTGACAGAGTGAAATTCCATCTCAAAAAAAAAAAATAAAAAATAAGATATACACACACACACACATGCACACACACGCACACACACAATTAGAAAATCCATGTTAAATGAAATATATATCAAAGAAAGAATAATTGAAATTGTAGTCATTTGAAATCTTGGTCATTAACACTATGTTCCACTGTGATAAAATACATAGAAAAGTATTTCAACAATACTCATACATTGCAAAGTATTTCCTTCCCCACCCAGAATCAACCTGTACTACTTCTACTTATGAACCTCACCAAGCACAATGTGTTCAGCCCATGTCAATGTCCTGCTGGAGGCATCAGAGGGAAGGTGTGAAGTCAAAGCTGGAACACAATGTCACACATGGTGAATCCAAATCACTGCCACTATAGTCTGAAGACAGCAGTTCTCCATGATTTATAATAGGTTTCATACTATTCCTACAACTGCTCTGTGAGTTTTTTTTCTTTTGTACAAATGTTGGTATTTATTCTCATAATTATTTAAAATTCTGCAAGAAAGATAGTCTTTACTTTGAGAATGTAAGTACCTTTGGTGATACCATACAGAAAACCAGTTGCTTGGTAAGGGACACTCAGTGGACCTGCTGAAATCTTAAGACCGTAATACCAACCTCAAATTAAACTAATTATTTACAAAAGGTACCATGGATATCTGTTACAGTTCAGTCTTTTTCTTTCCCTTTTAGAGACTTCTCTTTCCCATGTACAACTCTTAACATGGCATGAAGAACCCATGGGAGTCCTCCACCACCCAAGGAAAGGTATGAGACCTAAGATGGCTCCTTTCTTTCCCATCACCCCCAGACACAGTTCTTGATCCAGAGGAAAGTACTTAACCCAAGCAGGGCCAAAATGCCTTTACAGAAGCAGACATGAACAATACCACATAGATTCTACTTCCTTCTAACATCAAGCATCATGAGGAAAAGTGTAGGCCTAGACACCATTCTCCCCACCACAGCTAAGAAAAAATCTGCCAGAGAACAAAGCCTACAAGAAGGAGAGAAGTCAAGAAAGAGAGGCAAAATCCTGGTGTCATCAATGGAACCGTTGGTTCCAGCTGTACGTGAAGCCAGGTCCCTCTCTTGAACTTCTCAACAATGCAAACCAACCAGCTTCTATTTTGTTTATTTGGTTTTCTGTCCCCTTTAGTAGAAGTAAACGTAGCCATGAAGGTCACACAGCTAGTAAAGAACTGATAAGTAACCAAAAAATCCACACTTGCCACATATACCAAAAAATAAAATGTTCATTTTGTCATTGATTTATTCATTCAACAAATATTAATTGAGTGTTGATTATGAAGCAGGCACTGTCCTAGGCACTGGGGATAGAGCAGTATACATGAAAGACCAAATCTAGAGCTAACATTTTCATGTTAGAGCCATTACTGCATGATAGCACAAGCACTCCCAAGCTGGGGTCCAAGGGTAAACTTCAGGGAGTCTTGAAGACTCTCAAATATACATAAAATCCTGTGTTCAGACATAATTATGGGAAGCGGCACAATAAATTTTCTCAGAAGCTCAAAGGTACCTATTACCCCAGAAAAACTCAGAACATAAGCATATCTTGAGGTCAATATGTTTCAAAATTCTTATGGAAATTCTGATCTCTTAACCTTAACACAGAGGTGTGTTCAAAGAGAACACACTCTATTCAACAGGCATTTCATAGAAATACTGTACTCCTTTACAATATGTTATGAGGCTATCTCCTTTAATAATCCTTTTTCCTATGAAAACAAAACTAACAGGTAACAACTGGAGCCTTAACCACCTATGTTCTGCCCTTCATCTGAGTGGGTGGTGAACATCTCAGTCTCTACTTTCCAATTCCTTTTGAAGCATATGTTTCATACCTGTATTTCCTGGACCAAAAGGAAAGCTATCTCCTTTCATCTGTAAAATGGTTTTCTTCTAAACTGATACTGATCAGATTCCTCTCTGGTTAAAAGGAAAAACAGGAACCAGGGCTGCTGCTTTCCTGTATTCAAAAAAATGCCTTCCAGAGATGTCTAAACAGCAGCTAATTTCATTATAATTATTTTGTCCCTAAAATTCCCCTAAGAACGTGACTAAGTGGCTTATGTTCTGTCTGTTCCTACTTATAAAATTCCAAAAGCAGATTCCTTTTCAATGCAAAACAACTTATTTCTCAGCCTTCTGCTATACTACGGAATGAAACTGAAGACTATGTAATCAAATGTACACAATGAATTTTTTTTATCCTGCCCAAATAATTCACTGATTTATATTCTCCCGGTACCCACTACCTCACTCTTCCCTATGAAATATCTCCCTAGGAATTCCTACAGGCAATCTGATTTGACATTTTGGTGAAATTTTACCAATTCTCTCCAAGTGAGTATGATCTTCTATCCATATCTGCCTTTCTCATTCTCTTTTACAATGCCAGGCTTTAAAGATATTTTGAGTAAAACTTATCCAAAATAAGTTTTAAGTAAAACTTATCCAAATATTTACTGGTTTTCAGGAGCTCGAGGGGCTTTTAGCAGCTGTTCTTAGGGTTTGATGATCTTGCCAATCTGATTATTTCCAACCAAACCTAATCATGAGAGAGATAAACCTCCACATTTACCTTACCTTATTGGGCATACTAAAAAGAACAAGTGTAGATTTAGTAAGACTCCCTCTCTCCCACACTCCAATACGGATTTCAGCTTTTCTTCTTTCAGTTTTCTTAGCTTTGCCCATTAAGTCATAATGCCATTCATAATCATAAATTACATGGAAAAATACATCCATTAGAAGACAAACAATTCTTCAACTGTATGTTGTTTCTGGATTGTACACTAAGGGCTTTGTGACTGAAAGGCCACATCCACACAAGATGATGGCAACTCCTGCCAGGGGAAGTAAGACTTACCCTAAATCATAAAAGAATAAAATAACTTTCGCAATCTCACCATGCCTTTGTTTTTGTTCAGTCTGAAGAAGGTCTGTGATAGGCACATGACTGAAAGTTTCACTCTAGAAGGAGATTTAGTATTGCCAGTAGAACCACCTCATTCCTTTTTTAGTTTTCTCAAAATTTTGTAGATAGTTCCTACAGTAAATGGTTGCCCCAAATCCTTACAGCTTTTTTTCATAGTATCCTATATTTCAGTGTTAAATCAGTGAAATGATGTCTCATCAGTTACCTGCTTTATTCAGCGTTTGAAATCATTGAATTCTCTCTAAATGTAAAAAAAAAAAAAAAAAAAAAAGCCATAAAGTGGAGACTCACTATTATCCCTGTGCCCAACCTTTTTCCTACTTCCCTTTTGCTAAGCACAGCCCTGCTTGGACATTCCGCCTCCCTTCCTTTCACACACCAATCAAAAGCCTCTTCCCTAACTGTCTAAGTTCAAGAACTTGGCAGTCCAGGGCTGTCGCTGGGCCAGTCTCTGCATGAGCATTCCAAGCGTTGCCTAAAGATTTGCTAAGTAGCAGAAGTTTTCTTTAAAGGACTTGGGATTTAAAAACAGGAACAAAGAGGATATAATAGGAAATGTTTTATTTTGTCTCTCTTAATGTTGCATTTTCTTTCATGTATGGACATCTTGACTTAAATACATAATTGTGTTTAGTATTTCACCTTTTAACTTCCCTGAATGCCGGTGTTTGAAGAAACAGCTAGACCAGTTTCATTTTTTGTTTGGTTTAGTTAATTTCTTTATTTTCATAGACAGGGTCTCACTGTGCTTCCTAGGCTGGTCTCAAACTCCTGCCTCAGCCTCCCAAAATGCTAGGATTATAGGCATAAGCCTGTATATCCGGCCTATTCTGTTTTTTTAAACAAACAGTGAAATTTAAATCCATGTCTCATCTCCCTTGTGTTTTTAGTTAAACAAAAATAAGAAAAGAAAAGAAAGGATACCCTAATGACACTCCAAATATCACGACACACCTGCTGAATTGTAGTCAGATTTGCAGTGAAGTTTTAAAATGACCACCTAAAACAAGATGTTTACTTTTGTATAGAACTTAAATTATTTCTATTTTCCAAATATGTTTCTTTATCAACAGGCACAAAATAAAATCAAGAAAATAACATGGATATGAAACTAATTCAACATTTTCTTCCTATTTGCATCTCTGCTGCAGAAGAAATATTGTTCTGCTTTTCAAAGCATAGAAATCTAGGGCAGGGCGTGGTGGCTCATACCTGTAATCCCAACACTTTGGGAGGCCAAAGGGCAGATCACTTGAGGCCAGGAGTTCTAAACCAGCCTGGCCAACATGGAAAAACCTTATCTACAGTAAAAATACAAAAAATTAACCAGGCGTGGTGGCACACACCTGTAATTCCAGCTACTTGGGAGGCTAAGGCAGGAGAATCACTTGAACCTGGAAGGTGGAGGTTGCAATGAGTCAAGATCATGCCAATGCACTCAGACTGAACAGCAGAGCAAGACTCCATCACAAAAATTAAAAAAAAAAAGTATAGAAATCTAGAAAAATAATCCATTGGCACTAAAATGTGTCCTATGATTCAATTCCTGCTAATAAATAGGTTTAGGTAAACTCCTAATGATTTTATCATTTTAAAAACCTAATATTAATTTTTTAAATGTCTAGCTGTACCAGTATAGCTTTCCAGATACTCAAACAGGTATAATGTCATTTCTTAACTCCGAAGCACCACTGAGGAACACTAAAGAACTGTTATCAGTACTCCCAATATAAAGATGAGGAATTGAATTCAGATGTTAAATGATGTGTCCGTTTCTCAGAATTTCTTCAGGACAGAACAGAATTCAGACCCAAGGGCTTGAACAGCTTTCTCTGCAAACAACACTGCCTTTAAAAAGCCACTATCAAACATCTATTTATTCAATGATTTGACTTCAACTTTGAAATTAAATTTGATTTTCTAGATGGTCATGTCATAACCAACCAATGTCTTCATTAGTAAAACATGCACCTCAGTTTTAAATATTTAAAACAGAAGAAACAAAAATGAGTTGAAGACACTGACTTTCAAGAGTGAGAAAAGTTTCATTTGACTTTTCAATAAAGTTACATAAAGATCACATTTCAAATACTATATGTTAATTATTAATTCATATTTAGTTATAGCATAAATTATATTTGTTTTACTGGGGAATTTTTAATAAAAAGCACTTCAGCAGTAAGATTTTCTAATTTCTGAGATGTAAATTAACAATTCCTGACTTTTAAAATTTAAATTTTGAATTTTGAAAATTTTAAATCCTGCTTATATTGCATCCTGCTTTGTGTTCATCTCCATCACAATTAATTCATGCTTGTTGTGTACCCATAAAGAACCATAATTATTCATAGTCACAAGATAAGCTACTTGCATCTAAGCTAAAAGTGGGAATATTCACAATCAAATTTACTGTGAGAAATATTCATAAACATATGCTTTCATGAATGAGATGCATTTATCTAAGTTCTGTGATTATAAATAATGTGCTTATTTTGGAATTTTGTTTCAGAAACTCCCCTCCTCATTTAGGGGAATGAGGCATTCTTTTCAGCTCTAGTATAAGAGGACAGAGGTAAGGTTGGAGCGGCTAGTAGCCATGCCATAAAGAAAATAACTGCCCAAAGACGGTACTAATACTAATGATGCAGCAGAATGAAGAAACCTAGGAGATTACACCAAGATTTCTCAAATACCTTCATCACAAGGTCCTCTTTTGGGCTGAAAATTACTTGAGTTGGTTTTCTCACTTCTGCAACCAAAAAACACCTTAACTAATAAAACTAGTTTCTTCAGATACACCAGTTCTGTTGAAGGAATGAATTTAAAAATTAAAAATTAAAATAAGTTATAAAATAGACAGATACGCCAGTTTGTTTTCATATCCAGGAGTGTGGCACTTTGCAAGCTCTTCTCCATTACCAGGTACTACAGGATCCCTAGAAATAGCAAACTGACTCAGACTTCACCATCAGGAATTAATGTTACCTAAAAAGAAACATTTTCTCACAAAGAAATTTTCAAATAAGAGTTTATAAAGTGGTTTATTCTTCAAACTGTTTTTTAATGCTTTAATTTTTTTTAAGGTTTTTCAATACTTAGTATACATGTATACTCTAAGTTTCCAATAAATAGTAAAATTTCCTTTTATGGCACAACAAAAAGAAAGCTAGGGCCTGAATAATTTTTATTCACTAGGTAGATCTATGAAGCAGAAATAAAATACACTCTTTACACTTTTTCAATCCCAATGGTTTGTCTAAAAATTATTAATATTGCCAAGAGAAGTAAGCATAATAATTTGATTAGTTACTATTTAAAATTTGACAAGATTCTGCTAAACAAATTTTATCTGTAAAATGGTTAATTATCTAAACTAGATAAATGCTTTTGCTAATTCTTCCAACAGTCACAGAAGTTTAATCAGAATTCTTAGCCAACAGGAAATCTTGTCTAGGCTTGGTGGCTCATGCCTGTAATCCCAGCACTCTGGGAAGCCAAGGCGGGCAAATCGCTTAAGGTCAGGAGTTTGAGACCAGCCTCGGCAACATGGTGAAACCCCATCTCCACCAAAAAATACAAAAATTAGCCAGGTGTGGTTGTGAGTGCCTTTAGTCCCCAACTACTCAGGAGGTTGAGGCAGAAGAATCACTTGAAACCAGGAGGCAGAAGTTTCAGTAAGCCAAGATTGTGCCACTGCATACCAGCCTAGGTGACAGAGTAAGACTCAGTCTCCAAAAAATGGAAAAAAAAAAAAAAGGGAAATCTTAGAGAAGGGACAGTAGTACCAGCTGTCCAGTGAAAACATGCAAAAGCTATTCTAATGGCTCCAAATCAAACATTTGTTTTATCTCAATAAATGAAACTTAATCATTTCTTTCTATTACTATGTTCTTATTGGGATAAAATATTAGCAACATGTTGGCTTTAAAATATTTAAAAAGTTGAAAATTCTAGTCAAGGAAGATTTATATATTTATATCATATATATAGACTATATACATATCATATATATTATAGAGAGAGATAATACATATAATATATATAATAACCTATATTATATATTCATATATATGATATATATATTATATATGATATATATTATATAGAGATAATATATAAAATATATATGATATATATTATATAGAGAGATAATATATAATATATATGATATATATTATATAGATTACATATATATGATATATATAATATATATAATATATATTATATAGAGAGATAATATATATTATATATAATAATCTTAGAATTACTTGGTGTGTGTGTGTATATATATGTATGTGTATATATGTATGTGTATATACATGTGTATGTATATATGTATATGTTTGTGTGTATACATATATATATACACACATACCAAGCAATTCTAAAGTTATTATTAATGTTGATATAGTTCAGGTGTTTGCATTACATCAAAAGGATAGCATGCATCAAACCAGTAACAAATGATAAATGTAAGTACCTGCTTATTTGAGTGGCATGCATTATCAAGGTAAGAGAGAAAAAAGGAAAAAACCAAAATAAATAATAGATAAGGCACTATGCCTTTGAACAGCCTACTATACAAACATCAGCCTAAAAACAGGTGTACCACAAAATGATATAAACATAATACAGCAGAACTTTTAACATCAATGTAATATGAACATAGCCAAGCTTTCAAACAGACTCATGCTGATTTTTCAGATATACTAAGAATAATATAAATAATCATCATAATAGCTTCCATGTATTTAATACTTTAGGTGTCTGATGCTATGAGCCTGACACTAAGTGTTTTACATATGCTAGTTGCCATTAATGTCATGGTGACACTACAAACTGGACAATAATCCTACTTTGCAGATAAGGAAACTGAGATGTTCAGTATTAAATAACTTCTGAAGATCATACCATGAAAGAGTGGAGTCATCATATGAAACCAGATTTGTTGGAACTAAAAGCCCATGTTCTTAACTATGTGCTAAGACATTTTACATTCCATCAACATACTTCTTGAGTATCTACTATGTGACAGATAGGGTGAAAGACCTGAGGACATAATTATGAGCAAAGCCAGACATAGTCACTGCCCTTACAGAGTTTAAAGTGTAGTGGGTGAAACAAACATAATCCAATATTCACAGCAATAGAAGCAAAATTAAACTGTAATTGCAATAAATTTTGTAAAGGAAGAGAATAAGGTGCTATCTGAGGATATAGTAAAGGGGCCTCATACAGTCTGGGAGATCAGGAACAGTTCACTACAGATGAGTCAGAGAGCAGTAAATCTACATAATAAACAGGTGAGAAGTGGGCAGGTAAGATGAGAAATTGACCAGACATTGGGAAAAGCATGTAAAAAGGCTCTGTGGCAAAAGGGAACTCAGAACGTCTGTGTAACTAAAAGGCCAAAAAGGCAGCAGGCACAAAGTGGAGAGTTAGAGGAAGGAGGGAATGACACAAGATGACATTTGGATCTGAGAAACCTGAAAAGCCTGTGATAATGCTGGGTGTAATGACATGTTATTCAAATGTGAGCAAATGAAAGAGAAACTTCAAGTGTGTATGTTCAGTTTCCAAAATTAATAAAGCTTCAATAGTAGTGATGACTACCTTAATTCATACATCTTTTCTAGGCCTAAAGTGAAACACTAAACAAAGATACTGTCCCTTCAATGCTTCTGAAGACAAGCTGCTTTTCAGCCCCACTACAGGTGCTTGCAACAGGCTGCTGTCAATTGATTTCTCCTCTGCCTGCCATTTTCAGCCTTCCTCTATTTTTTCTTTTTACCACTGACTGACTTTTCTAGAGCAAAATCTGATTATTTCATTCTCCTGCTTCAAAATTCTTCAACAGCTTCCCATCACCTAATAGGGAGTACATAATCTGGCTCTTCTCTACCCACCTAGTTTCATCTTTTAGACCATATATAGTAGAGCCAGGATTTGAGGATATCTGGACAACTGGTCCATTTCTTGATGTTCTAGTATTCCTAGCGATTGATCTCATCTATATGGTCCAAGGTACCTTTTTCCCACATACATATTCCAAAGAGTTCAATGGCGTAGGGGCAGAGAGGGTCGGGGAGGAAGTAAATACTTCCTTAAAAGACCTCACTGTAGGCCAGGCATTGTGGTTCACGCCTGTAATCCTAGCACTTTGGGAGGCCAAGATGGGCAGAATGCCTGAGATCAGGAGTTCAAGACCAGCCTGGCCAACATAGTGAAACCCCTACTAAAAAATACAAAAATTAGCTGGGCATGGTGGTGCATACCTGTAATCCCAGCTACTTGGGAGGGTAAAGCAGGAGAATTGCTTCAGTGAGC
This sequence comes from Saimiri boliviensis, assembly GCF_048565385.1. Taxonomy (NCBI): domain Eukaryota; kingdom Metazoa; phylum Chordata; class Mammalia; order Primates; family Cebidae; genus Saimiri; species Saimiri boliviensis. The sequence continues at coordinate 88,680,800 of NC_133455.1, forward strand.
TGAGATCGCACAACTGCACTCCAGCCTGGACAACAGAGCAAGACTAGCTCTCCAAAAAAAAAAAAAAGGCATGACTGCAAAGTATAGCCTATGGCCACACCTGGCTACAAGGGAGGCTAGAAAATGTGGTTTTTATTCTGGGTACCCAGAAACTCAAGTCCTTCTATCAGTATGGAAGAAGGGAAAAATGAATTTGGAGAAATAACTAGCAGTCTGTGATACAAAAACTGAAATTAGCATGCATTTTGTTAAATATATTTAAAACTAAATAATGTGGTTATTAATTGTTTAAAATTTATTGGATTAATTAAAACTTCCATTTTGGAAAAAATGTGTAATACAAATATTGATCTAATCTTTAGAAAATGTTTATAGAATCACTTTATGGGTATGCATTGCCAAAGAAATGACTGTCTTTCAGAACTCCTATGTGACAACTTACCCAAATAGTTCTTCATTCAGATTTTCCAATTCTTAACAAAATACTTTTACATTTGCAATGTGATAATACTTTAAAAGATCTTCTGAGAGATTCTTTAGCTACTGAGACTTTTTGAAAAGATCCATTTGGTTTCTCCCCTGACAGATAACAATGACTTCGTTTGTACTGACCAGAAAAGGAGGCTCATTCTTTGCATGGATTTTAAATTGGAATTCAACTATTAAATTATGAACTGTCAGGTAAATACAGGAAGAAAGAAAAGTCCTTTTCTCATTTATTAATATTCCTGCACATGAATTAGTGTAGTCAAGTTTTTAATAACTAACATTTTCACTGACTGTGAATCTTGATTTGACTTAAAAAGTCACTTAATATTTACCATTCCTGGCCACAAGTATAGGACTCTAAGTACAACAAAATTCCTTTCTTTACCTTCCCTACTACTGTAAAGAACCAGAACTGAAATCACAGCCTGTGAAAATATGGTTGAAGTCAAAGATCTACCCGAAATGCAAATGTTTAAGTAGTTTTATCCCTGATATTAGCAATGACCTTGAACACTTTGCTAAACACAGTAACTGTTCTTTAAATCATTAACTTACTTTGGATTCCTAATGTAACTGTGTTTGGTAATTTGGGTAACAGAATTTTTTTTAAGTCACTGTCTTTATTGGTATGATACATTTAAATTATATTAGTTTGGATGTCGCAAAAATGAAACAAAACTCTGAAAATATTTGGTATCTTTGCCTCAAAATTGCTTTTCTGAATATATTACATTTTTAAATATCTAGCAAAGAGCATTATAGGATGTCAGAAACATTAGAAATCAAAATACATTGTTTTATTTTTTCAAGTTATTTTGTAATTTGTACATATCTATATTTTTCACTTTATTTCTCTGTCCTATATGGAAATAACTCTCACACAAATCCTCATTTGTAACACTGCTACCAATGAAGATTCTAGCATGAGTCAATAATAACACTGGAGAATTTCAAATTCTTAAAGAAATTGGCTGAATATTTTATCTTTTGGAATTGGCTTAAGGCAAAGCTCATTACAACAGACTTTGTCAACAGATAGGATATAAATTAACGAGGAACAAAATACTGTCCACTTGTTCTCCTTAATCTGAGTTTAAATGCTTATCATTTTCTAAACACTTATTCTTGAATTTTAAAATTAAAATTACAAGATGTCATATGCCCTATTCTATTTTTCTAAAGTACTATAAATTTTCCAACTACATGTTGCATTTTATATCAGCAAGTTCTTTTTAACTAAACTTTTCTGTCAATAACAGTTAAAGTATAAAATGTCTCCCTGGATGTATTACGTACTATCCACTAAGAGAAACGGCCAACCTAACTTAAGAAATGGCCTCACAAAATTCTTACAAATTCACTCTTTGAACATGTAAAACAAAACTGAATGTACAGAAATATGAACCTTTCATTAATGTGGTTATAGCATGCAAATCATCAAAAAAGGCCATATAGGTCAGGTGTGGTGGCTAACGCCTGTAATCCCAGCACTTTGGGAGTACAAGACAGGTGGATCGCTTGAGGCCAGGAGTTCAAGACCCACATGGACAACATGGCAAAACCCCATCTCTACTAAAAATATCAAAAATTATTAGCTGGGCATGGTGGCGCAAGCCTGTAGTCGCAGCTACTCCAGAGGCTGAGGCAGGAGAAGCACTTAAACCTGGGAGGCAGAGGTTGCAGTGAGCCAAGATCACCACTGCACTCCAGCCTGGGTGACAGCAGAGTGAGACTCAGTCTCAAAAAAAAAAAAAAAAAAAAAAGGCCATTACTTTACTTTTTCAGAGTGTTAAGTTTTACCACATATTGACCTGAGTGTGTACAGAGATATGACCCAAGAGATTATTAAAGTACAGATGATGGCAAGATTTAATGACACCATAAATCCAGTGACAACTTCCATTGATTTTAAAAGAACTGCCCATGGATCTCAAGGTATTTAAGAAATAGGAAAAATTACATTGACTTTTTTCCAAAGAGGGATTGATGTTAACAGCTACTCAGAGATTTTAAAATAAAATATGTATATGGTAATGTAACAAATATTTATTAATATTTATGAGCCAAATGCTTAAGATATTTAGGGGCAAAACAAAAAAAAATCCCTGCCTTCAAAGAACTTACAGTCTATGAGGGCTAGACAGATGATACACAATGGATACAACAAATAATAAATCATATTGCATGTAATAAGCTCATATGGAGTAAGGAAAGGTAGGTAATACTGGGTAAACCAAGTAAGAAAGGCCAAGGTGAAATGTTAAACAGCATTACCATATGACCCAGAGTATACGCTCTCTTGAGTAGCGTGTATACTCAAGAGAATTTTTGAAAGTATGTCTACACAAAATATGTCTATTCATAATAGCCAAAAAGTATAAATGACCTAAATGTCCCTCCACTGATGAATGGATAAATACAATGGGTCATATGTCTACAATGAAACTGTATTCTCAATAAACAGGAATGAAATACTGACATGTGCTGCAACATGGGTGAACCTTGAAAGCATTCAGTAAAACAAGCCAGAAACACAAAAGGACAGATGAATATTGATGTTTTCACTTGTACGTGGTAGCTAGAATAGGCAAATTCAGAGATAGAAAGTAGACTAGAGGTTACCAGGGGCTCGGGGAAGGAGCAAATGGGAATTTATTGTCTAAAGGATACAGAGTTTCTGTTTGGGATAATATAAAAAGTTCTGGAAATGGATAGCAGTGATGATTGTCCAACATTGTCAATGTACTTAATATCACTGAATTATATCTTTTTAAATGGTTAAAATGGTAAAATTTATGTATATTTTATCACAATTTACTTTAAAAGGTACTAAAATATGACTATTAAGTTGCCTACTAAGCAGTGAAATCCAGCTAACACCCCTCATCTTTGCTCTCTTTGCCCCATACCACACTGCCCCAGCAGCAAGCAGAAATCAGAGCCCTGCTCACAGTGATTTCCCCGGTAGCCAGATCTGGGCATTGCCACTTGCCTTCATGGATATAAATGATTGATCCCGATTCAAGGGGAGCCAAATTCCATCACCTCATAATGTGAAGTTTAAGAAGAGAGACACTGAATACAGAAATTGCTGGATTCAAGTCATGTAAATGATGGGACCTAGACAGTAGGTCCTGCTACGAAGATTCCCACAGCAACCCTAGGTTCCTGCCTCTCGTGATGCTCAGTTGTTGAGCTCATCATTTTATTTCTTGGAACTCCTCCAGTATTCTCACAATAAATTTCCTTCTTTCCTTAAGCTAGTAAGAGATGGTTTCTGTTCCACGCCAACAAAGAATGTTACTTCTAACACAGTTTTTCAATTCTTAAACTATATCCATGTGGGCAAAGTGATATCCAAGAATCCCTTGCTTTCCAAATCTTCAGGGCTTTTGAGATCAAATAGTAAGAATGAGGATAGCAAGGTAAGCCTATAAATTGTTTTCAAGAGTTCCAAGACAATTCACTACAAGATTTGCAAATAATTTAATTAAATGTGAGCTGCAATTTGAGTTGGAGAGTATTCTCTGTAATTTTTACAAATTATACTCTTTGATTTGCCATTAGAAAATTAACAACTTTTAAACCAGTTTTGTTTATTGGGTTTTTGTTGGGTTTTATTTGCTTATCCGGTCATTTGAGCAATTATGCTTAGCTCTGATGCTCCATATAAGTTCCCTACATAATTTGAAGAGTCCTCTTTTTAGGAGGAGATAATATATGGGAGACAGAAGTGTCTGTCCTTAGTGATTATTTCATAATTAGTCATTACAGGATCTCAGACAGCTAGAGAACTAGAAATTACTTCACTAAAAATCTAAGTTTTCTCTAGGACTCTGTTGAGGAACTCTCTGAAATAATTAATACATAATAAAAGTCCAGCATTTTGTAATCTGCACAAAGAAATTTTTATGATGATATTCATATAGTGACTCAAATACCTTAGTAATAGATATAACCTCATTAACACATATTTGAATTCCAAGAATTCAGATTATGCTATGTTCACTTCCTTTAGTCTTCCCAGCATTTATGGGAATCTATCTATGGCTTTTTTTAACATGTTAAAACACTATAAGGAAAAGAGAGCATGATGGACCTCATATATACCAGAAGGGTATTCTATACCAAGTGGAAGACTCGTGTATATCTGTGTGTGTGTGTGTGTGTGTTTGTGTGTGTGTGTGTTGAACATTCATGTGCCATATGAAGCAAAAAATATTAAGAACTATTAAAATAGTTTTTAATATTGGACAAAAGGTTGTCCATATTGCCACCATTTCCAAGCATTTATAAAACTCTAATTAAGTTCATGATTTACGAGGAAAAACTACTATGAAGTACTGGGGATAAAAACAAATATGGGGAAAGGAGGTAAAAATATAATAGCCAAAGGGGCTGCATACGTCACATAAATTTCTCCCAAACAACTGCCAGCTTTCTTCCTGACTGGGCTTTATAGTCCTAGCCTCATTTTCTCAGGTCTCAGTAAATTCAGCATATATGACAAGGATTGAATGCCATCTTAATCTCAGAGGATCTGAACCAAGCTTAAACCTCTCAAATTTGGAAAATAAACATAAAATAGGTTCTCATATTACTTCTTCTGTCTTTGCACATCTCAACAATCTCGAATTGTTTGCTTCAGCTTTTTGGAGCTATTAAAATGGACAGTAAATTTTTACCAATTATTTTAAATGAAAGAAAAAAGTACCAAGTATACATGATGAATCATAGGCATAGATTTGAGACAAATATCCATTCTAATGATACTTCCAACTTCAGTGTAAATGCCACCTCCTCACTGAAGCTCTCTCCAGGTCACCCCAATCAGGAGAGAAAGAATCTGACTCTTCCGACTTCCTATGGTACTGTTTTAATCACCTTTTGGGCATTTAAAAAAAAAAATGCCTGACATTGCAGTTATTCAATACCAGTCTTATCTCCATTGCTAAATAATTACTGAATGATTGCACAAATACTTATTAAATATCTACTATGAGCCGGGGGCAGTGGCTCAAGCCTGTAATCCCAGCACATTGGGAGGCCGAGGCGGGTGGATCACGAGGTCAAGAGGTCGAGACCATCCAGGTCAACATGGTGAAACTCCGTCTCTACTAAAATGCAAAAAATTAGCTGGGCATGGTGGCGCGTGCCTGTAATCCCAGCTACTCAGGAGGCTGAGGTAGGAGAATTGCCTGAACCCAGGAGGCGGAGGTTGCGGTGAGCCGAGATCGCGCCATTGCACTCCAGCCTGGGTAACAAGAGCGAAACTCCGTCTCAAAAAAAAAAAAAAAAAAAAAATCTACTATGTACCAGCAATTTTGTCAGATGCTCAGCATACAAGGATTAAGAAAACAGCGTCCATTCCTGACCTGGCAACATTTGCAACACTGAGAGCAAAAAAAGTGTCTAATGCCTCGATGTCTCCCACAGATCCTAGCCAAAAGTCATACTACAAATTCCTAAGAAGATTAAGTTTTTCGGATAACAATTAAAATAAATTAATTAATTAATCCATTGTGATAATAATTAAAAACAGCTTAATATCTGGCACCTCTTTACATGTATTCCCTGGCACATAGAAGGGGCTCAAGAAATATCTACTGAATGAATAAGTCAATCCACAGCATGCTTCAGCATAAACCACATGGCCAGGATAGTCACATGTGTCTTAATATGGACACATTTCCAATTGTAAGATTAAAGTTTTTTCTAAATAACCTGATATTTTAACTTATTCTTAATTCAAGTTTGGAAATATTTTGGGGGTTGGTATAAACTATGTAATAGCTATTGTTAACCGATTCTTGATTTGAACTTTGAGAGAGTTAATCCATCTATTTCAAAGATAGTCAATAAAAACAATTAATTAGGCTGGGCATGGTGGCTCATGCCTGTAATCCCAGCACTTTGGAAGGCAAAGGCGGGCAGATCACGAGGTCAAGAGATCAAGACCATCCTGGCCAACATGGTGAAACCCCGTCTCTACTAAAAATAAAAATAAAAATTAGCTGGGCGTGGTGGCGCGCACCTGTAGTCCCAGCTACTCTGGAGGCTGAGGCAGGAGAATTGCTTGAACCCGGGAGGCAGAGGTTGCAGTGAGCCGAGGTCGTGCCACTGTACTCCAGCCTGGCACCTGGTGACAGAAGGACTCTGTCTCAAAATAAATAAATAAATAAATAATTGATTAAATTTCAATTACACACACACACACACAAAAATCCCCTCACAAACTAATACTACAGAAGCTGACCCAAGCATTAAAAGTTTCATAATGAGTACTAAGATTACTAAAACAAACAAGTCAGCCTTGCTAAAATGCATACTTCTTACATGTGTCAATAGACTTCTAAAATAAAGACAACCAATACTCTTCAACTTACAACAGGTTTACATCCCAATAAACCCATTGTAAGTTGAAAATATTCTAAGTCAAAAATTCATTTAACACCTAACCTATCAAACAACATATCTTAGCCTAATCCACTTTAAAAGTGCTCAGAACACTTACATTAGCCTATACTAGGTAAATATAAAGCCTATTTTGTAATAAAAGCATTGAATATCTCAAGTAATTTATTGAATATTATACTGAAAGTTGAAAACAGAATGGTTATATGAGTATTCTAACATGGTTTCTACTGAATGAGTATTACTTCTGTACCATCATAAAGTTGAAAAATTGTAAATCAAACCATCAAACCATTGTAAATCAGTTTTCATCTGTATACATTTACTACATGAGGTTAATCAACCAACTTAATTGCTCAGCATTACTGGCCAGACAAACATTTTTTCCACAATACACTTTAAAATACCAATAATAACCAGGAAAAAAATGTTCATGGTAAATATGTGACTATTTCAGTAACAACAGTTGCTTAGTTTGTGGTTTTCCTCCACTGACCATAACCAGGAAAATAATTTATTTATGCTCTTCAATGTAAATATTGTTGATGAACACTAATAAGAAATTGAAGGGTCCTTATAAACCATTTTAGTTAACTTTCCTGACTATAAAAGTAATAGATGTTTAACTTAAAAAACATATATAAAACTGAGAAATACAGAAGAAATAAAAATTGAAATTAAAATCATCTACACTCACCATAAAGGGTCAACCACTGCTAATATGTTGTTCTATTTTCCATATATATTGTTTCGAATTTTTTTTAATCAAAATTGTGGTTTTCTAAAGCTATCTATTTTTAAACATTCCCATCTAAGTCATCATGGGAGTAGAAAACGTGACACCAAAAAAAGCCATCAATACATTAAAAAGGCACAGTTTCATTTATTAAATAAGTGAATGGGCTGCGCGCAGTGACTCACACCTGTAATCCCAGCACTTTGGGAAGCCAACACAGGTGGGTCACCTGAAGTCAGGAGTTCAAGACCCCAGCCAGGACAACATGGCAGCACCCTGTCTCTACTAAAAATACAACAAATTAGCCAGATGTGGTGGTGAGCACCTGCAGTCCCAGCTACTCTGAAAGCTGAAGCATAGGAATTACTTGAACCCAGGAGGTGGAGGTTGCAGTGAGCTGAGATCATGCCACTGCACTCCCTCCTGGGCAACAGAGCAAGACCCTGTCTCCAAAGACAATTTAAAAATAAAACTAAGTGAATGAATGAATAAATAATCATTAAAACTTCACATCTGATTATAATGCAGTGATCTATGACCAAGTTCTGGTCTTTAAAAAAACAGTCAAATTCACTGTTATTATGACAAAAATTGGTCATAAAAGTCCACTGTTAATTCTTTCGTATTTATATATGAAGACTCATCCTCTGCCCGGAATTAAAGTTTTAACATTTGAGTCTATAGTATTCTGTCTATATTCTTCTCTAAGTTATCAACACACTATCTTTACAAGGAACAGTTCCAAAAACAAAGTGTGATTGTGAAAAGTGCTACCTATGCAAAAAGAAAATGCTTCTGTTACACCTAGAATGAAGCCAAGTAGTTGCCTCTGAACCCTCTTCTATCAAAGCCAAGCTATCAGGGCTCTTGAGGAGAGGTGGTTGTTTACCTGACTGAGCTCTCATTGCCAGAGGGGGTTGAAAACCTGCAATGTTATTTATAGAATGACTTTTAGGTTTAAGAAATAGTCACCCTTTCAGCTTAAAATATACTTATGTTCACCACTTCAGAAACTCTTTGTACTTGAGTTAATTTCAAGTTTCACAACATCACACTTCTAACACTTAAGACTTTCCAAAACAACTCAGTATTCAAGCTTCTGTCATCTTCTTCCTCCACAGTGAACACACATGCAAATGTCCAATGGACTTTTAGATATATTTATCACATTATCATATGCCTTAGCCAAAACAAAGCTAAGCTTCTATGCCTGGTTATGGCAGGAAATAACAGCTGTCATTTGGAAGGGTTCTATCTGGAAGATACTAAACATCTTATACAAAAATAAAAGTTAACTATAACCATTCCAAGCTTCACCTACAACTCACCACTTATTAAACAGTCCTATTGAAGCCAGGTGTCTTGGCTGACACCTGTAATCCTAGAACTTTGGGAGGCTGAGATAGAGGGCTCACTTGACCACAGGAGTTCAGGGTTACAATGAGCTGTGGTCACACCTCAAAAAAAAAAGTCCTATTGAGGAAAATATTTTTAAAACTATAATAAGAACAGCATAATTAAATAAGATAATAAATGAAATCTACAACTATTTAAACATCAAAAATGTTTAGCAGGAAAAAAGATCAGGAAGAGAAATTTGAGGGACTATAATTGGGAATAGTAAAATGTAAACAGTTACACAGTCTCATTCATCTAAGAAATTAAGTCAGAATTATAAACTGTGTGACACCCCCCCCCCACCATTATCCTAGCAGAAAGCCATCCCTGAACATGGAAACAAAGGAATGGAAAAGTTAATTGCATTGGCCAAAATCAAGCAGGAAGTAAAAATAAGGGCCCCAATCCTTTGTCACTCTGACTAAAAGACCATGATGACGATGCTTTTGATGGTTTGAAGTCAGTGTATCAGTTGGTAGTCAACTGATAGTTACTGAGACCTTAACTACTATGTGTTGATTCTGAGGAGATTCTGAGAAGAAACCTCAAGGCAAAGGTAGCTATCACTTAAACACACATATACAGACATATACATACACATACACACACATATGCATACGTTTCATTTACTAATCACTCAACCATGCCAAGAACAGCCAAGGAAGAACTGATGCACCTTTCATGGATTCTACTATTCCACTAAACCAAGAATTCTGCTATGCTCAGTTCCTACTCTGTGGTACCTGATTATTGGGCAAGTTGACATACACAGAAATGTGAATATCTGTTGTCATCAGATGTGGCAGCAAGAAAAACAAATCCTAGTATGGAAAAAAATGGAAGGAGAGGAAAGGGACAATCAACACTACATTTGAAGTTGGATAGCTATCTCAAAACTCCCTCCTTCCCCTTTAAAAGAAACACAAAAACTATAACCTTAAGACATGCCAGAAAAAAAAAAAAAGTTTATTTTAAATATATTCACCATCTTCATCCAACAGGATTTAAAGCAATTGTCCATAAATCAATACAAGTATTTCCTAAATTGATTCTTTAGATGAAAATTTAAATTAGGAAATACAAACCAGGCCCCTTTGCACTTACACAGAGAAAAGAACAATAACTGTAACTTAGTACGCAAAAACTCAAGATTCAGAAATATCTAGTAAATACTGGTAAAGGATAAAGGGGAGAAAAGGAAAAATGCCAATCTTTGCAACTAGGGCATTCAAATTTTCCAAAAGCAGACTAATAAATCCACCTGAGAAGCTGGGTCACTAAGCCTAAGAAAATTCTCCCACATCTCCAGTCAGAAGGTCCTCCAAGAGGGGCCTGGTAAACTCAAATATAGTGAAACTCCATTACTTTTTCAGTTGAACACTTCACTACCTTGTTGCAAAAATTTCCAGCAGCTACATAATAATGCATATCATCCAAAATTTATTTACACTCTAAACATTAAATCAAACAAAATTTAGTTGAAAATAAATGTCCATTCATTATCTTAAAATACTGTGTAAACTCAGTTCTCATTAAATACCTTGCTAAGTTGACTTTGACAAAACATCATGCTACTAACCAACATGCACGGATGAAGAGCTAAGATGGAAATCAAAAATTTTTAGTCTAATTTTTAGCTCCACCGTTGTATTTTTAATATGACAGTAGAATAAATTTTGGCTAAATATATACAGTGTCAAGTCTCCAATCTGATTCACTTTAACAATTCATACGCCTTTGAAGAAAATGTGAAATTTTACATGCAAAAATATAAGCATAATGTAGATCTTCCTAGCAATTTTCTAAAAAAGAAATCTTTTCTTTCTGTCTCTATTACTCGCTTTTATAATACCCCCAGGGGGATGGGCAACAGCATCTTTCCTTCTTAGTTTTCAGGAAGACACGGTGACATGAAAAAAGAATAAATTATATGAACAAGGCCACATGGCTAATTAGCAGCAGACCTGGAACAACAACAGACCTCCAATTAACAGAAGAGAAAGAAAATTCAACTAGAAAGATGCACTCTGTCTTTGATGTAGAAAGTGTGCAAATAATGACTCCACAACAACACAATGAGAACCCTTTACAACTACCACTCTGCTTTGGTTTTGTAGCCCTAAAACCAACTTGCAAAATAAAATATCCACCAGTTGTACTCCGAGGTAAAAAATGGGGGGTGCAGCCAGGCATAGCGGCTCATACCTGTAATCCCAACACTTTGAGAGGCCAAGGAAGGGAATCACAAGGTCAGGAGTTTGAGATCAGCCTGGCCAACACAGTGAAACGCTGTATCTACTAAAAATACAAAAAAATTAGCTGGGCATGGTGGCAGGCGCCTGTAATCCCAGCTACTAGGGAGGCTGAGGCAGGAGAATTGCTTGAACCCGGAAGGCAGAAATTACAATAAGCTGAGATCACACCATTGCATTCCAGCCGAAGCAACAGTGCAAGACTCTGTCTCAAACAAAAAAAGAATAGGGGGTGCTACCCCAACATGTACCTACATAAGATTTCACATGGCACAGACACATGCTCCCATGAGCTTTATAATTCCTAAAAGTCTGAGGCCAATGTGATTCCACAAGCTAAAGAAAGTACTAAACATTAAAACCAAGCATGACCATCAAAAAAACTGCAATGTCACAGACAGAAAGCAGAGGGAACAAAATCATTAATCAGTATGATTTCTCAGGATAAAAGCATCAGATGAAATTAAATGGGATTACTTCTCAATAGCTGAAACTTTTTCATCCCTGAATTTTAGAAAATTATTTTATTTACTAAATTGGAATCCCCAACTATGAAAACTACCCACATGTTAATAAAAAATCAATCAGATGGGTGCAAAATACTTGTTTAAATTAGGACAAAATATCTCGGTTTTGTCATCAAGGTCAAAAGTCAGTTTTAGCATCTTATCTGACAACTTCCAGAAAAATACACACTTTGATGGCTGCAGGTACAGAGTAGAGGACTGCAAGGAGCTGTAGGCAAACCTACATCCCTGGCACAAGAGCCCACATAGTTCTGTGGAGATAGAAGATTTATGGGCAGGAAAATAAATTCACTTCTTTCTTCCTAAGTTTCCTCTTTTCTCTTATATGAATTTTAAATTTAATATTTAGAAGAAGAGCAAATGAACAGCATGGTTTCTTTAGAAATTAAATGAGCCATTTTCTATGAAGTGCCAGATGCTTTCTGAAAGCAACTTTCAAGTGTTTGCAACATTATTTGCATATCTCACATACAGGAGAATTTGGAAATGTTCATTAACAAGGTAACTTCAGTTTTAATTTTTTGATCTTCCCAATTTTTTATTATAAAAAAATTAACATTTTCTGCACTGCCCTGTTTTCAAAGTGGAAGTGCTATATTTTTATGCATTATAAAAATTTGATGCACATTTGTCAAGTGAGATTCAGAATGCTTTTTTTTTTTTTTTTTTTTTTTTTTAGATAGAGGCTCTCTCTGTCACCCAGGGCAGAGTGCAATGGTGTGATTGTGGTTCACTGCAGCCTTGACCTCCCAAGCTCAAGTGATCATCCCACCTCAGCCTCACAGGTAGCTGGGACCAGCTGGGACCACTAGCATGCACCGCTCTACCTGGCTAATTTTTCATACTTTTTTGTACAGACAGGGTCTCTGTATGTTGCCCAGGCTGGATCATGGCATTTTTAACTTTATAGTCTGTCTTAATTATTCTATAAATAGATTCACTCCACCCAGGACCCATTTAAGTCCTAGACTCACCGTATTTCCCTTGAGTATCCTTTGGAGACTATTCCGTGAAGTCCAGGAAACTGCATCATGGCACAACAGCAATAACTTTGATCATAACTGTCCTTTGAAAAGATGTTCAGAAGCAAGTACCAGGAAGGAAGGGAAGCATGGTCATACCCAACCCCTGACTTCTAAACTACTACAGTTACCTGAAACTCTAAGCAGTCTTATCTCAGAAAAAGAATATCCAATCAAAGCACCAAGTTTCAACAATGGCAGTATTTCTTCGTTTTTTTTTTTAATCTTTTTGTGTTTGTGTGTGTGTGTGTGTGTGTGTTTTGTTTTGTTTTGTTTTGTTTTTGTTTTTGTTGTTTGAGACAGAGTCTTGCTCTGTCACCCAGGCTCAATCTCAGCTCACTGTAACCTTCGCCTCCCAGGTTCATGCGATTCTCCTACCTCAGCCTCCCAAGTAGCTGGGACTACAGGTGCCTGACATCATGCCTGGCTAATTTTTGTATTTTTAGTAGAGATGGAGTTTCACCATGTTGGCCAGGCTGGTCTCAAACTTCTGACCTCAAGTGATCCACCCACCTCAGCCTCCCAAAGTGCTGGGATTACAGGTGTGAGCCATCGCACCTGGTCCAATGGCATTTCTAAATACCCTTCTTCACCTTAGAATCTAGCAGCACATAGGCCTTGTCAAATATTAACTTCAACAAGACTCAGTTCATTAACAGAAAAATAATATATTGCATGAATACATACTAAGGAAACTCAACCTTCCAAACACCAGCAAGAAAGTTGAATACAAATCAGAAATATTTACACAAATGTATATGCTACATTAAAGGCTCTTCTAGCTTATTTATCTTAAGGTTTAATGATTATTATATATAATCAAAGAAATGCACTCTTGGCTTGGAATCTGGAGACAGGGTTAGAGTTCTAGCTTTTGGCATTAATGCCCTCTGTTTCTTGGGTTAGTCACTTCATTTCTCTTCACCTAAGTTTCCTAATCTCTAAAATGATCAGGGTTGACTCCATAACTGTTAAACTTGTAGCTTCCTGATTTGCCATCTATACCCCTTCTGGTATTTGTTTTATAAGTTATCCATAAGCATACCTTTGCTGAATAAGACACTAAAAATGTCTAGATTTTATACTCTATTCCTAGTTCTTTTTATTATTTTGTCCACAGTAATAAGACAATGATAATTACTAAAATAGCTATCACATACATGCTTAAAATGTGCCAAGTAATGTGCTAAGCACTTTACATATATTAATCTCTTCTTCCTCACCACAACCCTATGAGGTAGAAACCATGCTATTCCCATTGTAGAATCTAGAATCAAGGAGACTGGGGCACAGAGAAATTATGTAACTTTCCCAAGGTCATAAGGTTTACAAGTGGAAGAGCCAGAATTCAAACCCCAAGGACTCTGTCCGTGAAACCCCCTCTGCTTAACTACTCCATCACACATGCACCTGGAGAGTCTCTGGAGGGTGAAGAGCAGCAGAGTCCACCTGCAAAATGTTGCTGGGGGCCCAGAAACTGAACTTGTGTCATGAATGATCTCAAAAACGGTGGTAGCTCATGATTCACAAACCCAGCAGAAGCATTTGGCATTAACATGTCTTTTCTTCCACTCTTTAGTTGCACAAGAAAGTAACACTGATGGGAAAGGGATTTCATTAAATCTACCTCCCTTCTTTCACTCATCAGGGAGAATGCACAAGTAACAGGAACTGTGGAAGCACTGGTGACTTCCATGTCCCAATGTTTGGTAGGCAGCACTCCGTTATAACACAGCTCCAAGTCACAGTTCAGGGACATTGCTGGTTAAGTCATCTGCCCCAAAGCCTAATAGCTGAAAACAGCAGCCAGACAGGAGTGGAAACACCAATTCCACTGCCTGAAATGTCTAAGACTGGGGAGGAACTAAGTAATTAAACAACAAGGTAACAAAAAATTCCTTGTGCATCAAAATATATTGCAGTGTGCAATTAAACTTCACACTGGTATTCTCAATCAGGACAGAGAGAAAACAAGGAAGTCCTATTTAATCAGTTAGCACACTGTTATATAGGTATCATATACATACGTATAAATATATTAATATGTATTTCCCCATTCATAAACATATAAATATATACGTATGTATTTTTTTCCCCATCCAACTCGAATCTCAAGAACCCTGCACTTGGCTACATTCCACGAGAGGCTCAGCATTTCAGTGGGCCAAGGCCTGGGAAGGGGAGATAGCAGGTCTGAGTTCTGAGTTCCTGAGAACCCAGGAAGCCTTCAGAGACGTTCAAGGGCCACAGAGCTGCGGACGCCCCTAGGCTGCCCAGGCCGGCGGGGCAAGTCCCCATTCGGCAAGGCCCAAAAGAAATTGCTCCAGCTAAGAGGGGACGGTGAGCTTCTCCCGCAGGACAAAGCCACACTTTGGCTCACCACATCGCTTGAGTTTCATGTCCAAGGCCACGGACTTTTATCGACTGCTCTTTCAAACCCGCCACTGAGAGACTAGGGGCTGAGAACGGTAGCAAGAAACGGTGGGAAAAGGGGGTATTTTGTTTTACCTTCTAGGGAAAACAAGCACACATTTTAATCAAAACAACCCAGGGAGAAGCCAGCGAAAACCTCTTCGCTGGGCCAGTCTCCGGGCTTCTGAATCACTTCCTCCTTTCTGGTGTGGCTCTGAGCTCGAAATTACGAAGTTGCTGAGAAAGTCTTGCCTCTCAGGGCAGCTTCCTGCGAGCGGGCGAGGGAGAGGAGCGCACGGCGCTGTCCGCGGGCGCAGACCCTGACCGGCCGGGCCACCGCGCGCGGCAGCTGGAGGACCGGGCGGAGGCGGAGGGACAGGGACGGGTTCCCAGGACCCAGAGCGCGAGCGCTGCCCAGCCCGCGTCTCCCGCTTACCCCAAGGTGCTGATGAAGCCGTTGACCGAGCCCTCCGCGTACAGGGACACGATGTCCCCTATGTAAAGGAAGCTGGACATTTTATCAGTCATGCTGCTTCATGCTCCACAGTGGACGGACCTCCTCTTCCCTGCGCCCTCGCCGCCCTGTCTCCAGGCAGCCGCCGCGGCAGGAGCGGAACGGAGCGCGGGACGGCGGCGGCCAAGAGCCGCGGCGGAGGGCACGGCCCGAGCTACCTAGCGTCGCGGTTCAGCCCCGCGTGCGCGCCGGGGAAGCCCGGCAGGGCCACGCCGCTGCTGCGAACACCCCGCGACCAGCGCAGCCCGGGGGCCTGTAGAAGCCGCCGCCGCCGCCGCTGCCTCCCCGGCAGGTTTCCTGTTCCTTTCTGAAGTTTTCTCTCCAACACCTTTGCTCCTCCTCCTCCTTCCTCTCCGCTCCCCGCTCCGTGTCCACTCCCCACTCCGCGACCCGCGGCGGCCGTCACAGCCGCCCAGCGAGAGCTGGAGGTAGCAGAGCCCCCTCGCTCCCCTCGGGGGAATGTTTGGACCAGGTGCAGGAGCCCATTGGACGAGGGGGAGGAGAGGAGCCCGGGAGGGGGCGGGCGGCCAATCAGGGAGCGGCGGCCGGGGGCGGAGCTGGGCCGGGGCGGGGCGACCCTCGGGAGGCCGGTACACCCGCGAAGCCTCGGCGGCGGTCGCCACAGCCCGCGCGGGAACGCGACGCTGGGCGGCGCTGGAGGGGCGGCGGGGGACCTGGGCCGGGGAGGGGGCGCGTGCGGCCGCCCTGGAGAGGCCGGACCTCGGGCGCGACAGTCGCCGCCTGGGAACGCGAAGGAGCTCGATGGAGGCAGGGAGAGCGAGAGTTGGCCCCGGACGCGAGGAGAGAGCCCCCGAGCCGCTGGTGACGAAAAGGTGGGGCCTGAGGGGGTGGGTAATTTGCTGGCCAAGGAAGAGGTAGGCTTGAAGTAAAGGAAAAAAAATACGAATAAAAAATAAACGCATGACAAAGAAAGTAGAAAAGAGGAGAAGAGGAAGGGAGAGAGTGAAGGAAGGAGGGTGTTCTCGATTTCGGTACGTAGTTTGGGTGCTCTTTTTCCTCTTCTTTTCTCAAGTACGCGGTATTAGTGAAACTCGACCCGTCCGGCGATGTCCGGGTGGTCGCGAGCCTCCAAGAAGGTCAACGTCACTTGGCCGAGCCGGCAATTTTTGTAGCCAACCTTCGGCTGTGAGGGCGCAGTGGAGCTGAGCTTTGAGCCTCCGAGGCCGCGCCTCCGGCGCTTCCCTAATTCCGAGCCGAGGTTAACCTTCCTCCCCGTCAGCGCGGGTCTCCGGCTCCTGACAGCGCGCGCTTGTTTACGTTTGAAGCTGCTGACTCTTAAAGCTCCAGCGGTTGCAAACAAAACGCAGCCAGCTACGTTTCCACGCCTTCTCTGTTGCTTCTGTAGCCCTCTTAGAACGTGATTTTGAAAGCTGTTTGCCTTTCCCATCTAAAAGACACGCTGGAGACAAATTGTGGTAGTTTCGATACCAGCCATCTAATTAAAAAGTGCTACCTAAGTAATCCTCACAGAGCAAAGTTTGCAGAAAGGCAGAGGAACTCGGGGTGTGCAGAAACATGTTGTGTCAAATTGTGCAACTGACCAAAATGTGATTTACAGTTAGATGTCTTATGTCTGCTACAGTTCAAAGATAGTTTAGGTTTAGACTTATAATCACATAATGGAAAATGAAAGAAGTAGCTTAGAGTTCAAAAGTTTGTGTTAGGCTGAGCGCGGTGTCTCACACCTGTAATCCCAGCACTTTGGGAGGCTGAGGCAAGCGGATCACTTGGGGTTAGGAGTTCAAGATCAGCCTGGCCAACATGGCAAAACCCTGTCTCTACTAAAAATAGAAAAATTATCCAGGCATGGTTGCCCATGCCTATAATCCCAGCTACTCAGGAAACTGAGGTAGGAGAATCGCTTGAACCCAGGAGACTGAAGTTGCAGTGAGCTGATATGGTGCCACTGCACTCCAGCCTGGGCAACATAGCAAAATTCCATCTCATTAAAAAAAAAAGGTTGTGTTAAAAAAGCCTGCTGGGTAAAAGAGAATAGACACTGAATCCAGGAAACACCAGTGCAAAGCCAGTGTGTGTTGAGATAAACTGGACCCAGTCGTTGTAGTAGCATGCACCGACAGATCTTCTTTTATGTGTTCTCCTTTGTAAAGTGTTACTTGACAGCTTAGAAATACCTGTTACACAATGTAGCCCTTCTCTGTCTACACACATAGTATCACTGTTGGGGGCCACCAAGACACTGGGCATAGGAGTTATTAAAAAGCTTTAGACGGAACAAGATAATGACCCCGGAAATGGAAGTTTCTGTCTATCCAAGAGATCCACGTATTACATTCTATTGTTCCCCATATTGCACAGCACTACTGTGCTATATATCCAGTGGATGCTCAATTAGTAATCAAAATCATGAATGATCTTTGTTTTAAGTCACAAACTATCTGTGGCCAACACATACAAAATGAGTAGTGGTTGGTCGGGCATGGTGGCTCATGTCTGTAATCCCAGCACTTTGGGAGGCCGAGGCAGGTGGATCACCTGGTCAGGAGTTTGAGACCAGCCTGGCCAACATGGTGAAACCCCGTCTTTACTAAAAATATTTAAAAATTAGCCAGGCATGGTGGTGCATGCCTGTAATCCCTGCTACTTGGGAGGCTGAGGCAGGAGAATCACTTAAATCAGGAGGTGGAGGTTGCAGTGAGCCAAGATCATGCCATTGCACTCCAGCCTGGGTGCCACTGCACTCCAGCCTGGGCAACAAGAGCAAATCTCCATCTCAAAAAACAAAACAAAATGAGTGGTTGTTTATGCCAATGAACAGGTGCAGACTTCAAACTATGTACCCAAATTATTGATCAAAATTATAAATGATCTTTGTTTCAAGTTCCAACCTATCTGTGAACAACACATACAAAATGAATAGGTGGTTGTTTATGCTAATGGAAAGGTGCAAACTTCAAACCATGTACCCAAATTCAAAGTCTTCCTTCCGACACATGCACACGAATGTTCATTGCAGCACTGTTTACAATAGCAAAGACCTGGAACCAACCCAAATGCCCAACGATGATAGACTGGATAGGGAAAATGTGGTACATATACACCATGGAATATTACGCAGCCATCAAAAACGATGCGTTCACGTCCTTTGTAGGGACATGGATGAACCTGGAAACCATCATTCTCAGCAAACTGACACAAGAGCAGAAAATCAAACACTGTATATTCTCACTCATAGGCGGGTGTTGAACAATGAGAACACATGGACACAGGGAGGGGAGCACTACACACTGGGGTCCGTTGGGGGGAAATGGGGGAGGGGTGGGGGGGTGGGGAGGTGGGAAGAGATAGCATGGGGAGAAATGACAGATACAGGTGAGGGGACAGAAGGCAGCAAACCACACTGCCATGTGTGTACCTATGCAACAATCTTGCATGTTCATCACATGTACCCCAAAACCTAAAATGCAATTAAAAAAAAAAAAAATCCTTCCTTCCTCTTCACCTGTCCCCACCCCCCACTACTCAACACCCATAGAGGTATCCAATATAGTCTGGGGACTGGAGCTACTCACTTTTCTGTGTCGTCATGGCGAAGATGGTTAGCTGGCCACACAGAGGTGGCCTACGGGGTGGCCAAGGGATTCATACAAAGTCTTGGGATCACTTTTTATTTCTCTATGTAGTTCTTCCTTTCTATTATTTCAAATATGTCTCCTTTTCACCTTCCCGATATCATTGCTCTCTTCTACACAGTTGCCTGCCCACTGGTTTACACCCTTCCAGTCACTTACACTTGCTACCCCATAGCAAACCAGAGCTTTATGCTTACAAAGTTGATCTCATCAAAACTGCTCAAACGTCCAATGACACCTTATTGTCTATGGTAAGGCCTAAACTGCTGACTGAGTGTTGGATGTGACTGTCAGTCTCTCTAAATAGACTCTCCTATGCTGAGAATATGAGGCAGTTTGCCAAACCCTCACTCACTATGTTCTATATTCCACACTATCCATGATCTGGTCTCCTTTTCCTTTTACAACTTGAGTTTCTGTCCTTCCATTCTTGGCATCCAGGAAAGCCAGACTTTCCACATGTAACCTGGCACTTTTAGTCTCCAGATCTTTGAGTGTGATGTTTCCTCTGCCAGAAGTTCCTCTTCTCCCTTCTCCCACTTCTCCATGCCCAAGCTCTACTTCCCCGGTGGAACTTCCCAGATACTGCCAAGGCGAAGTTCTCCCTCCGCCTGA